>NW_026712908.1:4200000-4590985 GCF_030625045.1 Achroia grisella
TCGTTATTAGTGCAATCAGATAATATTGTCAGCGTTATGGATTTTAAGTTTTTCTATAAAAACTTATTTTGTAGTAAGCTATTTACAAAGGAAGTGTTTAAAATGAATTTTTTTTTTCAAATTATAAATCTTAATATAATAAGGAAAGAGGTTTTAGCGCGGTCATTCGTAGTCCCTGTCACTATTATAATGAACTGCAATTGTAAGACATACATAAAGTATTTATTTAATTTATCTATTACAAACAAACATATCAAAAATATACTTATATATTTAACTGAAATACCATCCTGATCATCTGGATGAATGGCGGTCTTCCACAGTACGGTTTTCTAGAAACTTTTTGCTCCGCACAACCACATTGTGGAATCACCTTCCAGCAATGGTATTTCCGAACCGATACGATATTGAAACCTTCAAGAAAAGAGCTTATTCCTTTTTAAAAGGCCGACAACGTACTTGCAATTCCCCTGGTGTTGCGGGTACTCATGGGCGGCGGTAATCACTTACCATTAGGTGAGCCGCATGCTCGTTTGTCCCCTGTGTATTAAAAAAAAATACAGAAAATAGACTTTTTTTATCATGTTAGAGAACATGATAAAAAAAGTCCAGCCTAAATTTTATTTTAATTAAAAAATATAAAACCTGAATACTTTTTTTTAATTCGTCATTAAATTTATTATAGAAATAAACTTGTGTAGAAGTACTACTACTGTAGAATATTATAAAATATTTTAATGCATGTCGATTTAATCACTCAAAGAAATCTACCATATAATATCACTACAGAAAGAAACCACCAATATATAAAAGTACATATATATACATCTGCATCTGTGCATAGAGTTCCCTGAGTTACACTAGCATAGTTTTTGGTCTGCTAAATGAAATTAGTCTCCATAAAATCTGTAGAGAGAATACCCTGCAGCCTCTCTGCATAAAGTAAGCATAAATATCACGCGCTCTATCGACACGGGTGATGACTTATTACACGAGTGGAGCGGTTTCATGAGCTGACCGATTGAAGTGAAAAATATTGTAACATTTCTATTCAACAAAAGATATTTATTTAAATTTGACATATATATATAGATATATAATACATAGATAGAATATACTTGTACAAGAATTTCTATATAATACAAATTCTACGGTAGTAAAAATATACCAACATTGACTTTGCTGCTAATCCAGTGAGCTCGTGACCACAGCTAGTTTAACCTAGTCGAAACGTCGAGACAGCTAAATACCCTTATTTAGATTAAAATTGTTCGTCTTAATGATAACCCGGTTAATGATATAAATATGTATGCATTATTTATATCATTAACCGGGTCGAAAAATTAAATTAAATTATGTCATATGAAGGTACACTGATTTGTTGTTACTATAAATTATAAGGTAATTATGAATTATCAGAGTCTTATCTAAAAATAAATATAGTGAAATTGTTTTAAGTTGTCTTGTTTTAATAATATTTATTAAAGCAAGTACAAAAATTCAAGCAATGATATGGAGAGTTAAATAAGAGTTATAAAGGAATATTAAGAAGCAAATATATATAAGAATTGTCTTTAGTGTTTAGATTATCTCTATATTAGTCACTTCATAAAGGAATAGACGTAAAGATACAAATTGTAAGTGTGTAATAATAGATGATTGAGTGATTCAAGAGGAAGGTTTATATATATATATATATATATATATAAACCTTATATATATATAATACATATACATCCGTGCGAAGCCTGGTTGGGTAGGTAGTTAATAATAATATTAGAATATTAAGTTAGTAATAATATAGAATAATATTCTAATATTATTATTAACTACCTACCCAACCCGGCTTCGCGGGTGTACATGTATTATATATATAAACCTTCCTCTTGAATCACTCTATCTACTAAAACAAAACTGCTTGAAAATCCGTTGCGTAGTTTTAAAGATTTAATACATAGGGACAGACAGACAGCGACAGCGACTTTGTTTTATACTATGTAATGACACCGCGTCTCCTATCCAATAGAACATGAGCCTGTTCTCTTACGTTAACGCTAGGGGCCTGTCCGTATATTTCACGGACGGTCTGCATTTAATAGCCCAGCGGTTGCCCGATAATTTTATTATTGGTGAATTTTTTTCTCTCTGGCGATGACGTGAGCGCCAGTTTTATTGAAATAAAAATAATAGCGCTAGTTTCGCATTAAACTCTCACCGTGGGGGCTCGCTGTTTTAATGGCCCTCCTTGTCGTGTATTTGGTTTTTTTAATGAGTGTGGGCGGTTGCCAATTCGTCTTGACTGCACCTTTTTTGAACAGATCGTGTTTGTTTTGTTTGTGCATTTAGATATTTGCATAGATAACATCATTTCGTATTGTAATAATTATGTGTTGGGTTATTTATGTGTTACTGTATAGGTATTTTTTCGCTTTATTTAGAACTTGGGTAGATTGTTATCAAAGTTAGTTGGAAAATTACGCTATGCACTGAGTTTTTCGTACTTTCAAATGCGTATTTACATTACATGGTTCTTCATATATATATATATATATATATATATAAGAGCAGGAACCGTATTGTAAGGAAGTTGTTGATAGCAATATATTATAGAATAACAAAACTATTGAAATTTAGGAGAAATATTTAAAGTTATTATTCTCACTGTTATGGTTGCATATTTTTTAAATTTGAGTTTTATGCGTAATACTATTAATAGAAAAATATTAGATACCTTCTTTAATCGGTAAACTGAAAAACAGCTGTAATAAAAAAAATATTAATAATAAAAATACTATATTTGTATATATGAAATGAAATGAACAAGGAAAAGGTTACAAATCCATATTGTGGTATTAAATATATTGACAAAATCCAAATAAAAAAAACAAAACAAAATATTTTTAGTGGTGTATAGTAGGTCTATTACAGACTATTATGATATGTTAAATTTATCGTCAGTACGTCAATAGATACGTACCTTAAGATTAAAAACAATAAACTAACTTTTTGGACGATGGGGAATAATATTAATTCCATAGACAAAACATTAATTACACTATCGTTATCATCGACATAATCTATGGAAAATAAAGTGAGACCATTTACAATAATGGCGGAACATACAAAATTAACAAACTATCTTTTTATTTTTTCCCACAAACTCTCACTAATATTATTCTACTTTACTGTCATAATAATAAAGTTCAATATACAATAATATTTTGATTGTATTTAACGTGGGGTTGAAATCGTGGGTAAGTACAATGGAATAAAATGGTTGAACGATTTAGCCCTGATCATTGGCAGGGTTGAAATCGATTAGTACCATGATAAAGCCACTTAGATTCATTACAAAACACGATTCTATACGATATTTTTTATATATGAGCGTACAGAGATAGTACGCGTGAATATCTAAATAAAATAGTCGCATTGAGTAAAAAAAAAGGGAAATGAACGTTAAAGCTTTGTTTTAAAGTTGATTTTCCAAACAGTAAATCTTTTTTATTATTAAATATGCGATTTTCAAATGTTTTAGAATGAAGTCTCTTTTTTTAGGTAATTAATAATAATTTCAATATGAGGGTATAGAGATACTACGCGTGAATATCTAAATAAAATAGTTGCATTCAGTAAAAAAAAAATGGGAAATGTAACATGGGAAGGTAAAATGTAGTTTTAACGTAACTTTATTTTAAAGTTGATTTTCCAAGCATATATTTTTGACTTAAATATTTTTTATAAGAAGTAAACCGATATGATAAACTGATAGACCATCCAGACCGTCAATATAATATATAAATTGATTTTGACGTCAATTTTTACTTTATAACTTAAAGTGAGTATTTAAGTGTGCATTTTGTAATTGCTATTTTGATAAAACATACTAAAACATTGTTTTGAAAACTATTAATTAATATGAGAATATTCATTACTGGCACTGACATTTTAGTAAATATTTAAATATGCATATTGTACTTTATTTTTATAATTGTTATTTTGACGAAACATACTATAATTCTATTTTACAAACTGTAAATTGTTATGAGAATACTTATAGCTTGCATACACATCGTAGTAAATATTTACGTTCCATACCTAATTACTACAAAATTTTTATAATTACTATTTTAACAAAACTAACTAAAACACTGTTTTGAAAACTATCAATCAATATGAGAATACTTATAGCTTAAATACACATCATAGTGAATATTTATGTTCCATACCTAATTACTACAAAATTTTTATAATTGCTATTTTAACAAAACTAACTAAAACACTGTTTTGAAAACTATCAATCAATATGAGAATACTTATACTTAAATACATCATAGTGAATATTTATGTTCCATACCTAATTACTACAAAATTTTTATAATTTTGTCCAGCGGTCTAGCACAGCGCTTTACGACCGATGGTCGCGGGTTCGATTCCTCGTATATTCATGAGTATGATTGTTTGTATCGGTCTGGGTGTTTTCTATATATAATATGTATGTATTTACAAAAAAAAAAAAAATCTATGTATTTGTATCAGTTATCTAGTACCCATAACACAAGCTTTAGCTAGCTTAACTTGGGTCTAGATGGCGCTGTGTGAATTGTCCTAAGATTATTATTATTATTATTATTATTATAATTGCTATTTTAACAAAACTAACTAAAACACTGTTTTGAAAACGATCAATCAATATGAGAATACTTATAGCTCGCATTCACATCAAAGCCGGTACACAGACAATAAAATGACGCACTCGTACAGTATATAAAGCGTAAAAATAAATCATTCATAGCATTCAACACTTCGAAACGAATCGATTCAAAAAACTACGTTCATTGAATCGCTAACAATGAAAATCTCTATAACAACGCTTCCAAATCGTTTGGTGCAAGTGTAAAATTATTTATTGATAGATAATTATTTTATGGCAACAATTTAGGGCTGTAGGTCAGAGGTACGTGTAGGCGTAAAAGTTTTTTCAACCGCGATTTGTTTTATACCGACGACCTCGGTGGTCTAGCGGTCTAGCACACCGCTTTGCGTCCGATGGTCGCGGGTTCGATTCCTCTCACGGCACAAACATTTGTATTCATGAGTATGATTGTTTGTATCGGTCTGGGTGTTTTCTATGTATATTAAGTATGTATTGTAAAAATTATCTGTGTATATGTATCAGTTATCTAGTACCCATAACACAAGCTTTAGCTAGCTTAGCTTGGGTCTAGATGGTGCTGTGTGAATTAATATATAATGTGAAAATATATATATTTAGATGTATACTCGTGCGAAGCCGGGGCGAGTAGCTAGAAAGAGATAATAATAATAATAATAATCTCAGGACAATTCACATAGCACCATCTAGAAGGTGACCGGACTGACATAGTGACCTATCAACGCCCTGCCCAAACCACTAAACGGATCGGGCTGAAATTTGGCATGCAGGTAGATGTTATGACGTAGGCACCCCGCTAAGAAAGCATTTTGATTAATTTTACCCCCAAGGGGATAAAATGGGGGATGAAATTTTGTATGAAACCTTGTCAATTTTAAACCCATCGGGCTGAGATTTTGCATGCATAAAGCTACTATGATGTATATATATTATATAAATAAACCGTCCTCTTGAATTACTTTATCTATTAAAAAATATTTCGCTTCAAAATCCGTCGCAGTTGTATTGAACTTTTATTTTAACATCACTTCTCACTATATTGTTTATTATTATTACGCATCGACCAGACTCAAGTATAACCGCTCCTCTCCATCCTAAGAAAGCCTAGAAGAAATCACTTTACACTTTGAGTCGTTCTCTTACTTATTGTTGTATGTTTATACATATTTATATAGTGTATAAACATACAACAATAAGTAATAGAACGACTATATAGTGTATGTAAATGTTAGTTTTTATTCTGTGCGGAGAACAATAAAGAATTTCAAGAATAAATATTCTCGAATCTTATAACTTGTACCTCGCGACATACATGAAATTCGCTATAACAAAGCGCTCAATTTGAGCGTTTAAAAATAAGAATAAACAGCAATACAATAATACTTTATGCTATTGTTTCATAATTCACATTGGGTGTTGTGCAAATAAGAGTATCGTGTGATAGGTAATTATTATGTATTTCGACGCCGAATATAATCAAACATGACCGCGATTAAATTCCTTTGAGGGTGTTTATAAATAACAATAATTTTATATCTCTGTCTGTACATGCTAATCTCCGAAATGGCTGGACCGATTTTGACGGGAATTTGACTTACAGATAGCTTATGTTATAAGGAGTAAATTAGGCTACATTTATATAACTAAATTTATTTATTTAAATATAAATAATAAGTTAAATTCCACGCGGAGAACGTCGCGGATTATATATCTAAACATATAAATAAAATTGGAGTGTCTGTTTGTAATATTGAAATAACCATTGTTACTACATGTATATGAATATAAATACGGTACATACACCAAAATAACATTTTTTAGAATTGTTGTCTCTCTGTCTGTTTGTTCTAGTTAATCTCTGAAATGGCTAGACTGACGGGACTTTTTTTAGCAGATAGCTGATGTAATAAGAAGTAACTTAGGCTACTTTTATTTCAGAAAAAACTTAAATTCCACGCGAATGAAGTCGCGTGTACAGCTAGTACACTATAAGGACGCATTCATAAATTGAGTGGTAAAAGTAAAATTATTTAAACAAAGCAAAATATAATTTTAGAACGCATCTATTTTCAAACAGCTTTTTCCAACGGAACACATTTGGTTACTTTAACACGTACACAATAGTGTATATTCTCACGTACAAACAACGAAAATTAGCGAGAATGCTTTTATATTTTACAAACAACACATAAATAAGAAACTATTTATCATATAAACTTTCCAGTCTTTACAATATTTGCAGAGAAAACATACTATTTGCAGAACAAATGTAGTCACGAGTGTGCTCACAATTTTTATGGAAATCAATACAAGGAAGCCGTATTGTAATAGCGTAAAACGTTTGCGATGTGGTTGCGCATAATTTATGTTTATTCCAATAGTCCTCGAGCTGGAGGCTTGTTTCGTCAGTTACTTCCTGCAGGTAGAGAACTTTTGAGTTGGTTTAAAAAGTTGTGTTATGAAGCTTAGTGAAAGTCCTAATTAAGTGATATATAAAGTATAATTAAGTTTTATTCTAGAAAAGTCAAGGTGACAGTACACGCTTCCTTTCGGTTTAGAAATCGCACTTTGACAAAAAAGCAAATACTGGTAATATACCTCCCCTAACAACCTATCCCCCCCCTCCCATCTTTGATTTTTGCCGAATTCCGTGATTTTTGCCGAATCAGTCGAGGATGATGAGGATGAGGTCAGATCAGTTACATTACTAACAGTCACCATCCCCCCAAGCAAATTTTTTTATGGATGATAATGGAATGGTGCACCCGCCTGCGCTAACGATTACGCTAGCGGGGCACCAGTGGATGATGATAACATGACGATAAGGTCAGGTCAGTTAACTCATCATGAGAAAATTCTCCAAGAATTTGTCATGATGATTTCCAGGGGAACCGTGCGGAGATCAACCTGGTACATTGCTAGCAATGGGGTCAACAGTCCACATTATTATCAATTCACTTTCCCCCTTCCAAGCAGCTATTTTTTTTTTATGATAATGGAATGGTGCACCCGTCTGCGCTAACGGTTTACGCTGGCGGGGCACCAGTGGAGGATGATAAGATGAGCATGAGGTCAGGTCAGTTAGTCAAATTCACCAAAAATTTATCACGATGGTTTCCAGGGGGAACCGCGTGGAGATCAACCTGGTATACACATTATTACCAATTCACTTTCCCCCTCCAAGCAGCTATTAACACTTACCATCATGTTGTTTGCTATTCTAATTACATAAAAGAGGTATAAATAAAGGATTGCCTGGTAACAATGAATACGGGATAGCCGGCATCTGCATTACGTGCTATCAACCCCTTATCGGGCGAGTGTACGCGCCGTCGAGCACATTCTCTAATCGCTGCATCGCTTACTCAGTAGATATAACGATACCAAATAACGATAATCACATAAAGGTTTTATAGTATCCGGAATTGAAGGGAGACTGGGATTTGGAGCAATTTGCCATGCGTTGCCAAAATAAGATAGCTTTCCATAGGCTAGGGGTGATAACTTTTTTGAAATGTTTCGAACCGTACAATGAAATTGAAATGTTTTGACTTTACATGATATATGTGGTGAATATATATTTTTTGTCTATTGTTACAAACAAAATAAACTGTGACATTAATAAAAAAATACTTGGTCGTTACTGGACAAGTGTTTCTGGAGAGTCTATTGAGAGTACATGTATATGATATTAGAGAGTATATATAATATTTAATGATTGTTGACATTCTTGTATTGCATATTAAAATTTGAATGCCCACAAATTGCTGCAATTTAACAGTTGCCAATCATTCATATCATTACAAAAAATATACGTCTGATATAACCTATATGGAGTAGGTGAAGCATAATCATTGTTGTCATTAATGGAAGATAACATGTCTTTATTTCGCTGCTGCTGATAGTCTTCTTTCAGATTCTTCTTTTTGTTATCAGAGATTAGTTAGATATATAAATTAACGCAGTTTTTTTTTTGTATCGGCACTATTTGTATCTTCGCAGTTCTCTGTATCTATGCATATTATATTTACATAAAAATAAAAGCTGACGTTCTTAAGTGGCTTAATGAATAAATACTTGTAATTTCAAATTTTCGAACAGCATTAAAAAAATACAGAGTTCCAACAATGAACATAGCTTTAATAAATATCTCAGCCCAAGCATATTTGAAGGGCCCGAAGGAATGCTCAAAAAGGGCCAAATAAGATTTGTCCTTATCCTCATTATGTAAGCGCTTTCTGTTTTGCCCGATCACATTATACCAAACATTTCGGGATTGATTCCTGTCCCAGTCAGGTCGAGCCGTATGCATAATATATGTGACCTTAGGAGCAGGCTGGCCGCTGAATATGTGAGGAGCCAATTGCTGCATGAGTATTGCGGCCTGACTGGTTTCCACATTGCCTTGTGGAATTATTCAAATTAACATAGAAATGTGCGTGTTTATTTCTCGCCAGAGTAAATACTATTTATGATATTTCGGTATCTTTTACGCTTTGCCATAAACATTATGTGAAGTACACGGTTTTATGAGTGGCATAAGCTTGTTTCGATCATCGGATTCAATTGGTTTCTTTGATTATATTTCCTTCGTGTTTCTTTGATGCAGTTTTGTTTTTGTTTACTATTATTGATCGATTCTGTTTAAATCACATTTCTCATCATAGATAATGGAGTTTATTAACATTAAAAGCCTGATCTTCATTAGATCACAGTCAAACGTTCTGATTGCTCAAACGTATAATTGAATATACATATTCATCGAGATCTATCAACTGTATGTCTATATCAACCGGTAAGGACCTTGAATTGTTGGTTGATTAAATTCATGCGATGGTGAATTTTATCTTTATAGCTTTTAGATATACGTCTCGATCCTGTAATATTTGAATTTAACATAGCAGGGGGCGAGCCTTCCGCTGTCTCTGGGATTAATGATAATCAATATACTTTGATATCAAACCAAAAATGTAATTCTTCAACGATGAGTGAGTCAGGAGCATAAATTGACTAACAAAGTTTTTCAGTGTTTTTTTATGGAAGATAAAGATTGATGCTCTCGCTTCTTTCTTTTCTTTCTCGCTCTCTTTTTGATGATTTACGCTGGCGGGACACTGGGTATGATAAAATCAGCATAATGTCTGATCAGTTAGTCCATATTGTTAAATGGCAATTTACCACGATGATTTCCATGCCCAACTGCATGGTCAACCTAATATGGTACACTACTAGCAATAGAGTTATTAGTCCACATTAGTAACAATCCCCTTTTCCCCAGTTTTTTGGTGTTAGCTATATTTAGAATTTTCTTAGGCGTAAGTCGGGTAGTACACCACTAACCAACGTTCTTGCAATCTTGTGGCATAAAAAATACTTCACTAAATAATTAGAACATTTTGGCTCTGTTCATAAACTCAACTTAACAATTTACTTCAAGTTGTCTACGTAAATTTCAACTCACGGCTTTGATCTTTAGGATTCATACTTGTTAAAATACCTGCTCAGTGGAATTCCTGTCTCGTTGTTTATTTTTCAATTATATTTGTTGTGAACTGGCAAGCGGAGCATTTCATGAATACTTTCCACTCGATATTCATAGACGTCAAGTTATATAACTTGTTTGTGGGAATAAAATTACATTATATTTAATACTAGGGACTCGTTACGGCTTCGCACGGATGCATTGCAAATCTTTGATTTTCTCGGCCTGTTCTATACTATAACACGCATGTATGTGTACATATAAATCTTCCTGTTGAATCATTCTATCTATAGACGAAAACTGCATTAATCTCCATTGCGTAATTTAAAAAATATAAGCGAACAGACAACGGCGGTGACTTTGTTTTATACTATTTAAAGTTTAAATATACACCTCTAAACAAATATATTACGTTAACAAAGAAATAGCAGCCTGTTTCTCTGTCTGTTTGTTACCTTTCCACGACGAAACTTTTAAACTGATAAAACTTTATAATGAAGATATATTATGAAGACACAGGCTTTCTTTCAGCTAAAAAAAACTATGTACTACTAATCTTACATGAGTGATGAGATAGATTTTGTATAAAGTCATCAGCATCAAAAGTCGGAGCAGCTTACTTTGTAAGCTGTTTTTTTTTTTGCTGTAATGTGTGATTACGCAATTAAATCACAGAATAAGATGCATGACAGTCCTCTGGAATGGCGACATATTAGTGGTGTCATGGATGGTTTGGTTTTCTTCAGGATGTTTTGGTCATATGACTTTCTTTTCGTCTCATTACATGGCTATATACAGCTTTGTCCCAGTCAGTTTGTCTTCGATCTTAAAGGTGCCGAGAATGTGTGGTTGTTCCTCACACTGTCTAACATTGTAACTCCCCTATTAGACAGAGTGAGTCAGCCATTATAATGACAAAAAAAATGTGATAAAGAAAAAAATAGCGAACGAAAATTAATACAAGGAATTACTAATTAAATGTCATCATTAGGTCTTCATGTGGCATTACTGATTCTCATGACTACTGGCGTACCGATGAATGCATATATACAGTTCTAATACAAACTCCCACAGTTGTTATACGAAATTCCCATCCATTGATTACTAATTACACATTTTGTATGTGTATTCTCAAAGCAAACGTGTGACTAAATATCGAGCCATTAAATGACTAAGATTCTGTTCTCATAAAATTAAAAATATTTTCATATGATAACGACGGTACGGTTGTTATGGTACATTTTTGTTATGTAATTGGAATAGAAAACAAGAGCTTGTTTTTTAGGCTTGTTACGTACTTGCGTAGTCTGAGTTAGACACTAGAATGTGTAATGTATCGACACCTAATTCTTCTATTATCCTGTAGTTTTGATTACGTCATCTCGGATACTAGTCATGATGATATTATTATAGAATTTCTATATTTAATTCTCATAGTCAATTAAAATAAAGCAGTAACTAATTTAATACTTTGCACAAAGGTTATGCTAGCGTTCAATATTCATGGAATTTTGTCAATTCTCCTGTAAACAGGAAATAATGAGTTTTGACCACAGATGTCAAAACTATGGTGATATTTGAGTATCATTGTAATTCAACTATTGAAAATACATTTAATGTTCATAATAAAGAGCGCAAAGTGTGTCAAATATAATGGTTAAAGCAGAGATATTGCAATTATAATAATCTTTCTTATCTTACTTACGACTGATTTACTCTTATTTAGTTACTCAACCAGTTGGTTGTGTATTTAGTATTTTGACTCTAATGAATTTGAGCTAGTTGGTAATTTATATTCACACATTTCAACTTAAAAATTTAAAGTTACAACAATTTTTAAAAGAGCAATACACAAGTTTCTTACTGCTCCTACCTTTGATGGCCGCGGGTTCGATTTCTCGGAAGATGCAAAATTTGTATTCATGAGTATGATTGTTTGCATTGTTGTATAAGTATTCAGTCCTTTAGTATCCATAACACAAGTATTGCTCGAGACTAAACGGCGTTGTGTGAATTGTCCAGAGTTTTTATTATTATTATTTGCTAACTTCAAAACGTGTCACGGAAAAAATATACGTCAAAACATTTTATGTCAATCAATGCAACAAATCCCTCAGACTAACGGGGACAAAGTTGCATGGAACTAATTTTGTACAAATTTTGAACCGGAAAGCGGAAACCGGAAAAATGCTTGTAAAAATATATTACTACAGTCACACACAATGTCGTTTTATCATGTGATATATGTATAAATCAAATGTACCTACAAAGCGACTTGAAAAGCGTTACGTCTCAACGCTGTTGCAACGCGGCGATGTTCGGATACATTGTATAAATTGTTGTTACAGCTGATTGCTTTGTTTATATACAATCATTGCTTCATAGCTCTGATTTTCCTTCCGTTGTAAGATTTTATTCGGGAATAAAATCTATTATAGATTTTTTAGCTCGGAATTAGTTTTTGATTAAAGATCTATATACCGAACTGGACGGTAGGGAAAAAAATTATAATGTAAAAACTTGACGTTCATAAGTGGCTAAAATATCCTACACGAATAAATTATTTTTAAATTTTAATTTGAATTTGATCGTAATTCTGGAAGATCGGTTAGCAGTGGAGACTAATTGCTGATAATGTATCATATTAGGTCCACCACCATGGGATCTCCCCCAGAAATCATCTGACATGATTACTCTGGTGCCGTCTACTTCACACTTCATCGTCATATTACCATCTCTAATCATAAATGTGCTATGTAAAAGATAACCTTGTTGCTCATAGAACTGTCCTACAGATAATTTGGAAGATCGAAGCTTGAGTAAATAAAAGGTAGAAGGCGCACTATAGAAACAGTAATAGATTATATATATATACAAATACATACATCTGCAAATGCAAAAAAGATATACGGAAATATAATATGCCGAACTAAACAAATAAGTAAAATACACGTACGTAAATAAAATATTTAACTAAACTTACCACTAACAATTGTATACATAATTACAATACTGGTATTAAAATTTTAACATGTACTACAGACAAAACAAATTAACTTTTAGTCAGAGATAAAGTGATACTTTACGAAATTTTAATATAGAATGGGATTGAGCAGAACATTTATGACCTATCTCTATTTACCATGAATAGACATCTCACTAATGAGGGCACTCCAAACTTAGGAGAGTTATCTCTGCTCTAAAAAGATCGTAAAGGCGCAATAAGCGAACCGTATAAAAGGAATTCCTGGACCGTACGGAACAGGTTTCCAAACTATTAATTCTCTTTAGTAATGAGATCGACAAAAGGTTAAAGGCCCGCTGCTCTTACCTATTAATACGGCTGTAACATACTGTATTTAAATGGAAATGTAGGGCCTAAGAGGTTTAGGGATTAGGGATAGTAATCCCTAATCAGAAGACTGAGTTTGAATTAAATCAAATCAAAAATTATTGATTCATATATGAATTATTCCTTTTAGTCGCTTATGAACTTCAAATTTTTGAGGTAAGAGGATTGATAGTAATGTAGACTGATGAACTTTTGAGCATGTACCCTGTCAGGTACACCTGAAGCGGTTTCTCTTGGAAACCATCGTGATAAATTCTTGGTGAATTTATCACGATTGGCTAGCTGACCTGAACTCATGTTCAGCCTATAATCCACTACTGGTGCCCCGACAGCGTAAACCGTTAGCGCAAATGGGTGCATGCTATTATCATCCTATAAAAAATATGCGTCTTTCCAGAAAATTTTTGCCACGTGCCAAAATTGTGGAGTCCTTCGAACAAAGGTATTTTCGACCTATACCATATTGAAACCTTCAAGAAAATGGCTTGTTTCTTCTCAAAAAGCCGGCAACGCACTTTTAATTCTCCTGGTGTTACGGGTGCTCATGGCCAGCGGTAATCACTTATCAGGTGAATCGCAAGCTAGTTTGTCCCCTATGCTATTAAACAATATAGATATATGTAGTTGCTATTTTCTAACAGGTGGGCCGTCATCTTGTTTGCCATCCCAATTACACGCCGCCATTACTCAGCATGTAATATGAGTAATATTAAGCGGCACCGCGAGAGAGGTACCCAATCAACCAATTACAAACTTCAGAAAGAGGATTCAGCCTATTAGCTCATTGGAGGAAATTAACAATTGCTTGAACTCTAAATAAACTCGTCAACTTAATTCCGGCATGTCAGTTATCATTGCTCCTGACTCCTCTGTTAAAAGTTTATTGACTTCAATATTGTCGCCCTAAATATCGAACGATTTATGTATTGGTTTTCTGTAAAATGGCGAATCGCTGTTGCCGAATTTATCGGAGAAGCGTTATTTATTCTTTGTAACTCTGTAAACTGGGTCAAATATTGGTATTATTTTATTTTAATTTAGATTTGTAAAATATTGTCCGCGTGGGTACCTCTGCCTTAACAGATGAATGTAAATTAAACTCGATAAATAAAACAATTTGTATTATGAATGCTCAGCAACAACTAGTGTTATGATTATGACAATGTCAAAGATAAAAAAAAAGCTCAGTCTACTCAGGTGCTGAACTAGGTGAGAGATCTGTGAGATAGACCTATTTCAGCTGCCAAGCAACTAGCTTTGTAAGATATGGGATCTCCCATATCTTACAAAGCTAGTAATGTAATCTAGTAAAGTAGTATGGTAGGGAAATTACAGAGTACGAAGATGACATATTAAATCTCTGCCATGGCAACATATGGGGACTATCGCGAGCGTCAGTGGTGCTGTCTATCTATTTAATCAATTTAATCAACGGCTGCTTATTGTTAATAGTTTGTCATACTGGATGCATAAAAAATTTTAGATAGAAACCATGTTCAACGAACAAAATTGATGTAGTCATATAAACAACTGTATATGTAAGTGGTATATTTTAACTAAATAGTTAGGCGAACTATGCTTTTTAAACAACATTCCTATGGACTACATAAAATTAGAGGTACTTTACTAACGCCATCTAGCGTCAAAAGTGGAAACTAATAAATTTTCGTTATCCAAATTATATACTCAGTCAACTCCATAAAGTAAACTCTAAGTAGTTGTTTATAGTTCTTTCAGCAATCTCGCTTTATCTAACGGCTTCTGTGCGTAATATTTCCTTGTATAATTTAATACAATGTTGTTACTGCTTAGCAATTCTAAAATCAACTTAAGGTTCCGTTACAATAATAATTATTGACACTTATTTCAACGGCAATGAAACGAGTTTCCATTGCCTTTATTTATAGCTTTGGATACAAGAATTGGTGTTGTCAGAACAACGGCGCCCTGTCCAAATGTTTAATGTTACTATCAGCGATTTGCTGTTTGTTATGTCTCTGCTTGTTATAAATTTATTTAGTTCCTTTTGGTACTATGAGGTAAGTAGGTACGAATGTCTATATTTAGAATATTTTAACGTTACCCTAAGGTCGTTTATCTGTTCAGTTGTGTACAGAAACTATCTATATCTTTTTCTATCAATCATTTAGCACAAGAAGAATGAGCAAGAGATTTTTCTGTTCCAAATTTAAACAAATGTTCAATAAATTTCCACTTTTCGGTAACATTTTTAGCCTAAATATTACATAATTAAGCCACTAGTTAAAACACCAATATGTTTTAGGATATTTTTTTAGGTACTTAAAATGGTAAAGAAGCAACCTGTTGGTAAGTGGTAACCATTACCATTAACCCCCTAAATGAACCATGTCATTAAGTACCCGTGATACCACTCATGCGTTGCCATTCCGAAAGTCTTACAAATCTTGTAAATTCATTCCTTATCTCACTATTCAACTGAAATACATCTTACAACACAAGAAGCTTCAAGAATGAAACAGGACGGATGATGTTGTGACAGAGGCGCCCAAGCAAACGATTTTTTCTTTATCATTGACACCGTCATCCACACTGAACCATGGCCTGATGAATAAACTATGAACTGATATGTACACTTGATTTCTTTGTGTTATATTTGTTACCAGTCAGTTATATATTTAATATTCATCTTCCTTACTCCTTACTAATATTATAAATGCGAAAATAACGAAAATGACTTGAGTCTGAGAGTACTGCTAATAGTTCGAACCTCAACTTAGGCCGTCCCAATTTCGATCCCTGTTTGAATTGGACGGGCGATCGATCGCAGTGTAAGTATGCACTTTTCTTGTATACTTTGTTGTAAGTATGCTGAAATGCAAATAATTGATTTATCTATTTACAATCCTTGTTGCAGACGTTTAAACTATAAATTGTTGTATTATTTATCGAGATTAATTCGTATTCATCTGGCACCGGCTGTCTGCATGTTTCTACGCATAAATTGATTGTTGAATTGACGTATTGTTTCCTTCTTTTATCTTTCATTAAGAGCATCCGTTCGTATTGTGCTTTAGTAATAGTCAATTTTGTTTTATTGGTACGCTTGAGAGTTTTAATACTATTTAATGAGTACAATATGTGTAAAATTGGTGTCCATATTTTTTATATATGCTTCTGTTATTTTGATACTCTTTCTTATATGCTAAATTTCTTACTTTATTGTGAGAGCCCTATAAGATATGTATTTATGTATATATATTTATTCCTGGGACTGAATGTATCTAAATACCATACATATGAATAGAATAATTATTTCTAGTTTATTCTTAAATATTAGAGTAGCCCATTCATAGTCGGTTCTTTTTCTCATCATTTTTTTTTCGAGTACAAATCACACAGCTCCATCTAGTCCCAAGTTAAGCAGAGATTGTGTTATGGGTACTTAACAATTGATATAAACACATATATATGTATATATATATTGTAAATATATACATAATGCAAACCATTGTGACAATTTCCTGGTGAACTTGGCACGATGGGCTAACTGACCTGACCTCATGCTCATCTTATCATCCTCCACTGGTGCCCTGCCAGCGTAAACCGTTAGCGCAGGCGGGTGAACCATTCCATTATGTTATATATAAATATACTATAAATAGAAACAACCAGCTCGTTACAAACAATCATACTTATGAATTCAAATGTCTGTACCGCGCTAGCAATGGAACCCGCGACCAACGCAAATAAAGCGGTATGTTAAACCGCTAAACGACCGAGGCCATCAGCATTGAAACAATCGAATGTGTGTGAAATGTATGAATAAAATTTATCCTAACATCGACGACAGATAAAGAACGTGATAGGGATTAAAAATTATATTCGCCACGCTCCTTGTTTGTTTGTATATCACCGCGAGAGGAATGAAAAGTTAAAAAAGATACGCGCCGGAAAACGCCGCCACCTGCGCTTTGATCTGTAGCTAAACACAGATCTGTTTATTCCACCAATGTATGCCAATAACATAGGCCGTCTCTTATTACCTTATTATAACTACACGTTTTATTTTGGCGTTCCAAATTTAAATTGCATTAAACTCGCGTTTAAATTACGAATATGACAGTTAAAACACTTTCTAGCTAGCCAGCTACTCTAATGTTCTTGGCCACAGCTGGCCTTTACAGTTTCACCGAACGGTAGGAATCGAGTACAGATGATACTCCGCAGAAACTTGTGTAGCGACTGAGGACCAACTCCCGCCTGATGGATACGATTTTGGTCTGAAAGCATCAGTAGGCTCGCAATGTATGCCAATAACAAAGGCTATCTCCGTCGTCAAGGAGGTTCTTCCAGTTAACTTTTGAATATCCGAGAGGAATTATGCTGTTAAGGGACGATCCATGTCCATACCTCCTTATCCTTTTATATTATACTAATATTATAAAGCCGAAGAGTTTGCTTGTTTGAACGCACTAATATCAGGAAATTATATTTGTGTTGAATAGTCCATTTATCTAGGAAGGCTTTAAGCTATAGAACATTACGCTACGATCAATAGGAGCGGAGCTGCAATGAAAAATATTGCAAAAGGTGGGGAAATAAAATGCAGACGAAGTTGTGCGGGTCAGCTAGTATCTATCTGTATATACATATATACTCTGACGTCTTCTTTCATTAAACCCTTAAAAGTCTTACGGTCTCTCCACAAGATTAACAAAAATATCATCGGAACATCGATACGTGATCTAAAAAAACATACAATGACAGCCCAAAATTTATATTCCCGATTACCGCCAACGATTTAAAATAGATAAAAAGACCTTCCAAGTTATCTCACAAACAAATCGGACTTACTGATCCGATCTACGATAATGTACCCACATCCAGTAACTGTAATTCGTGAATGTTTATTCAAATCACATCCCCGTCGACTCGGAACCATTTCAATTCATCTTTTTTTAAGTCCTCAAATATTGGTCGTGGTCAAAGAATCGATTATTTGATTTACACTCGATTTGTCGGAAGTGTATCGGGCTTCTAAGAATGGTACTTGTTTAAGATACTGGTTTGGGATGTGATCTACAGATGCTTTGAGTCCATTTCGTGTTTGCGGAGATGTAATGTTTAAGTAAGTAGATTTGAATGTAGAATAGAACTAAATATTGCTATCTTTATTTATTCTATATATCTAAAGACTATGCAATAAAAAACAAAAATATATTACGAACTATTAATAACCAAAAATTGCTACGTGATTAATTTAAATGCAGTCGAACTAAGTAGGAACAATCTTCTAAAACATATTGGCCTGTCTGGAACTGCAGTAAGTTCTGTACTATTATAGAACGTGTATCTATAGCTGCACTAGCAGAATCATAATGACTTTTATACCCTGATATTATTAATTCTCCATACAAGCCGTATATGTATAAACTAGCTTTTGCCCCCGGCTACGCTCGCGTTTATTTATCCCTTTGGGGGTAGAATTAATCAAAACCCTTTCTTAGCGGATGCCTACGTCATAACATCTAACTGCATGCTAAATTTCAGCCCGATCCGTCTAGTGGTTTAGGCTGTGCGTTGATAGATCACTATGCCAGTCAGTCACCTTTGAGTTATATATATTTAGATTGTCATAAGATATTATTATTGTTATTATATTTTCGGGTAGGTCATTAATAGACAATGCTCTTAGCTAACTTATTAGGAATAACAGTTATTAACATAACATAGTATATATATATAAAACTAGCACTACTCTATATCATCCAATATTTAATTTAAAAGAAATAATATTGCATCACATCTCCTGTCTGCGCTGTTGCACAGTTTTCGCATAGCGTTGCTTTTTCTTTTTGCTCATCTTATAAAAGTGGAACGTGTTATTAAATAGCTTATAACCTTCCTCTAAAATTGAGACATCAAGTGCAAAATGATTTTTCTAAAACGACTACAGCTACATTTAAATCATATTAGCTTATACAAACCTCTCTGCACCTAACTTTAGTGTAGTTTAAAAAAATATAAGCATACAATTAAAATAAAACAAATCTAAAATGTATCCTCAAAATATTAATTGTGTGCCTTAATCATTGCCTTTAAGTGTTAGTATAAATAATTATTCACTTTGTATTAAAATCGAGGTTCTGGAGATCAGGAGCGTTTGGAATGAAATACAGTTATCAGGTTACAACCGTATGTATTGATCTAAGTGCCTATATCAAAATTTACATATAACTAATTAATAAGGAATAACAAAAATATCTTATTAGCGTGTTTTAGAAATATGTATGCAAAAATACAGCGCCATCTAGTTGTGCTAGTATAAAACTATTTTGACTCGAACACATTTTCTTAAGACATATTCCAACTAGGAACTACGAAGATTTAAACAGAATTTAATTTAGACAACAGTTTATTTTGCTTCAACCAATTAATTATTTTTATATTTAAGTAATATAATGGATGGAAATTTACAAATTATATTGATATAACAATTCACGTTGTAGTTATCTTCTGCATATTATAATATTGTTGAAAATATTTGTCTTCGAAGAAATTTAGTTATAGTATTACAGACTTGAAGTGAATAAATTACCTACAAATACAATACATACTCTATTGTACAATAAATAGTTACTAACCATTGACGAATTGGCTACACCTGAGTTTACTAACTGTGATAGTACAAGAGCAAAACGGGTTAATATAATTATCAGTATCTATAATACAGCTAAAACTTCATGAACTGACTCATTCTAACCGTTTGAACTCTTAAAAGATGAGATCACATAGTCTCATTGGTACTATTTGCTAATTTCTGCTTAGTCTAATTGCCTAGCGTATAAACTTTTACCATTGCGTCTACAGTGCACATTACTTCAATAGCGCATTATCCATTGATAGTTCCAATAGCAACTTCTTCTAACAATTCAGGATTAGAGAAGTAATGGAAAGGTTTGTATCAAAGATTTACGTTTGGTCCGGAATCCTTTGTGGTTCTTATTCAAAGGTCGGTCCTAATTGAAAGTTACTCGGCAGAGTGACAGGGGCCCGTTAATAAGTCCATCGTTGGCCGCAGGCATTGTGCTTTGTTACTTGTCAGATTAACGTGCCTCCCTTGGCGCCTTCTAACTATGTAACAAACTAACATTGTCTAAAAGTCGGGATTTCTGCCTCCATTGTTGGGATAGCGCGAATAATGAGGGAATTTGTTGTTGTTTTGAATCAAATGTTTTACATTAACCGTAGAAGAAATTGGATGTGGGTTTGTGGGTAGATCTTAAAACCACTAGTATATTTAAGACTAAAAATTTATTTTTATATTAGTACCTAACTGGAGATATTACTAGTTGTTTTTGCGTATAATACAAAACATACACACGCTTTGTATTTCCGATAACGAGCTGTCAATGTGTATACTAATAATATATTTTAGCGACACCAATAGGATTGGGTCCATCATAAAATTATATTAGACCATCATAAGTTTGTAAACATCACCATAAATTTGTAAA
This sequence comes from Achroia grisella, assembly GCF_030625045.1. NCBI lineage: Eukaryota > Metazoa > Arthropoda > Insecta > Lepidoptera > Pyralidae > Achroia > Achroia grisella. The sequence goes on from NW_026712908.1 coordinate 4,221,009, forward strand.
TATTGACCATATAAAAATTAAATACCAATATATAGATGATGGATTTGATAGGATATAGAACCCAGACGATATTTTCCATTGAAAAAGAATACTCGAATATATAAAAATCAAAAACAACAACCATCTAATGTTCTTAGACAGGTCTACAGGTCTACTAGGTCATTTTAGTCGCCCATGAATTTCAAGTTTTCAGTATTATATGTCCCTACCGTCCCGTGCAGGCAGTTAGAAAAAGTTTAAAGAATCTCAACAATTTCATTAGTTGTTCAACATTATCCACGTATTTAGTAGTCTATTTTTATTTACATTACATTAATTAAAATCGTTCCATCATCCTGTTCATAAATAACTATTGCAATGCACGCTTGTCATTAAAGTAATCGTTTAGTGAGTAATAATAGACTTTGCTTAATACACATAAATCATGATATATTTTGTTATCAAAATATTCCTATTTTAGAGTCACTAACCATATCTATTTCCAAGTGCAGTAATTGTAAAAATATTGTCAATAAGTAGAGTAGTAAATAATAAATCTGATACCTGCCTTGCTGTTTCTGTTACGTCTTGCCATTGTTTTATTCTTAAGTTATGGAACTAGCACGCTTCCACCGCGCTAAAATGTTCTGCCTGTCCTAAAATTAAGACTGATTTTTTTTGCCCGATCCTATTGTATAAGGACGTCGCTATGGAATACAGCTAGTGTGAAATATATTCTAAATGATCTTTACCTTTTAGGAACAGCTTCAAAACCATTATTACTATAGCAGTATCTACCTAGCCATCCAGATGTCATTACGAAGTTCCTGACGAGTTTCAACTGTCAGAGTTCCCTTCAGTTACTAAGTTTCGATAATGTCAGATGCCTAACTACTTCAAATCAACTACATAACTTGAGCCAACTTCTAACCTTATCAATGACTAGTAAATTCCCGCAGTTTTGGCTCGAAACCCTTTCAGTATTCGTTCTTAGGACAATTTTTTCTTATTCTAAATAGCATTTCTTGTTATTAATAAAGAATTATCCAGGTTATTACCAGGTGGCTCGACCTTGGATTTTACTAAATAGACATGATTATTACTAGGTGGATTTGCTTTGCTTTCGCTTATTTTACTAAAAAGATATTTGCCATTTCCTTCTTTTTAAAAACACATATATGGTAGTGGAAATGCTATGGTAGTCATGCTCACTAAAATGTCCAGACATGTGGCGGCGTGGTGGGCCGGGTCATTGGGCTCCCTAAAATATGGTCGAGCGCAGCGATGGCTGGCTCATCCGTCATACTCGTGAACGAGTGCTGCTTGTAGGGACTGGTCTGCTGTTATCACTAGACTGATTTAATCTTATTGTGTTTTTATATTTGAGCCTAAATAAATTAGTGCTGGTTGGTAGTTTGTATTCACACGTTTCGACTTGTAAAATGTGAACTTACAAGGATTGTTTAAAAGAGCAACACACAAGTTTCTTGCTTATTCTTCTTGTGATGAGACAGGTTTCCGAATAAGAGGTAGATTTAAAAAAATGTTGACTATTCAAAAGTGCTTAAATTAAGTTTATTTGAATAAATGATTTTCTATTATATTCTATTCTATTCTAATGGAAGAGCGGGATGTATCTGATATAGGCATTGCTATTCATTCTAACACAGATTCATTTAAATCACAATTTTTTTTTAAAGATTTTTTCCTTTTTTTTTATGTAAACATGTCTACTAGTTCCTCTTATAATCTCACTGGAGATTAAATGAAAGGCCGTAGCATCTCATCACTCCTACATCATCACTTCACATTGAATTTCAAATACGCCAAATATAAACTCTCTAATAGAAGAATAGTATAGCTACGTTACGTGATTGGTTATTGAACTACCGTAACTTACGATGTTGTTATTTATAGCTAACCCATAAAGATATCGTAATGGCATATTGTACTAAACCCCACAATTCGTAGTATTATTGTTAAAATAGAAAGTAGCCGGTTTTATTAGTAGGTACGTAAAATTCTAATTTCTAACTCTATTCTAAAATTCTATATACTTTAATAATAATTTCATTGTTACTAACTTTTACCCGCGGTTTCGATTGCATTGACTCTATTAAATGACTTCATTTCTGGTTGCTAGATGGCGCTGGAGTAGTAAAACATTAATATATATTTTTTTGTTTTATATAAAATATATTTATTTTTTTAAATAAAAAGCACAATAAAATTTTATCAACAATTTTTTTATCTAATATGTGTTTGTCATATGTCTTACATGAACAGACAGCGATCCGTTATATTTTTAATATATGTATGGTCATATTGTATGAAATAAAACAATGACGTAAGAGATGAAATTCATAAAAAATCTAATACTAAAGTCCTTTAAAAAGGAATATAAATATTTTTTATCACCCTGTATATAAAGCAATGACCATATAGAAACTGCAATTTCTTTATAGACAGTAAGGAGAGAATAACTGCCTGTTTGACACGTTGAAAGATAGCAAATGTCATCTGTCACATGTCATTCATGAGATAAAGATGACCTTGTATCTTAGTTGATATTCTTTGTTTACCAAATAATAATAATAATAATATTTTAATAATTTGACAGCCTCGGTGGTCTAGTGGTTTAGCACACTGCTTTACTATCCGATGGTCGTGAGTTCGATTCTTCGCACGGCACAAACATTTGTATTCATGAGTATGATTGTTTGTGTCAGTCTGGGTGTCTTCTATGTATAATATGTATGTATTTACGAAAAAAAAATTATCTATGTACTTGTATCAGTTATCTAGTACCCGTAACACAAGCTTTGCTTAGCTTGGGACTAGATGGCGCTGTGTGAATTGTCCTGAGATTATTATTATCAAACGGATGACGAGATTTGTAGAGATGTTTTAAAATTATTCGATTAAAAAAGTCGTTTTTTAATTATTAAAGTTTGTGAGAAGGAATTAATGCGGTGATTATGACAAGCATGGATCAGATTGCAGGATCGTGTTAATTTCTAGATCACAAGCTTTAGCTAGCTTAACTTGGGACTAGATGGCGCTGTGTGAATTGTCCTGATTATTATTATTATTATATTATATTTCTAAGTGTAGTTATTACAATTTTCATTATATAATTATTAATTTATTTTCAAAGTAAAGTTCACAAGGTGTAGATATTAAAAATCTGATGATATTTAATCTGTTACGTGCCGTGCTTCGTATCATCCATGAATAATCTGAGCGCGTGCCTACGTACAACCTACGTACTCTTATATTAATATTTTTTAAGTCTCTTAGAAGATAGTTTATAATTATTTCCAGATCTTAATATAATATTATAGACGTCAAAGTTTGTAAGTATAGATGTTTGTTACTCTTTCACGCAAAAACTACTGAACAATAGAATAGAATAGAAAATCATTTATTCAAAGAAACTTAATTTAAGCACTTTTGAATAGTCATAACAATTTGTTTTTTATCTACCACTCGTTCGGAAGGCTGTCTCATCAATATATACATATAGTATATAAACTATACACACCAATGTGTCCATTAGATTTATATAAGAGAAAATAATTACATATATATATATACTTAATACAACAATTTTACAAGAGAGATTAGAACTGAGATCTCATACATTGTTCAAAAGCAAACTATAGAATTGGAGTTGCCTAGTTATGTCCTTTTCTTAAACAAGTTTGGTATACTTCCAGAGATTGTAATAACTTCCAGAGTATGATTCAGAGTAAATTAAAGTGTTGCCTTGGTATGCTCTCTTCTTAAACGGAAATTACCGAACTGTGGTACACTTGTTGCTGTTTTAATCTGGATTCTATGTTTACTAGAGGTAGAGTTTTAAGTCCTTTGCATGGATACCAGAGTCTCACTTATTTCAACCGGCAACGAATTGTATATATACTTTGTTTTAGTATAGAAGGAAGATGATGTGAAGCTATATATAGAGGCATGACATCTCAGTCTTTCAGAATGGCAACGCACACCGTCACAACCGTGGTGCCATTCATATAATACCACTTACCATCACGTCGGCAGTTAGCTTATTTGTCACTCTAGTTATATAATTGCCAATTTTTAAACTTTCATGTTTAATACACATTATTTATGTTGTTAATTGAGTCTTAACATGAAACGAATCGTCGAGAGCATTAAATACCTTTATCCTTACTACACTTATAAATGCGTGTTACTTTGTCTGTCTGTCTGTCATGGTTCATGGCAAAACTACTGAATCGATTTATATGAAATTTGGTACAGTTATAGTAATAGTACCTACAGATAGAGATAATTATTTTAGACCCAGAAAAAGTATTACTCAAGGAAGAAGTCGTGGACAGCTAGTTCACAATAAATTTATTTGTGTTAAGACCCGGTTAACAAATATTAATTCTGTACATTCATTAACTTACCACACTTCTGAAGCAAAATTTACAAAGCAAGAAGGCGTTTGACATAGATGAGACTGTACCCATGGAGATGACTTACAAGTCTACCTCGGTGTTTATAGACCAATTAATTTAGTTAAAATTTCCCATACGCCCCCGATCATCAAATTGATTAAGCGTTAAATAAACGTCTAAAATTACAACTCGCCTAAACATAGCACATTTAAAGCTATTTACTTTCTAAGAATCGTCGTTGGAATTGTTATAAATCGTTGTTCGACAATGGGCCTATAAAATGTCTAACATACCTCGACCTACCTCCCCCTTTCCTGCAATAATGCATTTAGGTGTGCGAGGTAAATACATTCAAATAGTGGAAGCTCTTGTTATATTGGTCGATGTTAGCTTCGATGGTTAATTTATTGTTACTCAGTTTGTGTTATGCATAGTTATTAAACACACGTCTATCGTAAAAGTCAATGCACCCTGATTGTTATTGGCACTGATATGGTCTTAGCACTAGAAAATTATATTTATAACCTCATTTGCAAGTGTGTCATTGAGTCATCCGGTTGAACCATTGTTAGGATCCAAATAAAAAATGTTCTAAATTCGAATTCAAATTCAAAATATCTTTATTCAAGTAGCTCTATTACAGACTCTTATGATATGTCAAATCTACCGTCAGTTCGGAATGGTTTCGAGATGAGAAGAACTGACAAGAAACTCAGCTCGTATTCTTTTCAAATTAATATTGTACATGTTTACAATAATACATATTAATTTTTATACACTTGAAATTTAGATTGAACTAGCTGGCCTCACAAACATTACTTAGACATATTTTACGGACTAATATTACTATTGAAAAATATGGTTGGAGAGGGTGAAAATTTAGGATTGTATGCATTAAAATATGCATATAACCCTAAATTTTCACTCTGCCAAATGCCAAAATGCTAAATCATTATAAAGTAATAAAAAATTGATAAAAAATTAAAACAAAAGCTAAGGGTGGACCCTTATCGTGTCGTATCAAAAACTAAAGAGACTGATGGAAAATCGTGAAAAATGACAAGAGCTCCGCCGAACAGAGGTTTTAAATTATAAATTAATGATAGTGCGAATAAGTTAAATAAAGCTCAGACTGAGAATTACCATAAGTTATTCGTGTAGGAATTCTAGACCTTTTTACACGTTTTTTTCTTTAACACTATTCCTACCGTATGCCCTAAAGAGAAAATCTACTAATATAAAATAATATTATTATGTTAAATACTAAATAATAATGGAATAATGAAAACTCGTAAAATTGATTAAAACATTCGATATTGTAATTTTACATTTAATAGTAAACAAATTAAAAACCTCCGATTAGCATTATAGGAAAAGTAATTTAAAAATATATCCATTTTATGATTACCTAGTGTTAAATTTACTTTATTCGATTTTTTTTGTATTCATTATTTATGTGGTACTATTAGTGTTATTTATGAATAAACTGTAAAGTATTTATAAATTTAATTAATACTCTTGAATATGATTTACATTAATCAAAATATTGCATTGAATATTTCGCTTCAACACCGCATAATTTCTTAATAGAGATCATAGAGAGTGCATTCAATAGTCTATCCATTTTCTATTGAATGGCATCATTAATTATGAATCCTGTTCTATTATTCTCTGTTTCTGACTGTTAATTTATTTATTACTAGCTGTACCCGCGACTTCGTTCGCGTGGAATTTAACTTTATTTTTCTAAATTAAAAGGCTTTTTCTAAAATAAAAGTAGCCTAAATTACTCCGTATTACATCAGTTACCTGCCAAACAACTGTAACTGATGTAATAAGTATAATAAACTACAACTTTTACATACCAATTCATAGTCGTAATCTTTATATATAAACGTGTATACGTATGATTGTTGTTTGTCCGTGATGAACTCCTAAACTACTGAACCGATTGCAATTCGCACATTGTGTGCAATTTGATCTAACTTGAAAGATAGGATAGTTTACATCTCAATTTATAGTCGCATATTATTTAACCTTAGCCACAGCAACGTGTGGTCGAGTCTGGTAGTATATTTTATAATGTGAATACATAGAAAAAAATGGCCGCCAGAATAAAAGTAAATAAATATACATCAAAATACATGCCACATTGTTAGCAGGTATCAAACATATTAATAAGCAGAGAGCTAAATATACTAATTATTCGTAGTGTTAATTACTGGTACTGTTCCAGTTTTAATTAGTGTTGTTAGGTCCATAAAAGTGGGACAAGGTATTGTTTATTTATGGATATTCAATTTTGATATATCATTTCGTCCAAATTTTCGCAGTGTCTCAAGACGAAGGTTTACGACCAATATGTGTTGCCAGTGATAACTTACGGCACAGAGACGTGGTCGCTAACTGTACTCACGAACAAGCTCAGAGTCACTCAGAGGGCAATGGAGAGGGTTATGCTCAGAGTTTCTCTGTGAATCGAATCAGATATGAAGAGATCCGCAGAAGAACCAGAGTGACCGACATAGCCCGAAGAATTGCGACACTGAAGTGGCAATGGGCAGGGCACACAGCTCGTAGGACAGATGGCGGTTGGGGCAATAAAGTCCTCGAGTGGCGACTACGGACCGGAAGACACAGTGTGGGAAGGCCGCCAGCAGGATGGACCGACGATCTGGTCAAAATCGCTGAAAGGCGACGGATGCAAGCAACGCAGGACCGATCGTCGTGGAGATCTTTGAGGATCTTTGGTATGTCCCGCTGTGGACATCTTCTGGGCTGAGATGATGATGATGATGATTCAATTTTGATAGTGTTCCCTCTATTACCTATACCTGCGGAATTATATTTCTATTCTCTATCTTCATTTGCTTCACATTGTGTACTAGTCGTCAAGATTTCGTGTGTATGTAAATTCATTTATATGTACAAGTTTTTTATTTAATTCAGGTTACTATTTGTCCATATTATAAAAATTTTATAGACTAACACACATAATGATATAAATTGTCTTTATGGTCACAGCACTGACGGCACTCTGCACCACCCTCTTCGGACAGTAGTCCTCCTTCATGAAGGTGGGCAGCGTGTTAGTTACCCGGGTCACGAACACCTTGAAACTCGCGTTTATTTCTTTGTTATAGTTTTACTATTTTAATATATATGTATATCTATAAATATACAGAACTGCCAGCTGGTGCCTTCATAATCACAATACTGACTATTTTGTGATTATTTACATGTATATGTACTCAAATCATCTACACATAATAAACGTTTCATTAATTCCGTAATATTCATTCATTATCTTTGTAATATCACGATTCTACATGTGCATAATTACGGAATTACAGAACAAGTAATGTATTTGACAGCCATTTTATTCTTTGCAACATATCTATCTACACATATAAATAAAATCGGAGTACCTGTTTGTAATATTGAAATAACCGTTTTTTACTACAAGCATATGAATATAAATACGGCACGTACACCAAAATAACATTTTTTGCAATTTTTGTGAGTCTGTCTGTCTGTCTGTTTGTTCCGGCTAATTTCTGAAATGGCTGGACCGATTTTGACCGGACTTTTATTGACAGGTTACAGCTAGTTTTTACATATAATGAACTTTAATGATATTTTTAAAACGTGACGATGCGAAAACGAGATAACTGTCTGATTGTTTAAATTGATTATTATTATTTATAGATTTATTTAACTGAAGGGCATGAAAAATTACATAGAATTACACTGTACGCTTGGTATTGTAGTTTTAACCAACGTTATACAATATCCTGTACTTTGTTTAATTATCGTGCCCCGAACAATGCAACACAGTATTGCAATGATGTAGTGTTAATTTGTGACTCAATTGACCCAGTTCTAGTTTGTGTTGTGCCTAGATTAATGCATGTTTACACTACATGAGTGTAGTATTAAATTGTTGCCTAAATATTAATATCATTCACAAAAAGATTCGTCGAAGGCGAATCTATGTTAACACTTATAGGAACTGATCTATTCTGCTTACGGCCACTGATTATTTTATTTCCGTTTAATAAAAATGCAATTGCATATACTAGTGGTCACTACATTATCTCTAATTGAAATTAATCTGTTATTTTTGTAATCCTGTACAAGCTTATTTGAAAAGGGTCAGAGCTGAGTTTCTATCCGTTTTTCATAGTTTTAAAGCACTTCGAAGTGACGATAGATTTGATATATCATAACGAGATATATAGCTCTATTCATGTTTAACGTTTACCGGGACAGCTAGTATATGTATAAAATTCTCGTGTCTACACTTCTCCGAAACGGCTTAACTGATCTTTATAAAATTTTATATGCATATACAGTAGGTCTGAGAATCGGCTACTGTCTATTTTTCATATCCCTAAGTGTAAAGGGTTAACCCTAATATTTTTTTTTTAATGTGGCATTAAGAATATATACAACCCGAAATAACACCCACCTATCTATCACCTACCACTATTTTTTAATAGCGATTTTAATTATATACCAAAAACAGGTTTACGGTGACATCTAGTTATAACTATAAGTACGAAAGTGTGTCTGTCTATTTGTATCCATGCCACGACTAAACGGCTGAACAGATCTTAATAGAAATTTGACGAACATTAGTTTTTATAGTATTTTTTATGGATTTATCCAGTACCAAAAAAAAATCCCTAATCATACCTCGTTACAATATTAGTCCAGATATAATAATAACAGTTACCAAATACAATACCGTAAAACATTTCCAGGCAAAACATTTAGTTTTGCACAAATTCAACTACAATAATCGTGCGATGCCAAACAAAATGGTTTTAAATTATTCAAAATTAAACTGAACTCCGCAAGAGTTCAAGCGAGGAGTTATATTTGAACCGTTCATTATGAGTTCCTCTACCGCAACGTTCAATTGTTAGAACTCTAATTACTGGTAGGTTCTAATATGGGTATATTGAAATTGTCTCGCTTACGGAATAACTCGGAACATAATTAATTACTTGTGTTCATGATATAGGGGTTTATTGGTGTATGTTAGTCTTTTAGAGCATATCTCTGGTTTTAAACATCAAGTTTTAATTCTCTGGACAATTCACGCAGTGCCATCTAATCCTAAGCTAAGCAGAGTAAAGAACCGATATAAATACTTAGATGCATTTTTTTGTAAATACACACATAATATATATAGAAAACACCCAGACCGACACAAAAAATCATACTCATGAATACAAATATTTGTACCGTGCGAGGAATCGAACCCGTGACCATCGGAAGTAAAGCTGTGTCTTAGAGCACTAACTTGACTGTGATATGGGCCTTATGTAATGTATATAAAACTAGCTGACCACGCAAATATTGTTTTGCCATATAAATTAAAATCGCTATTAAAAAATAGGGGTTTGTGATAGAAGGGTGAAAATTTAGGTTCGTATGGATTTTTAAAGTCACAGTAGAAAAAAATATAAAATATTTTTTTTGTAAAAAATAAAAAAAAAATTGTTAGGGGTGAACATCCCTTATTACTTAGGGATATCAAAAATGAATAGTAGCCGATTCACAGACCTACTGAATGTGCATATAAAATTTTACAAAAATCGGTCAAGCCGTTTTGGAGGAGTATGGTAACATTGTGACACGATAATCTATACATACATATAAATAAAATTGGATTATCTGTTTGTAATATTGAAATAACCGTTTTTTACTATATGCATATGATTATAAATAAGGTACATACACCAAAATATTTTTTTTACAATTTTTGTCTGTCTGTCTGTTTGTTCCGGCTAATCTCTGAAATGGCTGGACCGATTTTGACGGGACTTTTTTTGGCAGGTAGCTAATGTAATAAGGAATAACTATTTTTCATTTTTTTTTTAAATAATAGTATTCTAAATGAAATTGAACACGCGGACGAAATTGCGGGAACAACTAGTTACATATGAATATATGATTAGGATACATTTCTAGACTTGGTTGCCCTGATATACCAATGTCGTTCATCTCCAGGGAAATTGTATGCACGGAAATATATTTATATAACTATAATATATATCTATTCTCTTTCACAGTTTTGCAGCTTCCGAGAAAGTATTAGATTACTCTGGGGAGCGCACTTGGATTTGTAATTTAAAATTGATATCGACACGACAATGATTCTGTATTGGTACTAGGAAATCATATTTGTTATTTAGTAGCATAATATATGTATATAACCTATGCTTTCCTAATGATGTTGATAATTGACTATATTATATATATCTGCATATAGTATGTATATATTATGTATGTGTATATATGGCATTTATAGTATGGGCTATATGTAGCCCCGAGATACGTAAATATTTCTTTATTTATTTATATATTTCGGGATCATGCAAATAAAACAATATATTAGTAATAATTAGAATAACAATCACACATTTACTAATATTATAAATGCGAAAGTAATTCTTATCTGTCTGTCTCGTTTTCGCACCAAAACTACTGAACCGATTTAAATGAAATTTGATAGACAGATAGTCTATGTCCTGAGGAAGGACATAAGCTACTTTTTAAAGATAAAAGAGGGTTGAAAGGGGTTGAAAGGTAAGATGTAATTTGTATATAAATATTGTCATTTTTAAAGCTAGAAAGTTGAAATTTATTTTTTAATCTGTTGATCAAATATAAGTAAATATGAGATTAAAAATTTATAGAAAATATATCCTAAATAAAATAAGGGATGAAAACTAGAACGATGAAACTTTTTTCTTTGCATTTTTTGGGTTAGATTATTCAAATTTTTTCTTCAATCGGTCAAGGTCACTATTACATGCGGACGAAGTCGCGGGTACAGCTAGTACTAAAATATTTTAATAAATACATAGCAATAAATATAAAAGAACTTATATTCAGAAATTTGGCAACTTCAAATACGATTATTAAAACTTCTAATCTTCTCAATCAAGAATCAAACTTGTGACCTAATTTACACAAAGCATCAATTATCTTACATAAGTAGTAAGCTTATACACGATATCAAGCCATAATAATCTGATAGATGCCAGTACGTGGTCGGACGGTATAAAAAATATATTTGATACTATAATCCCGAATGGATTACTCCGAGATATTTTGTTATCTATGGATTATACGAAGCATATGTAGTCTATGATCATATATGGATTAGTTTTTGTTTTTTGATGATGTTTACAGGTAGTAGAGGTTCAAGAGACTACTCTCAGACCACCATGTATGAAAAACATAAAACTGATTGCTTTTTTAACTGTGCTCGCGCCGAAAAAGCAATAATTTTTATTAGCTACTGTCGGCTCGTCCTGATTTCACATGTAACAGAATGCATAAAGGTTCACTTCAAATAAGTAATGGAGAAAGAGCAGTTTCAAATTTTATTATGCTTTCATTTTTATCTATTCTGTACTTTCAACTAATAATTCTGGACAATTCACACAGCGCCATCTAGACCCATGTTAAGCTAGCTAAAGCTTGTATTATGGGCACTAAATAACTGATACGAATACATAGTTTTTTTTTCGTAATTACATATATATTATATATATATATAAAATACCCAGACCGATACAAACTCATGAATACAAATGTTTGTGTCGTGTAAGGAATCGAACCTGCGACCATCGTATGAAAAGTGGTGTCTTAATAAATTTTAATTTTATTATACGGAGCAATTGTGACAGTTCATTATTTGAGCCAAATAAAGATTTTTTTATGACCCTGGACAATTAACATAGCGCCATCTAGTCCCGCAATAAGCAGAGCTTCTGTTATGGGTACTAGACAACTGATATAAATACTTAGATTTATTTTTATAATTCTATACATAATATACATAGAAAACACCTAGACCGATAGTAACAAACATACTCATAAACACAAATGTTTGCACCAGGAATCGAACCCGCGACCATCGGAAGTGAAGCGGTGTCCTAACCGCTATACCACCGAGACTGTCAATAATATAAGTTGATTTCAAATGGTGAAAGAATAATTTCCAACATCCAATATCAAGCCTCTTACTTGTTAATGTAATAAAGTACATATAAGTAAATATATATAATAAATTAATATATATATATGTATATATATTCTTTAGAACATAATTTCATTATATTAATGAAAATTAATGAAATTATGTTCTAAAGAAATGCAGTATGTATTTGTTGATTTCTTACTCACAATATCAAAGCTCTCTCTTGTTAATACAATATCATTTATCTGCAATTGTAAAATCATTAATAATAATGATTTGAGATATCATTACATAGCTTTTTGAGTTCGTGTATCAGATAACGAACACAAATTAAACAATGAGTGAATGACGTGCGAATTCTTAAAAAAGATATATGATTAATTGTTCAGAGTTTTTGTTGGAATTCAATATATTCTTTAATAGGTATGTAGATAGTTCGAACTGAGATAGAACACGATTATATGGTAAACTAGCTATGCCGGCGACTTCGTCCGCGTGTTATAGTCACATTGACCAAATAAAGAAAAAATATTCAATATTCTAATCCAAAAAGTCAAAGAAAAAGTTTCATCGTTCTAGCTTCAAATATGACAATACATATTTTCATTCCCTATTTTATTTTGCCCTCTTAAGGGTATTTTTACAAACTTTAAATGCCATATTTATTTATATTTAATCAACAGCCTACAAAATTTTACCCACTTAAGGGTAACATTTTTACTAACTTTGAATGTCATATTTATTTACATTTAATCAATAGCCATACATATACATTTAATGATACTTTCTTTCTTTCTAATGAATAATAATAATGATACTTCCATACAATCCCCATCATCGCCCCTTTCAACCCCTTTGTCACATTAAAAGGTAGTCTATGTCCTTTCTTAGGGTCTAGACTATTTGTGTACCAAATTTCATTTATGCCTGTTCAGTAGTTTTGGCGTGAAAGCAAAACAGACAGACGGACAGACAGAGTTACTTTCGCATTTATAATATTAGTAAGTAGTAAGTATATTGTCAGATTTTTTTATTCAGTACGTTCTTGTTTTCTGAAATTGGTTAATGTTAAAAAACAAGAAATAATTATACACAACATAATAATAATCTCAGGACAATTCACACAGCGCCATCTAGACCCAAGTTAAGCTAGCTAAAGCTTGTGTTATGGGTACTAGATAACTGATACATATACATAGATTTTTTATAAATTCATACATATTATACATAAAAAACACCCAGACCGACACAAACAATCATACTCATGAATATAAATGTTTGTGCCGTGCGAGGAATCGAACCTGCGACCATCGGTCGTAAAGCGGTGTGCTAGACCGCTAGACCACCGAGTTCGTCAAAGGATAAACAAGATATGTATCATGACAATATTATTTAAAAGCTTCCAATATGGGTGCATAAGGTGCACCTCATTGAGGTTGCACTTCTATCAGCAACAGCTGAGGCAGCTCCTATTGCCAACTTTCTTCTTACTTCTATATTATTTTTTATTTCTTATTTTGTGTCTTATTGTAAATTGTTTTATTTGTGTTATGTTGACAATAAATCAATTATCATATCTATCTATCTAACTATCAATATAAATCAGCATAACTGGTAGGTATATATACATAAAAACATTGTTTGAAAGTCGAAAACTTAAAGTACTTGTTTTGTACGAATAAAGTTTTCAAGAAGTAGTACTATAGATAACTTTAATAAAAGTCAATGAAAAGAAAAAAAATATTAGAAATGACACCTGCGATTACACAAATTAAAAAAAAACATTAACATCATGACATCAAATCCAGAGCGAGATACGACCGTAGCAAATGATTTCATTACGCGCGTATAATGTAAAAACTCACATTCAACCGGAAAGTTATCCTCAATTTTGTTGCACAAAAAACTGGCACCACATCAGAATATCTATAAACTTTTTATTACACAAACACAAAAAGAATGTACGCGACCACGAGACGAGGGAAATATTTACCAGCAGTTGGAACGCGTTCACGTGTTGCTAGCTTTAATACGACTGTCTCTTGGCTGTGGATTTGGTGCTGTATTCTTGCAAGACACTCGCATTTGTGTGTCCGACACTGTGTCTACAGCTTATAGGGAATTCGATATGCAGTTTGATTGTATACAAATGTTCGCAATGGTTGATTGTATGGATTTGATATGGAAATTGCTGTGTTCAGTGTAGTTAGACACTGCATATAATTGGTAAAGGAAAACAAATTAATAGAAGAAGAATTTACGAAAACTCATTAAAATTTAGTATATTAATTTACAGTGATAGAAGAAAGTTCATATTCCTAATGATAATTATAGTTTGGGAATATGAATATAAAAAAATAAAATATTGACTATTACTTAAGTTGTATTTAAATACAAGATTGTAAGTTATTTTAAGTCCAACATCTAAGCTAATATACTAAGTTAATAATATCATTACGCACACTTAATATTAAATGACAATAACTGAAAGAAATCATTTTATAGGAAAGTAGCCTTAATTAAGAAAGCTTTTAAAGTTGATTTACCTTAATATAGAAGTTTTGAGTTAATACAGTTTAGTATTAAGCGTGTGTTTTAACTATAGATAAAGTCAGGAAGATAAAAGTAGTCAAAATTTTTATTTAATTCCATAATAATACAATACAAAAAGGATTCATTATAATTATAATCTTCATTCCGAATAATTAAGTCTGCATTCCGAATGAGCGGTAGAATAAAAAAACTTGACTATTCAAAAGAGCTTAAGTTTATTTGAATAAAGATTATTTCTATTCTATTCTATTCTATTATACTTATAAGTTGACGAAAGATAAAAAAAGATAAAAACATCCAGTATCTCATTGGTCATGTATAAAAAAAACTTTATAAATATTAATTCCGTGTCTATAGCGGGAATACGGTTTTGTGTTGTTTTTGCTCTGTGTCTGGAGCATGCGCGGTCGGCTACTGATTGGAGTCCGAGTCGACGGCATCTTTGACAAAACGAAATTGTTTATTGGCGGCAAAGTTATTGGTATTCTTGAAGCATGACAGAAATGATGAGCAACAGTTTTAGGTGTTCAAGAAGTTATGTTGACCTCTGCGATCCTTTAAGGGTAGCCGAAACTTCTTGCTGTTGATCTTTCAATGAGGAACACAAACTTGAGCTGTATTATTCAAATTTCGAATTAGTACTTATACCTGTGATATCTGTACACTTCCTTTTAAATTTAAGATTCATAAATGTGAACTCCGAAATTCAAAAACCATAGAGCTCAACTGTATCATTTTCGAATTTCGAATTGGTAATAAGAACTGGGATATATCTTTACATATGTTTTTAAATCTAAGAGTCATGAATGGAAACACCGAAATAATTGTATACACATTCAAAGAAAAACATTATATAATGCATTATTAATATTATTGCGATAATATATGTATAGTGACCTTATACCATAACATGGTATAATGCTTATAGTATAATTACTAAATTAGATATAACTATCTGTATTTACATAACCTAATTGTACAACTAAGAACCTAAAATTAAAAAGCTTAAAAAATATGATGTAATGACTAAAATATATTATTAAAAGGGGTCCCTTTAGGCAACGTTCCGAAGATACTGGCAGCGTTCCCTCTTTGAATAGCTAGACTAATTCTTTGTCCAAGGTAGGTGCCAGCTCTTCGGTCTCACTAAATTATTACTAATATAGGATTGCAATAGCGAATGCTGGTAGTCACTCTATTCTCCCAAATTTAAAAATGAATCAGTATTATTGTAAACATGTACAAGCTCATTTAAAAAGAATAAGACCTGAGTTTCTTATCAGTTCTTCTCAGGTCGAAAGCACTCCGAACGTACAATAAATTTAACATATAACAAGAGTCTGTAATAGACCTATATGAATAAAGATATTTTGTTTTGATTTGATTTGAATATACCAAAGAATTCGATGATGAAGTCATTTCAAGTATCAATTTCTTGAACGGCAACACCAAATGTTACAACTGAGGAGTTGGCGCCATTATTTTAGTTAACATCTAAATCCAACGTCATTCCACTCGAAACCAGACACCTTTATGCTGTGACCGAGAATAAATACTGAACTGGGAAACGTGAGAGGTGAATAGACCTAACAGTTGGTACTTAAGATGTATAAGAACGCTATTCACAATGCGTATTAGAATTCATTTAGTAATATTAGAATTAATTCTAAAATAGGTTGAAATTCTTAATTCGAGTGTACGTGTTATAACTTTTATATTACATATTGGAGATTGGAAATGCAAATTTTGTCATTGTTACAATTCAATACAGTTTTTTTATCAAACAGAATTTCGTATCATTCATAATAATTAAAAATCTTAATAAGTAGTTAATTTTTAAATGCAATAAGAGTATGAAGTTTTATTAGTGAATAAAGATTTAAACTTATCAAACTTATCACATTAAAATGGAACTCACATTTTCAGTAATTCTCATAAAAATAATTTTCTGTAATACTAACCCGTGGGTATTCGAAAACGTTTTAGGTTGATGTTATCATTTTCAAATGGACATTGTGCTAACTTCAAATACTGAAACTTTGCCAAGAGCCGTTAAACCTGTCTCCTCGTAAAAATATACGGCAGATCACAATGAAATTGAACCGTTCAGAAGACCGGCAGTTACACTTTTAATTCCAGATCTTTTATTAGACAATCGTTAAGAGAAATCTAACTGTCGTATCATGAATGGGTGGCTTTAAATGCCAGTTATTTAATGCTTCGTCGCTCTCAAAAGAGTCGCGAACTCCTGCAGGATGCCATTTATGTTACTAAAAGTAGGGTTCAAGTAGATAAACAGGTCTCTCTTTCGCGCTTGTTGGTTTTAATACCCGAGGGAAAAAGATAGAAAACGGAAAGCGGAAAATGAAGAGGTAAATAAAAGCTAATGTAAAAACGAACAAACAAGTCAATACTTTTGAGTAAATAGAGTATTGACTTGATACAGATTTCATTTTGTTTGCAATAGACTACTTATATTCTATGGCAAGTTTCTTACGAGACAAGGCTACATGGCGCATACTATAAAAACCTGTTAAACTAAAAAACTGTGAAGACACCAGGAGACTTCTGCGCTTTTAGGAGGAGCTTGGCTGGCTACTGTAGTAGTCTGGCTGATACGCACAACGGTCCAGATGAGAGGCTAATTGCGGAGACTGGAGTCTAGCTTACATTACTATATATTCAAAACTGGTATTTAAGAAAAAGATAAAACTTTTTCTACTGGATTTCCTAGCATTTATATATAATTCTTATTTTTTGAAAGCCTTTGGTCGCTTAGGCGATGGTCTGCGTCAACAGTTATTTGTATTTGAATTTATATTGATATTGATATACATTTTTATTTATTTATTTTATTATTTTTTTCTTCTATTATTTTTATTAAGGCCGAGTTTAATTCAATTTTGGTAACATTAAGATTGTTGAGTATATTCACTCAACAATCTTTCTGTACTGCACGCGATCGCACCACCACTGGGCTTCTACTGAAAATTAGTGTTTTGCTCGCTGAGCAAATTGTTCACTGAGTAGCTCAACCCTTTCGTATCCCTGTGGCACCTAATATGTATTATAATGTATATTTTAGTGGAAGTTAAAGTGTTATATGTTATCATTTTTTTTAATTATTTACTATTGTGTATTACTTATTTTTGTATATTACTTATGTGTTATTTGAATTTTGTTTGTACTCTCTTTGTTATTGGGATTTTTTTATTAAGATTTTTATCTATCTATCTATCATATATGTGTATAAGTTTCCTCTTGAATTATTATATGTATTGCCGAAATTTGCATTTATCCAATTTGCGTAGTCTTGTCTTTTTCCAATGTTAAATAACATTACGTTATTTACTAGAAACGTTTATCAAATGCAAACCTATCTCACTTGTTAATAACATGAATTTTATAACAGATTGATTTATTTCCAGAACATTCACAAAGGAATGATTGAACGATGTCAAGTAAACGCTTTGTTGACTGCAGTGTGGGTCATCATTTAATTTTGATATAATGTGATGTATCGAATATCGATCCCATTTCAATTGATCGAAGGATCTTGTCTAATTTTAATATCTCAATATCGTCTATAATTTTGAATTTATGTTTTTTTATGTAGCACTAGCTGTAATTTTAATATCATATTATTAATTATATTTGTTTTGATGTTTATTCTTTTAGGTACATGTAGTTGTCAATCGCGACTTGTCACTTATACCGCGTGGATTTAAAATAAGTAGAATTTCTGAAACAAATATAGCTTAAGTTGACCCTATAATATTAGCTATCTGCGAGTGAAATTCGCGTCAAAATCGGGCCATATATTTCCAGAACAATAAGACATTTTTTTTTATTTTTTTTATGGAAGTATATACGGCATATATTTTCATATAAATTTAGTGAAAAACTGTTAATTTGAAATTACAAAAAATCACTCCAATTTAATTTATTTGTAAAAATATGTTAATATAGTATTAATCTGATTAATTATTATACTTCATATATCTTACTAATATTATGAACGTGGAAATTTGAAGTGCGGATGGATGTTTGTTACTCTTTCACGCAAAAACTACAGAATGGATTTTAATGACACTTTACAATAACTAGCGCATACATCAGAATAACACAGGTTATAAATTTCACGCAAGTGAAACCGCGGGTATAGGTATCTCATATTTACTGTAAACGAATAATAAAACACTAAATTTCTTTCATTTCGATTTATAATAATTTTTTTTTATTTTAGTACAATTCACAGCGCCATCTAGTTGTACTAGACAATTGATATAAATACATTTTTTACATACAACACTCATGAAAACAAACGTTTGTACCGTGCGAGGAATCGAACCCTCGACCATCGGAAGTAATGCGGTAGGCTAAACCGCTAGACCACCGAGGTGGTCATAATGTAGGTAGCGAAGTATCCGAGCATATAAATCGATAGATAAAAAACAGTAACATATTACCATGTGACAGTAATTGAGTGCCTTTTATTGTGTTAATGATAACCCCCGGCAGAGATACGGGGGCATATGAAATGAACATGTTATGAATATGACACTTATGAATCTGCATACCGGTGTTGCCAGCTAGATTCTTAAATAAATTCTAGATGTTAGAAAAAAAATATTTGCTACTAAGTTCAGTATTACGTCTTCAAATTTTTATGTGCAAAGCTGTGCCCGCGACTTCGCTCGCGTTTTATAGTGCCCTTGACCGACTAAAGACAAAATATTTAATAATCTAAAAGTTTCATTGTTCTAGCTTCAAAAATGTCAATTCCATACAAATTTTCATCCCCTATTTTATTTTATTTCTTAAGGGTATAAATTGTTACCACATTTTTACGAACTTTAAGTGTCGTATTTATTTATATTCAATCAACAACCTAAAACATAAGTTTTAATCTTCTATAGTTTTATAACAATAAATATAGTTTTATACAAACTTTCATCTCCCCTTTCAACCCCTTACAACCCTTTTTTCGCATTAAAATGTAGCCTATGTCCTTCTTCAGGGTCTAGCCTATCTTTGTACTGAATTTCATTTAAGGGTTCAGTAGTTAGCGTGAAAGCGAGAGAGACATACAGAGCTACTTTCGCATTTATAATATTAGTAAGAAAGTAAGGATTACGGGTTACTACCATAATCGTATACTTAGTAGTTGGCAACACCGCGTATTACCCGCATGGGGCGTTCATGGCGTGGTACCATTGTCATCAGCTATTAACGCTTTGCTTAACAAATAAATGAACTTGCCCAATATAGTGGGGCGCGATATTTTAGATTTTTGTGGGAAAATCCAAAACGGAATGGGGTAAAATTCCATACTTTTATTTAGATATTTATGAATTAAAAAAATCTACTGCTAGTAGAGTATAATGTGCTCTTTCTTATATCAGTACTGGCTATGCCCCGGGTTTCATCTGCGTTAATTTTCAATAAAAAATATAGCCTATCTGTTATGCTATTCTGATGTAAAGTTTCATCAAAATCCATACTCACAAACTTTCGCGTTTAATATTAATAAGATTTAAGATTACTTACTATATTTTAATTAATAAAAAGACTGAGATCTTATGTATTTTTTTTAATGGGTGATAATGGAATGTGGTGGAGTGGAGAATGATAAGGTAAGCATGACGATAGATTAGATTGCCCATTGTGATTAAATTTTCAGAAATTCACCATGATGGTTTCCTGAGGGACCAAGTGGAGGTCGACTTCTAAGTTCAAATTCAAATTCAAAAATGAATATATCTGGTTTTGTATAAAAACCCGTCCTTGTCCCTACAAAACCCTACAAAAATAGCTGAGAAATTATATATATACCTAATAATAATAACCAGTCACACAATAAGTATACACCCACTCACTCACACACTGTGAGTGTGTGAGTGCATACACACAATGCACTTACTTGGATTCAGCCCGTAAATGTAGTATATGCCATAAAGCGTAAAAAAACTAGTAAAAGCAGAGTTAATATGAGTTAATGTGAAAATAAAATATACACTAATAATAATAATAATATACATTTATTTAGCAAAAACATATTAACATTAGCATACATTCAATTAAGTTAGGAGCTTTTGTATACATGTAGGCACACGTACATATATGTATATACATACAGCCATTCCAACATAGTAAAATTATAGTAGAAATATGTAGTAAAACTATTTATGACTGGAAAAATGTATTTAATGGTAAGATGGTAGAAAGTGAAGTGACAATTAAATTCAAATTCAAATTCAAAAATCATTTATTCATGTAGGACATTTTAGCCGCTTATGAACGTCAAATTTTTACATTCTAATTTTATTTTTTTTCCCTACCGTCCAGTTCGGTATATAGATCCAATTGAGAAGAACTGGCAAGAAACTCAGTTGAATTACTTTTTTTTTAAAGCCAGTTTATTTACAATGTATATTTATATAGGTGTCTATGTCTAGTTAAATCCTACATTCCTAGAAATGGGATCATTACTATTTATTATTAACATCATTACTAGTTCCAACTTCCTCCAGATAGATATTATCGTATTATGTATTGTAAAATTAATTGCTACATTAATGTCGAATAATGAGAATGGAAAATACCCTCTTTTACAATTAATCTCCAGTCTAATAGAAGAAACTATAATGCCGTCGTTGTTATCAAATCCGATTGATATTTTCAAAGATTAGTGCCATCTAATCAAGTAGTGTTTTTTAATGATAGAAAGAGCATGAAGTCAGGTCAACCAGCAGATTGTGACAAATTCAACAGACACAATCAGGCCTATTAGCAGATCGTGGTAAATTCAATAGGCTTTAACAATTATTATTGTATAAGGGACTGCAGAGATGTTGATCTGATACGGTACACTGCAGCAATAGGGCCACTGTCTCAGTTACTAATTATCTCCTCCCCCTAGCAAGGAGAGTGTATATACGTCTGTATGTATATCGTAAAGTATTAAATTTTACAGTAATGATATCAGGCACACAGTCGCATCATAAGTCCTTCCGCGTGTTTGGAGTGTCATCTTGATCAGTGTCATCGCCACCTATCGTTAGGTCACCTACCTGTATAGGTCAACAGCCTGCAGCATTAGAATAGTTAAAAAAATAAAATATTTTTAAACTTTAAGCACGTCGTTCTTTCGGCACGACTGTTTTAATTTGATTATATGTTTGCTTAAACAATATATTTCAAAGGCAAAGTCGAGTTTATTATTCCCTTTAAATTAAGCGCCAGAATCGAAAACATCAATTAAATATATCATTGTATTCGAATTTTCAGTATAAACAATGACGTGTATGAATATGAAATGGACAAGTTGTCGCCTAATAGGTGTCGGTGCGCACGCGCCGCTCGCGGCACATCAAACGGACCGGCGCTATGCCCCGACGGCAATATGGCGGCATCCACAGATTACGAATTAAATGATGCAGAAACGACAGATGACAATTTGAAATATGTGTTTTTTTTTCAAAGTGAAATGTAAGAGCTCCTCTTTGATAAGAAAAGCAACTTCGTCAACTTTTTTTTATATAGTTACTATATCAAGATCGAAATTATTTGTTCTTTTTTTTAAATAAATGTAAGAGCTTCACTTTGAGAAGAAAATCATCTTCGTCAATTTTCTTTTGTGAATTTGTAATCTTAATTTTGAAGTAAATCTGTGTAAATTAAAATATGTATAGATCAAGCTTTTTCTATACGAAGTAAAACATATAAATGACAACTTTCAAGCATGTATACCAAAATATCAGATCTGCTGTTGAGAAGTAAAAAAACAGTAGTACACTCACTATCTTCTGTATGCCTACTAAGTCAAATATGATGTGCAAAGTATTATTAAGGGATGATAATTGAATGGTGTACTCACCTGCGCTAATGGTATACGCTGGCGGGGTACCAGTGGAGAATGATAGAATGAATATGAGGTCAGGTAAGTTAGTGCAATGTGGTAAATTCACCAGAAATTTGATACGATGTTTTCCAGGGAGAACCGTGTGGAGGTCAATTTGACAAAGTAAATTGCTAGCAATTGTTAATCCACATTACTAATCCCCTTCCCCCAGGTGTACTAAGTATTATATTATAAGAACTAACTTGTACCGATATTTTTGCAAATAAAATATTATATTTAATATATTTTGGGTTGCCTGATATGAGTTGTCCGCACCCCCCAGGAAGGCCTCGGGGCCCCTTTGCCCTGCATCGACTGCAGAGGCAACAAGCCCCGGGGAACTTGTCTGTAGGCAGGTATAACAAAAAAAATAACTAAGACTAGGTGATGAGGTAGATAGTTTGGGGATTATTTTTTATTTTGTCTATGTTATTTTTCTATGTATATTTTTATTATTGTACTGTTATTCTATGATATCTATTTTTTTTTTGTTCTGGCTACAATTCCTACACAATACACAATTCCACACAATACAGATGTCGCTGAATAATTTGTCATATAAAAAAATATTCTATTCTTACAGAAATATCTGTTCATCGTGTACTCTAGGACGGTGCCCACCCACTCGTGATGAACTTGACGGAAGCACGCATGTCACCGTACATACTAAAGTACAGGCAGTTGTTGAAATGCAACCAAAGCACAAACAACGACACTTTGCATTTTATACCAATACCCGTTACTCCGAACGCTCAACTCCATCTGACATAGTCGACCAGAACAAAAAATAGTCTATGTTCTTCTCCATTTAAATATTTTTTAAATTTAGAATGCTAATTATTAAATGGCATTCTAAATTCAAAATATTTATTTGGTCTTGGTCGAATAGAACAAAACTAATAATTTTTAATTTAGAATAGAATAAATTAAGATTTAGAATTTAGAATAAATTTTATGCCAATTGGCAAAAAAATTCAAACTATTTATTAGCCTTATTTTTTTTTTATATCGTATGTCTGTCTGATCTAAGCGAGTTTTACAACCAGCAAATTATGGAGCAAGGATTGGTAGTAATATGGACTAATAATCTCACTACTACAAATATACTACCATGTCAGTCCACGCGTTCCTCCTGGAAACCACCGTTGTTGCAAAGATGGGCTAACTGAATTGACTTCATGCTCATTTCCACTCGTGACCCACCAGTAGAGGATGATAAAATGAAAATGAAATCTGTTTTTATATTTTAATATCAATTATTAAATTGCAACGCGTTATTATCTCTGATCACTGTGACGGTTGACTGGTAGTTTTATCTCTGTGTGCTGCCATCAGGCATTGAGTCCGCCATGTATAGAATTTTGTGTGCAAAATAAACAATAAGTAAATAATCAACTGCCTAATCTAAAACTGTTTAAAAGTATTAGAGATTTTGAATCTTACAACGTTCTAGTGCAAATTATCGACTAAACGCACAATTAAACATTATAAAATATTACACCAAGATTCCTCAAACGTCCCGTTATACAATTCCCTCGAGACTAGGACCCTATTTAATAATAGGCACCATATATTGGGTGTTGGGACTTGTACAATCAAATTCATTCTCTACGTGTATTTACACAGGACCGGTTTGAGTAAACATATGCTTTGTCCCAAAACATTCCTGAATTACATCTTAATGTGTGTTTAATGTATTAATGAGTTAGAAGTTATGGCGGTCCGGTAATCGTACTTTACGTTATTAACCGTTGCGTTATTAACTAAGCCTTCGGTTTTCCTGTTTGTTTTAGTTCCTCTTGGTATACCAATATTGGGAGACAATATGAAGCCTTCGTTACCATCTGGGAGTTTAGAGAAGAAACTTAGTGTTGAAATCTAAACTATATAACTCAAAGGTGACTGACATAGTGATCTATCAACGCACAGCCCAAACCACAGGACGGATCGGGCTGAAATTTGGCATGCAGGTAGATGTTATGACGTAGGCATCCGCTAAGAAAGGATTTTGATTAATTCTACCTCCAAGGCGATAAAATAGGGGATGAAAGTTTCGTATGAAACTTTGTCAATTTTAAACCGATCGGGCTGAGATTTGGCATGCATAAAGCTACTATGACGTAGGCATCCCCTAAGAAAGGATTTTAATAAATTCCACCCCTAAGGGGAGAAATTAACGCGAACGAAGCCGCGGGCAAAAGCTAGTTGAGAATAAAACAGAATGGTAACAACAGCATGCAACAGCATATTTACTAACCTATATTATTGAGCATGTTTCTTACAAGTACTACATACGCAAATAGATGGTGTTAGTTGTCTCCAAATAACTAATATTTTGATAATAAAATATGTATAATTATTATTATTATTATTATTATTATTCTTTATTTTTTCTCAGCTATTGCTGGTTTTCTCCACACTTACGGGCCGAAACCAAGTAAGTGCAGAGTGTGTGTATGTGTGTGTGCGCGTGTATGTATGCGTGAGTGTGTGTGTACTTATTGTGTGCCTGGTGTGACTGGTGTTATATCATTTTCATCGATTTCGAGAAATTTTCGGACTGTACGACAAGTATTTAAGATGGCAGCTTTTTGAAGGGTGATGTAAAGTGTTTTTTGTATATCTAATTATTTCAGGCTATGATGTAGGTGTTTGGGTATGATACCTGTAGATAAGAGGACAATGGGTATTATATAAACTTTTTCCTGTTTCCAAATTCTTGTTACTTCTTCCTTTAGCTCTGCATGCATTATTATTATTATTATTATAGAACACTCAGACCGATACAAATAGTCATACTTTTGAATATAAATGTTTCAACAGTATAAGGAATACCCGCGACCATCAAGACGGAGTGTTAAAGTCCTAGATTTGTTTTTATATTATGCGCTATAAACATTTTTTTATTAGACCTCACACATAATTGTCATTCTTTTTGCATCAATATGCAACTGCAATCTCATTGTTATATTTTCATACAGTCACTTAAAAATGCTCCATATCTTCAGAACCTCGATTTTATATATTTTTTTAAAAATGAAACAACATTATCTTTGCTCTCATTCACACATTATATAACGAGCATAGAAATGAGTTAGTAAAACCAGTAGCTATACAAACAGAACATAAAATAACATTGTATCGTTCATATAAAATGAACTATAAAACCGCCCACCAGTAATGACATAATGAAACGTTAATATCATTTTATGACTTAACTGAAGTATGTCTCAACCGCAGATATTGTTTGTATTTGTTTAAAACTAATATTTTTTGTTTATTTAATAATAATAGCCCAGGACATTTCAAAGAAATATATATTTGACGACCTCGGTGGTCTAGAGGTCTAGCATACCGCTTTACGTCCGTTCCTCGTACGGCACAATCATTTGTATTCATGAGTATGATTGTTTGTATCGGTCTGGGTATTTTCTATCTATAATATGTATGTATTTACGAAAAAAAATTATCTATGTATTTGTATCAGTTGTCTAGTACCCATAACACAAGCTGTAGCTAGCTTAACTTGGGTCTAGATGGCGCTGCGTGAATTGTCCTGAGATTATTATTATTATTAATTTAAAAGTATTGACGATAACCAAATAACAAAGAATAAATACAGAATGTACAACACATTCTAATTATTATTAATACAGTAAAAATAATAAATGGTGCATTTGACATATGCATAAAAAACTAAATTATAATTATGGGGGGTATTAATAGAAACTAAATTATAATGTTTACTAAGGACCATATCCAAAAACCTATTAAAAATTCTCCAAACATTAAAAATTACGCCCACTACCTAAATAAATTTACATCAACAGAAACCTTCATCTCCTACCCGAAACATAATGTTACCACCCACAGATAACAAAGGACAGCCGATAATTAGCACAGATATAAAAATCACAAAGGTTTGCTACAAATTTATGCCGATTTTGGCATTTTCGGAGATATACAAAGTAACACGGCGCTTTGTAAATCGATAAGAATTGGGCGTGAGATACCACGGGACCGAAATTGTTGACCGTGTCAAATTCACAAATGTGGTAAGTTTGGAGTTTTTTTTAATGTATTTGGTATGGCCAAGAAGCTAACTTACCCTCAGGTGAAGGAGGATTTCTTGCTCATTCTTCTTGTGATGAATCTGAATTCCGAATGAGTGGTAGAATCAAAATATGACTATTCAAAAGTGCTTGTAATGAGTTTATTTGAATAAAGATTATTACTATTTCTATTTCTACAGCATGTTAATTAAGTACATAATAATTTTTCGTTAATTCGTTTAATATTTCGTAATATTTATTTGTTTTTATTACATGGGTTTAATACGCAGCGGTAGTAGATATAGTGAAATACATGTACATAACTTGTATATTATTGATAAAAGTAAGAGGCTCACAATATGTCAACAGGAAAATTCAGGAACAATAGAAGACATCGAATATGATTTCTAAATATAAAATTCTAATCGCAATGTCTTCTACTTGGCCAAATATAAATTTAATAAAAGTTCCAATACTTTAGGTATATTTATTTGTCATAGTACAGTGAATCCTATATCTTATTATAATCTGAAATTATATACGTAATAGCAACACTGGATAAGGCCTATAAAATAGACCTGTAGTTAATTTTTACTGTCTCACATATAAGTTCATTATCTCCGTCAACAAGCAGGCCTATAAAAGGTCCCATTTTTGTAATATCCCTAATCCTCTTAACCACACTTATGTCCTCCTGCATTATTCAAAGTATGCTTAGTGAGTAATAAAATATGGTTATACAAAATTGACGTAACGTTAGAGATTACAACTTTAAATCGAAGTTTAAGAAATCCGATATATTCTTACCGAGTTTCGATTGTCGTTTGGTCGTTTCCTTTGTTACTTCTCTTTAATCATTTCGAATGAGCTTCATTATTCCTTTTTCTATAATTTGTAGTCTGTTTCTTTTACGAGATTTTATTTAACTCGAAAGTTAGTTCTATAACGGTATCTAAAGCAGCACTAGAAGACTCTTACTAGACTTGGATGGGTAGTGACAGAAACACGAGCGGTGAAAGTAAGTGAGAGAGTGTTGACATTACATCAGCAAAAGGCCTCTTAAACCTACTACAGGTCTCAAGTCCCGGGAACTGCTCGGAGTTTCCCGATGGACCCAGCATCCGCATGGTGAATCCATACAATGATTTCTCCTGGAAACCATCGTGATAAATTCTTGCTGAATTTATTACGATTTGGTCTCACTTGACCTCATACTCATTTTATCTTCCTCCACTGGTTTCCAGCCAGCGTAAACTGTTAATGGAGACGGATGCACCATCGTATTATCATACAAAAAATAATGAATTAGGCCACAGCGAGAAATGGCCAGACTTATCTCAGAACTGCATTAGGTGCAAATTTATTAAAGTATGAATCAGTAGTTCTAGTACATTCAATACAAGTTCTGTTTAACTTGGAACTAAATAAATTGTTTGTTAACAAAATAGCCGTTGCATCTAAAAATCTATAACGTTTAAGTTTCCGTGTTCTATGGTAATAGTGACATACGGACAAACGGAAGGTCAGCTCTTGTTCATTTAAATAACCCGACTAATCCATATCTCACCTACCTTCCCTTGTATATTTAATTCACTCATACATATTTAGGAGGTTCCGTGGTCGTGACTCACAGGAGGCATGGCTTTTTAAGTTGTACGGTTTATTTTTTTTATGAACCCATTTTGGATGTTATTGTAATGAGGTCAATGACCGTAATGATATATTTTTCGATATAGGAGTCGATAGAGGTGTCAAGAAAGATGTTACATATAAACGAGGATGGTTATAAGGGCAGAGGAAGGCCGAAAAAGAGATGAATGGATTGTGTGAAAGAA
The DNA here is from genome assembly GCF_030625045.1 of Achroia grisella. Lineage (NCBI taxonomy): Eukaryota > Metazoa > Arthropoda > Insecta > Lepidoptera > Pyralidae > Achroia > Achroia grisella. The sequence goes on from NW_026712908.1 coordinate 4,249,757, forward strand.
GACACGGTTTGTTTTTGTGGATGATAATGAAATAGTGCACTCATCTGCGCTAACGGTTTACGCTGGCGGGGCACCAGTGGAGGATGATAAGATGAACATGAGGTCAGGTCAGTAAGCCCATCGTGGCAAATTCACTAGGCATTGATCACGATGGTTTCCAGGAGAAACATATATATAGGCAACGGTTACCAATTACCGTCAGGTAGTCCGTCAATTTGTTTACCGTTGCACTTAAATAAAAAAATCCAAAAATATGTAAATTACAATTTCCAAGAAATGAAATTTAAATTAACTTGGAAAAAAAAATATGTTGCAAATTTTTGAAAGCTGGCACTATCGATCATTCGGTTGGAAGATAAAACGTAATATGTACAACTACTTAGGGATGTGAAGATATAATCGATAACAGTAGATATCGATTGTTATTCAATAAAGTATCGATTTCATTAATCGATTTTAATATTCCAATAAATCTTTATTTCATATTCAAATGGTAAAATACAATCTACTTTATTAACTGACATAAATCATATTAATACAGTCAGTTAATTGCTTAAAAAAGAATTGAATTTGAATTTAAAAATCCAAATTTTTTAGAATAACCGTATTTTATTAAAATCATTAATATTTTGGAGCTTCCTTGATTTGAGGGTATTCTTATTTCTTTCTAGATTGCCATATCGTTAAATAATAATTTGAAGAAAAACAGTTGTTTTTAAAAAAGTATATTATTTTAAGATATATCGAATAATGAGAAAAATCGATATATTGAATCGATTATTATACCAGCAACAATAACCGATACTGAATGCCACATCTCTACGTCTACTACTTACATTTAAAACAAAATCGAACTGCCCAAATCGGGCGTGTTAATTAAAAACGTCAATCAACCGACGCCGACAATGGGTTTAGTTTCGTAAATATGGAATAAACGATTAACGCCTCGTTCCCATGTTACTATAGTAATTATTTATAATTTATGGGTACATGAGACCACATGGCCTAGTGGGTCACTACGACAACTTACATCAAAAAGGTCGTGAGTTCGAATCTGTTTGATACAATAACTATCAGTGATTAATTTTCTTATGTGGGGGGAGGGAGCCTATATTACTAACTAATAGACAACTTACATCAAAAAGGTCGTGAGTTCGAATCTGGTTGATACAATCAGTGATTAATTTTCTTGTGAGGGGGGAGACAGCCTATACTACTAACTAATATAGGCTATATAATATGACCCTATTGCTAGTGCTGTACCATGTTAGGTTTACGCGTTTTCCCCTGGATACCATCATGATAAATTCCTGTTAAATTTGCCAACTGACCTCTGACCTGTTTATCTTATCATCTTCCACTGGTGCCACTGGTGCGCCATCAGCGTAAGCCGTTAGCGCAAACGGGTTCACTATTCCATTAAAAAATACTCTGAGGGCGAAGGGCGTTTTTTTTTGTGAATTTTAGTGGAATGGTGCATCCGCCTGCGTTAACGGTTTACGCTGGCGAGGCACCAGTGGAGGATGATAAGATGAACATGAGGTCAGGTCAGTTAGCCCATCGTGACAAATTCACTAGGTTCTATCACGATGGTTTCCAGGGAGAACCGTGTGGAGGTCAACCTGACATGGTACATTGCTAGTGGGTTATAAGTCCACATTAATAACAATCCCCTTCCCCCGGGCGAAGGGGGTTAGTAATGTGGATTGAGTGGTTGATGATCCCCTTGCTAGAAACTACCATGTGAGATTGATTTTCATGCATTTTTTCCTGGATACCATACCGTAATAAATTCCTGGTAAATTTATCACGATGGGTTATCTGACCTGACCTCATGTTCATTTTATTATCTTACACTGGTACCCCGCCAGCGTAAACCGTTAATTATAGTCTACATCTGCCACAGTTTTGTCATATTTCTTCCCCATATGGCATATATTTATTTTATTTGTATGCAAATTTAATATTTGCAATTACCATTTAACTATTATAAAATACTATAAATTACTAATGTCAAACGGGAAAGTTTATAAGTATGGATGAATGTTTTTTACTCTTTTACGCAAAAACTACTAAATGAATTTTGATAAAACTTTACAGTAATTATAGCTTATATATTTTTGAATTTTTGTATTGTGTTATCGGCTACAAATTAAAAATATATTATGTAAATTTGGTGAAATATAACGATAAATGTCAAGGGAGTGTGATGCCGACGAAGTAGCGCGGGTCATCTAGTCCAATATAAAGGTATACATGAGCAAATTATAAAATACAGAGAGTATACGAATATAGACTACAAACAATACAATACATACTTAATTTTCAGCGATATTAAAATCAATTTCGACTAAAACTCTCTCAGAACAAACAGAAAACAAGTTGATTTGAAAAGCACTCAAATTAAAAAGTCTCAACTCATTTCAACACTCAACAGCTACGAGTAAGTCGACATTATTCGCATTTAATGATCGAAACAAATAAATCGTCAAATTACATTTATTTAAAGTTACAGATATCGTCTGGAATATCTGTAATAAAGTTTCAAAGTTCCACGTTAATTAGACAACAGTTTTATGAGCTATTGACGGCTAGAGAATTACATATACGTATTTCTAGTGTCTACGCTTTGGAAAGCAAGATATTTTTATATGAGTCCAGATTTTTAATTTTACAGCGCATTGGCAAAACGATGATATGGCTCACATGCACCAGCATTTGTAATACCAGAAAGAATACTTTACATATATGTAGGTCTACTACAGACACCTACAATAAGTCAAATCTAACGTCACATTTCATACAATAAGAACTGAAAAGAAACACAACTCTTACTCTTTTCCAATGAGATTATACATGTTCAGAGACTATTGGATTGAGAGATATTTTTCATACAGCTTATATAGTTTATTTTAAAATTTTAATCTTTTTTAATTAGATATTTATTTACATATTTTTCACGTTTTTACAACACTTTGCATTGTGAATCCGTTCCTAATAGTCATAATGTAACGTATAGCCTTCTTGGATAAATCTATCCAACAATTAAATGATTTTTAAGAATCGAATATATTGTATCGGCGATTACTCCAAATACTTACCTTCTACGGACTAGTATTTATATGGTTACATAATTAAGAAAAAGAGAATTTGCATGTGTTTTAATGCAAGGAATTTTATTGAAAATTTCATTTCCCAAATATTTCTATTGGAATTACCAGTAGTATGGTTATGACAAAATTGTGAAATAAACAATTTCCGCTCTGTTCGTAACGACGTATATCGCAAAGGGGTTCCTTAAATCTACACCCTTATCACTATTCCCGGAACCTGTTCTGAGTTTCGTCTCTGCCACACGATGGAATGCCGTATGGATGGATGGAAGCCCGCATTATATATAACTATAATACATAAATATACCTACATATAGTTTATAAATCTATCATAAGACCTGTCATTTTGTATGGATCTGAATGTTGGGCCGTAAAGGGGATGGACGAAAGGCGTGTGCATGTGGCAGAAATGCGAATGTTAAGATGGATGTGTGGGGTTACCAGGAATGACAGAATAAGGAATGAGTATATACGAGGAAGTTTGAAAGTTGCGCCGGTTATAGAAAAGTTGCGAGGTAACAGATTGAGCTGGTATGGGTATGTTATGCGGAGGAATGAGGACCATGTCTTATGGAAAATGTATAATATGAATGTGGATGGATGTAAAGGGAGGGGACGCCCTAAGAAAAGATGGATGGATTGTGTGAAAGATGATATGAATAAAAGAAGAGTATGTTTAGATATGACGACTGATAGAGAGCAGTGGAAGAGAATGACATACTGCGCCGACCCCAAATAATGGGATAAAGGCAAGGCAATGATGACATAAATATACCTACATATAAATAAAATAATAAATGTACTACACTTTGCCTATGTATTAGTGTAGACTAACCAAATAGGATAACATTTGAATTTAAATAACACTAAAGCTAATCCTAAACAGGAAACAATAAAGATTCGTTCGCCGTATTTCGTAATCAAGCCTACACAGCGCCTCCTATGTCTCATTAACGGCCAGAATTGTTCACGTATTTGTTTTGCTTAGTTGTCTTCAATGCTAGTAATAAAATATACTTTCATATACTACTTATGCATGAGGCATCGTACGCGTGGTATTCGGGATGACAATTTTATTGAATTATTTGTTATTTTGCAGAATTCCATTTATGTTATTTTGTTTAATTCCGCTACAATTAGTATGTGTGAGATCACAAATATTTACCGTTACTACCTTGTCTAATGGTGATCAAATTCCGACCATTATTGAATCTATAATTCGAAACATAGGTAGCGGTTTAATACACCCTGAACATTTCACATAGCGCCATCTAGTTCCAAGCTAATCAGAGCTTGTATTATGAGTACTAGACAACTGATAAGTGTTTATATTAACATACATATATACATAGACCACACTAAGACCGATATAAACATATATAATCATACACATGTTAGGGTTCACATCAATGTTGTAGAACTTCCGGTAGCCAGCTTCAAAGCCTAAGTCGTCATCATAATTAGTGGTTCTACACTCATAAATACAAATGTTTGTACAGTGCAAGGAATCGAACCCCTGACAATTGGAAGTGTACCGCTAGACCACCGTAGCCGTAAGATACTTATATTTTTTTCAGATATTTACATTGTCTATGTGCGTTTAACCGCTATAACTGCTTCTCGTTTATAAATTAAGGTATTTACATTATCTTTATCTATATATATGCTTTTAGCCGCTATAACAGCTTCTCGTGTTTCAGTTAAACCTGTCCATAGAGCACATTACTTTGTCATAACGTTCAATACAAATTATGGTGCTCATAATAAAGCGACAACGTTGCAACCGTACTCAGGTAATACAAAACATCAAGCAGAGGTCTCCTGAATTTATGAAGTCATAAACTCCCATATCAGTTGTGGATGCCTTCACTTTGGTGGGCTTCGTAAACTGATATAGGTAGGCGACGAGGTTCAGTTTACAAATTTACTATGGCGATTAAACAGACATTGTAAAGTTATGTAAAAAATTGTGCAGCCACATTTCTTTTTGTAATTTATGATTAACTTACAAAACTCTTACACGTCCCGGCTTCGCATGGATGCATTACAAATTTCAAAAAGTATTTTTTTTATGTATTCACGCTGTAGTCAAAATTTACAGTCATTTATTTTCTAATGTTTAAAGATGACAAGGAACGTAAAATTTTGAAATTTATATTTCTCTTACATAAACTAAGAAGTACTTAACACTCGGCTTGTTATATACTATAACAGGCATGTATTATAGATATAAACAATCCTCTTGAATTACTCTATCTGTTGCCGAAAACTCCATTAAAATACGTTGCGTAATTTAAAAGATATAAGCGAAAAGACAGCGGTGGCTATTTTGTTTTATATATGTAATATAGATGGAAGGCCAATGATCGAGATGAATAGCATTATTTTTAAACGATAATGATGGTTGACGGTCTTGCTGGTCCAGTGGTTTAGCACACCGCCTTATTTCCGATGGCCACAGTTTGATTATTCGCACGGCACAAACGTTTGTATTCATGATTATGATAGTTTGCGTCGATCTGGGTGTTTTTTATGTATATTGAGTATGTATTTACAAAAAATGTGTCTTATAATAAATTAATTATAATATGCAGTTTTTAGTAACACGTAATTTCCGAAAGACGAAAATTTTAAATTCACATCACGCGTTGCACTGTAAATTTTCGCTCCCTGAATGTACATGTTAATTCGAATCTAAACTCTATAGCTATAAATTTAGAACATTGATTAAAACTAATCAAAGTTTAGTGCCTGAAAAAAGTCACAAATGACAACAAAAACGGAACGAGCAACAAGAAAGAAGTTGTTAATACCGCGAATAAAGATTGATGAAGAATCAATCGCGTCGCATCCCGCAATAAAGCCGACGTGAGGACGATCAATTTTAATCTGAGAATTGTACACGTGCATACAGATATCCCATTCTCGCCTGCTTTAAAACCTTTATGAGAGAAAGAGACGGCGCCACCAATAAGGCTTGTATCAGTTTTGATGTAGGTGCCATTACTGCGATGACGCCAGTCTACTTAGGGAATTAAAGTCCGCTAAGGAAGATTGAACGGGGGACCTTATCTGCTAAGACAATGAGGTAAGCAAAAACATTGATGCATCTACTCGATTGAAAAATTATTATGATAAACAGGTGAGATTGGACATTTATGAATGGACGATGCCTTAAAAGCTTTTAAAACTTCTTCCTTTTTTAATATTCTGCATGAAACTTAAAATGTTTAGAATTTCGTGCAAAACGTTGGCACTTGGCATTATGATTACCTATGTGGAGAGCATACCAATATTATAAATGCGGAAGTTTATGAGTATGGATAGATGTCTGTTACTCTTACACGCAAAAACTACTGAATCGATTTTAATGAAACTTAACAGTAATATAGCTTATACATCAGAATAACGTTCTGTCTTTTTTTCTCCTCTACCCAAAGATTGTCTGGAAGAAATCGCTTAAGCGATAAGACCGCCTTATGTACTTAGATATTATGAATATTATTTTGCTTTGTATTTTTTTAAGGTGCAATATACAGTTATAAATAAAAAAAAATAACACACAAGGTATAAATATAACGCGGATAAAGCCGAGCAAACCTGGTACTTAAATAATAGTAAAAGATAATAATGAACCAAATGCGGTTGTGGTAAAAATGTTGGTAGCTAATTTAAAACTTCTACCTTCGTAACTGTTAAATGTTAATATACCAGTAAAGCTGCTACGAAAGCTGTTTAGTACCAGTTAGGTTATAAATTATAAGACTATAAATCAGTTCGGATTAAATCGATTTGTAGCTTTAGAACGAGTTACACGGAGTATTTGCTCATTGTATTGATGTGTCATGATTTATGATGGATGGTGTAAGAGGTATTAAGATTGGGACCATCGACGATATCTCAAGGTACATTGAACCAAATGCTAATGGTAATAGATCTCAATGTACAGTACGAGAAGGTGATCAAGGAATTTAGTTTTTGCGATATGTAATGTGAAAAGTGCTTGATGGATTTAGAAAGTATGCCTAAGTATAGGAATATATTTATCCTATTTCTGATTGTCGTGATTAGATAAATCTAGTTAAATACTAAACGATTAAACTGCTGTGACGGCCTCGGTGGTCTAGTGGTTTAGTACACCGCCTTACGATAGTCGCGGATTTGATTTCTCCCATGGCACCAACATTTATATTCATGAGTATGATGATTTGGTATCAGTCTGGGTGTTTTCTATGTATTTACGAAAAAAATATATCTATGTATTTGTATCAGTTATCTAGTACCCATAACACAAGCTTTAGCTAGCTTAATTTGAGTCTAGATGGCGCTGTGTATTTTCTCCTAAGATTATAGATTTTTATTACTATTTCATCTAACAGTCAACTGTAAGTAGCTGAAGTGATGGTGATGATCCATTTACTATTCTAGAAGATTCTATTTCCCCATTGGCAAATGTAGTTATCATAAACTTCAAGCATTATTCAACACTTTCCGTGCTACAAATGTCTTCAATTATTTCACATAAAGTCAAACAGTGGGAACGTTTATTTCCATGCATTATAAAACATATCACTCCATATAAATTAAAGGCACATGGCGTTCCCTAGCTGCGCTAGAAATGCAGCCTGTTTTAACACTGGGTTTGCACTACGGACCCTTGAGAATGGCCAGATGGTTCCGTAGTTATGCGAGTGCTATTTTTGGATGTGGCAATTAAATTATTTTTATTCAAGAATGCTAATTTATTCCTTTAAACAATCAGTGTGTTCTATCTCATTTAAAAAAGTTGAAATAATATTACCGAGGTTTTTTTATGGATGAATGAATGGTGCTCCTGCCTGTACTGACGGTTTACGCTGGCGGGGCACAGTGGAGGATGATAAAATGAACATGAGGTCAGGTCAGTTAACCCATCGTGACAAATTCACCAGGAATTTATCACGATGATTTCCAGGGGGAACCGCGTGGAGGTCAACCATACATTATGTATCATACATTGCTAGTAATGGGGTTATGAGTCCACGTTACTAACCCTACCCAATTCCCCTTTCAGCGCCATCCAGATCTAAGTTAAGCTAGCTACAGCTTGTGTTATGGATACCAGACAATAAATACATAGATATTTATTTTATGAATACATACATATTATACATAGAAAACACCCAGACCGATACAAACAATCATACTCATGAATATATATAAATTTTGTAGTGTGCGAAGAATCGAACCCGCGACCATTGAATGTAAGACGGTGTGCTAAACGGCTAGACTACCTAGGCCGTCTATAGTCTATAAATATTGACGGTACCACATCCAAAGTGTTTCCATGGTGAAGGATTATGGCAATGTACGCTTATTAGTCTTCCCTTGCCAGCAAGGTGGTGTTTTTCTAAGGGGCTGCGGAACCCCACGTAATAAAAAATTCACGCCATCCGAAGTAGCCTCCACCAAGCTTTGGTTTTACCCAAAGTACTGTGAAACTTCAGCACTTTTAGAATTTTAAATTCGATATCGAATTTAGATTTTTTTTTATTAATACAAAGTTTATGGTCGTAATGTAAACAGAATTTATACAAGTTACTTGGTCATTAAATTACTAAGAAATTATATATATGATAGCGCAAATTCATTAATTAATTAATTTAATTATATTCGGCTTATATTGATCAAATCACTGTTATTTAATATTTAACATAATGAAATATTAAAGTTAAGGTTATTATAAATATTGTAAATAGCGCCATCTAGTGCTTATAGACAGAACTAAGTAGTTTATCATACGATAACTGTTACACCCGCATCACTCTCTACTACACGGACTTCAGTCTATAATTACGGAGGTCGGTAGTTGAATAGTCCTCTTTCATTGGGTGAGCCGCGGCATTCAGTCGACGAGCGCAGAGCGTGCCGGTTGTGTTTTGGATATTGAAGTGAATTGTATTAGAAATGGGTTTATCCCGGTCTTAGTTGGGCCTGGGGGGAAACTGCAAGTAGTGAAGGTGAGTGTTAATGCATTCTAAAAGGGCCTTTTAAACCTACACCCGTGTTACAAGTCACGGGCGCTACTTGGGGTTTCCTTGCGGTAGCCGGCTTCAAAGCCTAAATCCTCATCATTAATTATTGCTTCTTACAATCGTAATGATGAGTCGTCTGGTATCAATACACGCTCTTACATATATGTATAATTGTAATTTTAATAATATCCCTTAATAATTTACACAGCGCCATCTAGTCCCAAGGTAAGCAGATTTTAAAAATGTATTATACTTAAGTATATATCAGTAATATACTACTACTACTACTATACTATAATAATACTTGAGTACAATACATTTTTTAAATTCATATATAATATACACAGAAGACGTTCTGACCAATATTCATACTCATTTCTGTGCTTGAGGAATTGATCCTCCAACCATTGTAAGTAAAGCGGTGTGCTACACCGTTAGACCGCCGAGGACGGAATCGAATTCGCGACAATCAGAAGTATAGCTGTGTGCTAAATAGCTGGACCACCGAGGCTGAAAATTAGTATAGAAAATACCCTGACCAATATTCATATTTATAAATACAAATGTTTGTACCATGCTAGGATCGAATCTGCAATCATCCTAATTAAATCGATGTACTACACCGCTAGACCGGAGGCAAGGGGATTGTTAGTAATGTGGACTAATAACCCCATAGCTAGCAATGTCAAGTTGATCTCCACGTGGTTCCCCCTGGAAACTATCGTGATAAATTCATAGGGAATTTATCATGATGGGCTAGCTGATCTGACCTCATGCTTATCACCTTCCACTGGTAAGCCAGCGTAACCCGTTAGCGCAGACGGGTGCACCATTCCATTTATCATCCATAAGGACACCGCTGGACCGCCGCAGCCGTGCGAGTAATCGAATCCGCGACAATCACAAATAAAGCGGGGTGCTAAATCGCTAGACCATGAGGCTGAATTGGAATTAAATTAGTATTAATGAAATCTACCAATACAAAGTTTTCCATATCTGACTATATAAATTCTCCTAATGATAAGCTCTCGATTTATTCTCCACGAAGTCGACAGAGAATGGGCGATGTCCTTCATTAATATACAGTCCTGTTGTCTTTATGTTCATAGGCGGTTATAGAATAAACATGGTGAAGTTCCATCATGGTCCTTAGATTTGATCATCTTATATGTAAAATTCTCGTGTCATAATGTTAGTTCCCATACTCCTCCCAAACGGCTTGATCGGTTTTTATGAAATTTTATATGCATATTCAGTAGGTCTGAGAATCGGCTACTATCTATTTTTCATACCCCCTAGTAAGGGATATCCACCCCTAAATTTATTTTTTCGACATATTTTCATTTTATTATTATTTAGGATTGATAAATACATACAACCCTAAATTTTCATCCTTCTAGCATCAACTCCTATTTTTTAATAGCGATTTTAATTTATATGGCAAAACAATGTTTACCGGGACACCTAGTTATTCTCTAATTATATATTGTAAACTATTAATAACTTGATCATAATTTTGTTGCAACTGGTTTACATTTTTGTTGAGTGTTCTGAGGAAGTGTTCGGATTAATACTAACTGTTGATCTGATATCAACTGAACGATGGTACAGTACCAGCTGCTAAATTTCATCTTCGTATTACCTGAGAGAAACTAGAACACCATCCTGATCATCGGATGAATGGCGGACCTCCATCAAGTGTTTTTCTAGAAAATTCGCCAGGCAAAAAAAGTAGTTTATTGTACAAACTAGTTTCTTACTCATTCTTCTTGTGATGAGTCTTAGACATTTACCCATGTTCGAGGTAAGTTGAACAGATGTTATTGGTTTTCCTGGTAAAGTTTTAGACTGCACAACTGGTTCTTCGTGTTTAATACCCAGGTAATGCAATACTCCATTTTTATCGCCTAATGAGCGGTGAATCAAAATTTGTATTTTAAAATATAACACAGTTTGCGGAATTGGATGGATGGATGTTACTCTTTCACACAAAAATTGCTGAAAACGTTTTGATGTAGACGCATCAGGATAACACACAGGTTACAATTTAAAAAGACATTATATAAAACTGTTAGCTACTCGCCCCAGCTACTCGCATGGTTGTACATGTATATATAAATCTTCCTCTTGAATCACTCTATCTATTAAAAGAACCGCTTCAAAATCTGTTGCATAGTTTTAAATATTTAAGCATACATAGGATCGGACAGAGAGCGACAGCGATGTTTTATACTATGTAATAATATGCGAAATCAGATCAGCTAGTATTTTAAAACATATTTTTGAAGAAAAATACTTTAGTAATAGAACCAAAAAACCGTTTAAGTGAAGTGAAGGTGACATATATTGTAATAAAAAGGAAAATAGGAGCAACATAGCCGCTGCAAAGCGGAAGGTCTCTCGGCGTGCGGGTAAATTGAATGTGTCCAACCCCGCCTCTTACCTGTACCTCGTTATTGGACCGAATATAGAATTGATTTTAGAATGTACCCTCAGTATTAAAGCCATAATTTAGTGTAATTTTTTTTTTATTTGCCTCTTTTATAGTCTGTACCTACGGTATAGAAGTGCCTTCACTATATACAATATCATCTGTGTAACTCTGTATCATATATTTCTGCTTAACAACTATTTTAGTTACACCACCTTACTGCCGATGGTCGCGGGTACGATTCCTCACATGCCACAAACATTTGTTATTATTTGTATTAGCAACTTCATTTGTAAACTGTGTTCTAATTTGAAAGAAGGAAATCAGAAAGAAGATACGTGTATTTGATACTCAACAGAAAAAAATATTACAATTTGTTACCAAATAGATCACCGCTCAGCATATGCTGTGACGGGGTGCCACATACGAAATATACTGTAGCCTTCGCAAGTTCTAAACATGTTACTCTTCGGTTCCTATTTTGTTATTAGTAGTAACTAGCAATCGAAAGTAATAATTGGTATATGAGAACTGACCAAGTTAGACCTTAGGCTACAGTATATTATCCTAAGGTATAAGAAGAAATGATATTTTATATTGTTATAAATACATTTCAGGACAGACCATTGAACTTGGCACCCATTTAGATCTCACCTCTTTTGTCGTAGAAGTCAACAATCAAGGCATATATCATAATATTAAACTCGGCTATCATTTCACATTTATGTTTTTGATGGGATATGTATTTACGAAAATAAAAATATGTCTATGTGTCTGATACAAATCAGTTATCTAGTACACATAAGATTATTTTTTTCATTCCTCCCCATAATTTTCAGTATCAACTGCTGGCGCCAGTTCATGTCGTATACAATTAACATTTGAATTTAAATTAATCTCGCCAAAAGGCGGCAAAACAAATTGCCATTAACGTCGTAACTAGATAAGCGGTGTGATTTAGCCGCGTTAATTACACCGATTACGCTGTAATATTACACCGTGTTACGAGGGGGCCTATTCTCGCTGATGTTATTTATCATTACATAGTATAAAACGAAGTCGCTGTCGCTATCTGTCCCTATGTATGCTTAAATCTTTTTTTTTTTTATTTATTTATTTAGGATCAAGAACAGATTTACAATTAGGAAACTTATAATTATTTTACATTTTCTATGTACTATGTTATTGTAAACCCAACGTGCATGATTACAAATTATATTAAAGTATTAAGATAATGTGGGTCGCATACATACTAAACGCATACAAACTAATATATTTTCTACTTATAATTATGATGGTGTATTTATGTAGTGGATTGAATGAGGAAAAAAGATATGAAATATGTGTGCTACAGGTTTTTATCTTTAAAACTATGAACTTTTGAAGCGGTTTTTTTATTAGATAGAATGATTTTTTTTTTACCCTGGACGATTAACACAGCGCTATCTAGTCCCGAGCTAAGCAGAGCTTGTGTTATGGGTACTAGAGAACTGATATAAATACATGGATACTTTTTTTTGTAAATAAATACATATTATACATAGAAAACACCCAGACCGATACAATCGATCATACACATGAATACATATGCTTGTACCGTGCGAGGAATCGAACCCACGACCATCACATACAGCGGTGTGCTACCACTAGACCACCGAGGCTGTCGATTCAAGAGGAACGTCTATATATATAACTAACTGCTCGCCCAGGTGTATATGTACTATCTGTTATAAAACTACTAATAAAGCCAAATAAAAGCCAACTGGCCCTACCAGAACCTAAAATAGAAATGTTTAGGGCGAGTCCGTATTTCCCATCCATTGTAATATATAATAAAATCCCGGAAACCATAAAACAAGAAAATAAAATTAATTTATTTAAAAAAAGGCTTAAATAACTACTGATCGACAAAGCTTACTATACAGTAAAATAATTTTTAACAGACGTACTATAGGAGCTAACTGGACACTACAACAGATCTAAATTTAAAATTTCATTATGGGAATGAGTCATCTACGAAGAGTCATCTACGAAACTGCCATACTCTTTACACAGAGTCCATGTGTATTGTTAATTTATCATATGTAAATTTATGTATATGCATGTGCAATTATAAATAAATAAATATCCTTAAAAACTGCACTAAAATTCGTTGCCTAATTTAGAAAATATAAACAAACAAACAGCGGCAGCAATTTTGTTGTATACTATATAATGATGTATTTACGAAAGAAAAACAATCTGTGTATGTGTATCAGTTATCTAGTACCCATAACATAATCTTTAGCTAACTTAATTTGAGTCTAGATAGCGCTGTGTGAATTGTCCTGAGATTATTATCATTATATAACAAGTTTACTATGCAAAGTAGAATAAAAGTACTTTCAATAAAAACCAATTCCAAACATTTATGTCTCTCTGTTTGTTTGTATCTCATTAGTAAAAAAATCCTTTCTCCACTAGTCTGTATTTATGACTCCAAATTTCAGATATGATGTAATATATTTGATAACGTAATAGCTTCCTAAGACTATACATTACTGCAAAATGGCTAATCAATTAACCGGCACCAGTACCGAGGCTGGAATCGATACGCAACCAGTTTACGGTTTATATATAAACCGGTATACCGGTATTTATCCGACAATTACATTTGTGTCTAATGGTAAAAATGTTGCCATAAATTCAGTCGAAGTTGATAGATTAGATAAAGTAAAAAGCATTCAAGTTACTGTTATCAATGTTAAAAGTATTTATTGAATTCCATTTTTTTTATATGTAACTGGCTGTTACCAAAGATTTCATCCGCGTGGAATTTAATATAGTATAATTAGAATAAAAAAAATATAAAATATATGTATAAGTAGCCTAAGTTACTCCTTATAACATTAACTATCTGTGAGTGAAAGTCCCGTTAAAATCGTTTCAGCCGTTTTAGAGATTAGAAAGAACAAACAGAAATATAAATAGCCTTAGTTACTGTTTATAATATTAGCTATCTGTGAGTGAAAGTCCCGTCAAAATGGGTTCAGTCGTGTTAGAGATTAGCAAGAATAAACGGACACAAAAATATATCAACTTATATTTTTAATGTAAATAACATATGTCCTTTCATATACAATTAATGAACACCTGTTAATTTAAGATTACAAACAGACACTCTAAATTTATTTATTTGTATAGATTGGATTGTTAAGCTGACTAGTTTGTAACGTAACCTATGTCCTTTCTCAGGGTCTAGACTATGTGCGTACTAAATTTCATTAAAATCGGTCCAGTAGTTTTGGCGTGAAAGACAGACAGACAGACAGAGTTACTTCCGTATTTAGTAAGGCACACTTTCAGTCTATATTTTCTTTTTTTAACCTGGAGAAAGAGTTCACAACTTGAAGTTCTTTTACTGTACAGTCTGTAGCAATTATTGCAATCGGTAGCCGGAATGCGGTTGTATGTTATTTAATATCTTTGATAAAATTCTTCAACAATTATTTGCATTATCTCGCAGCGAAGTTGTTGCATAGTTTCCTGTGCAATGATTTGTATTGCTCGAAATACGATATACTCCGGTTTCTACTAACTAATTATTCTCAACGGCGTTAAGTTAAATGTTTAAGTGGTATATTATAATATTAGTTGTACCGGCGAGCTTCAATTTAAATTAACTTTATTTTTCTAAAACAAAAGATTTTATCTAAAATAAATGTAACCTAAGTTACTCCTTATTACATCAGCTACTTACCAATAAAAGTCCCATTAAAATCGGTCCAGCCATTTCAAAGATTAGCCGCAACAGACAGACATATAGTCGAAAATTGTAAAAAATGTTATTTTAGTGTATGTACCGTTTTTATATGCATATAGTAAAAAACGGTTATTTCAATATTACAAACAGACACTCAAATTTTATTTATATGTATATATATTTTATTTATATATAATACAAAATCATTATCATTACATAGTAAAAAATAAAGTCGCTGTCGCTGTCTGTCCCTCGGTCCCTCCCTATCTCTATGTATCTTTTGAAGTACATATATATTTTCCGAACGAGAGGGAGACTAAAAAAATATGACTTTTCGAATATGTTTTTATTGACTTTATTTGAATATTATATCTATTTCTATTTTTGTTATCTTATATATAAAATTCTCGTGTCACAGTTTTCGTTCCCATACTCCTCCGAAACGGCTTGACCGATTCTCATGAAATTTTGTGAGCGTATTGAGAGATCTGAGAATCGGCCAACATCATTTTTCATCCCCCTAAATGTTAGCGGTAGTCCAAGCCAAATTTTTTTTTTTATTTTTTAGACAAAATTTTTAGTCTCTTTTTTTTATGATACAACATACAAAAATACATACAATCCTAAATTTTCACCCTTCTATCATCAACCCTATTTTTTTATAGCGTTATTAATTTATATGGCAAAACAACGTTTGACGGGACAACTAGTATGACGATATAATTGCTACATTTTATCTTATTTACTTATCGTTTTATATTAAATTTCCAAATCAATATTTATTATCTTTCACTCTGTTGAAAACATAAATATTTCCCATTCTATTTGATATCTTTGTGTACTTGACATTTTTTCGTATTGTATTGAAATGTTTCCATTCCAAATCGTCTTTACGCTAAAAGACTTGTCAACAAATGTTTCTCGAATAAAGTACCGATGATTTTGGGGCATATTAACGGGAAAATATTTGAATATACAAGATTTGTTCCATGTAATGTACTTTGGGGAGATTACGATGTTTATTCCATTTCCTCACAGGAAGAACAAATAATGGTACACTGTAAAATTTCTCAATCTCATATTGAGAAGCTGTAAAGGCCAGCTGCACCTTATTTTGTTTGAGACTAGATAGTACAGTACACATATGAGATTGAGAAATTTTACACTGTACTATCTAGTCTCAAACAAAATAAAGCTTTTATTAAGATTTTTTTTCGGACTTCTCTAATGCTGTTGGGTGCAGCTGGCCTTTACAGCTTCACTGGACGATAGGGGGCAAGTGCAGATGGCACTCCAAACCCGTAGAAGGACTTATGGAGCTGAAGGCCAACTCCCGCCTGACGGATACGACTTTAATCTACACCGGGCACCGCTAGGGGTTCTAACCTCGGCTCAGGCCGTCGTAATATCGATCCCCGTTTTAATTGGGGGGCTTTTACTATGTATGATTTGGTTGGAAGAAGCTTTCCTGGTGGTCATGACCCTCAGCGTTGAGGAATTTACAAAGAAAAAGAAGAAGACACCTGATAGAAATATATTTTTGATTATATGTATGTGGGGTTCAGTCAGCAACACCAATATTGATTTACACGAGAGGTTCCAGAGTAAAACCATAAGAAGTATGTTAAATAATTCACAATACATATATAACAAGCGTATATATGTGGACATCAATTAAATACAGTGAAACAGGAAATAGAATCCTACAGTAGAAGCTATCAATGTAGATTAAATAGACACAGAAATGAGCTGGCCGCACGTCTGCAGAAAACGGGGAGTCTAAGATTCTGTTGACTTAAAAGATATGATATCGAGGGACTAGTGGAAAGATTCGTTAGCTGCGAATCTTTCCACTGAGCGTCTGAGAGTTGATTTAATGGAACAGCCTCACCACTTGAAAGGGATACAACCTTTTAATATGTGTACAAATAAGAGGTTATTGTTCAAATCAAACAGATTACCAATAAGAGAATAGAAAAAGAGAATAAAACAAACAAACTTTCGGTATCTCAACAGTCTATAGGCACCTATTATAGTTTATCTACAAATTTGGTTAAATATCCATATGTGAAAGTCATAAATTTTACAGAATCTGTATGTACGGTTTATACTAGCTACTCGCCCCGGCTTCGCACGGGTGTACATGTATTATATATATAAACCTTCCTCTTGAATCCCTCTATCTATTAAAAAATAACGCTTCAAAATCCGTTACGTAGTTTTAAAGATTTAAGCATACATAGAGACGGACAGACAGCGACTTTATTTTATACTATGTAATGATGTATTATATATAATATAGTATATGTATAAAAACCGCTAATATTTATACCGTGCGAGGAATCAAACCCGCAACCATTGGAAGTAAAGCGGTATCCTAAGTCGCTAGACCACTAATGCCGTCATAATGAAATCAAATTATTGTATAAATTAAATAGCTAAAGATACTGGCAGAAATATTATATTGCATTTTATACGAGTGAACAAGAAATCAGAAGATTATACCGATTCAAATAAAATGGTAAGCGTGAACGCATAAGAACCGCAGTTTTATAGTGTCATCGGGTATAGAATTTCTATTAGCGTCTCTGTATACTGCTTAAGAGTATTGCAAAATCTGAGCAACATTTAAATTTATACAGCATTTAGATTTTGATTTTCAGGATTACGCACAATCTTAAGAGTTTATTTTTATTAGATATTCTATATAATATATTAATAATAATCTCAAGTGAATTCACACAGCGCCATCTAGCCCTAAATTAAGCTAGCCGAAGCTTGAATGGGTACTAGATAACTGATACAAATACATAGATATT
This sequence comes from Achroia grisella, assembly GCF_030625045.1. Classification (NCBI taxonomy): domain Eukaryota; kingdom Metazoa; phylum Arthropoda; class Insecta; order Lepidoptera; family Pyralidae; genus Achroia; species Achroia grisella. Next base: position 4,267,876 of record NW_026712908.1, read on the forward strand.
TTTTCATTTACGTAAATACACACAAACAATCATACTCGCATATATGGATCTGCCGTGCGAGGAATCGATCCCGCGACCATCGGAAGTAGACCACCAAGGTTAGTGTATGATAATGGAATGGTGCATCCGCCTGCGCTAACGGTTTACGCTGGCAGGGAACCAGTGGAGGATGACAAGATGAGCATGAGGTCAGGTCAGTTAGCCCATCGTGACAAATTCACCAAGAATTCATCACGATGGTTTCCAGGGGGAACCACGTGGAGTTCGACCTAACATGGTACATTTAGCAATGGGAGTTACTAGTTCCCATTGCTAACAATCCCCTCCCCCCCAGGCCACCAAGGCCGTCGTTGTAACATACGTGTATAACATAAAATATGTATAAAGAAATGCTTATTATGCCTTAACAACTGTCATGCCGTATGGGATAGTCAGAGGGATTGTCTTTATTTCCATATTTTGCTGCGTATATTTATCATCATTGCCTTGCTTTTATCCCATTATTTGTGGTCGGTGCCGTATGTCATTCTCTTCCACTGATCTCTATCGGCCGTCATATCTGAGCATACTCTCCTTTTATTCATATCATCTTTCACACAATCCATCCATCTTTTTTTAGAACGTCCTCTCCCTTTCCATCCACTTTCCTTAAGACATGATCCTCGTTCCTTCGCATAACATGCCCATACCAGCTCAATCTATTACCTCGAACAAACGAGCTTGCGGCTCACCTGATGGTAAGTAATTACCGCCGCACATGAGCACCCAGAGGAATTGCAAATGCGTTGTCGGCCTTTTAAGTCGGAATATATAAGATTAATAAAATCAAAGTGTCTGTTTGTAATTTCAAATTAATAGCTTTTGATTACATACATACATACTTATATAAAAAAAATATTTATTTCTATCTGTCTGCTTGTAGGTAATAATTTCTGAATCGGCTAAACCGATTTTAACGGGAGTTTCACTCGCAAATAGCTAATTTTATAAGTAGTAACTTAGGTTACTTTTATTTTGAAAATTAACCTAAGTGACTAATTATAAGTATAGCTAGTAAAAAAAAAAATTCTACACAGACGAAGTCACAGCTAATATAATGTAATTAATTGTAAGACTATTCATATATATCATAATAAAAAAATTAAGTATTTATATTCAAGTAAATTTGGAGATTAATATCGAAATAACAATAAAAGTGAACGTACCACTCGATCCATATTGTAAACGGTACGTAGAGAACTAGTTTGGAATGATTCAGATCAGTAAGTCTCAATCTGCGTACAAAATCTGATTACGAAGACATGAGCGGTAAACATTGGACGGGACAAATTATAAGCTTCAAGCGATTGACGCTTTTGATTATTTTGACTGATTGTTACCGGCGAATATGAGTGCGTGACATTAAAGTTTTTTTTTTAATAAATTATTAAATTAGAAAAAAACATATAGACAGATAGAATATACTTTATTTGCAACATACACTAAAGAAGAAACACAAACAATACAACAAACATATATATACATATAGCTTGTTTATCATTGGATTTACATAAAAATACATAAATTAATGTTTACAATATTACTATAGGACTGACAAAAGAAATTAATTTAGGATTGCCGTGCCATAATGTTGATAAAGAAGTTATGTACACTTTGCATAATACTTTGTTTAAATAATTTAAATAAGTGTAATCGGAATAAATAAAAAAAAAAAGTGTAAATTGAAGTGTCAATCAGTTCCTCCAAATTTTGGAAATTTTGCATTATTAGTAGCTCTACACTAATCATCAATAAATAATATGGTAATTTTAGCATAATTTTAATTTCATATTTGTTGTTTGTAAATGTAATTTTATTTTTTTCGGACTATTCTAATGCTGTTGGGCGTAGCTGGCCTTTATAGCTTCACCGGACGTTAGGGGCGAGTGCAGATGGCACTCCAAACCCGCGGAAGGACTTATGGAGCGGCTGAAGGCCAACTCCTGCCTGACGGATACTACTTTAGTCTGAGCGCACCACTAGGGGTTCGAACCTCGGCTCAGGCCGTCGTAATTTCAATCCCCGTTTGAATTGGACGGAGGATCGATCGGAGGGACGCCCGGGGGCGCCGGTGTGGAGCGCCCGGGCGCGCGCAGGCGCCCGGTTGAATGCGCGATATTGTGTGTTTGAGGTCGTCGTCTTCGCCGGCGAGGACGGTGTCGTGTGTGTAAAAGTGTGGTCGGGGTGGAACGGGTGGGCCCGTGGGTGTAAATAAAGTTATACTATGACTATATGGCCCATGTGATGGAAAATGGTTATCGTAGCCCATGGATGCCTGTAACATCAGGGGTGCAGGCCCTTAAAAAACCTTAATATAACCTTCTTTAAAAACCCCGAACTGTAATCTAAAATCTCAACAAATGTTTACATTTACAACTATAATATAAAGGTATATGAACTCTTATAACTTGGGCCTAAGGCTAAAGATCATTACAAACACCCACAAACAAGGTAAGTCGCTAGGTAGTCAACAGCAAAATGTCTTATTTAAGGCAACAAGATACACACGGCCACTTTTATTGACTCCCTTTATGTTTTTATTTTACTTAATCCAATGAGCGTGGGCAGGACCTGTCAGATATTTTGTGTATATATAATAATATTACTTGGTTTTAGCCTAGAATATGATTTTAATTGTATGTATATTTACTTTGTCAGTTCACTTGTGTTTTTTCACTACAAGATTGGTATCTGTTTGTGGTACTTATTAGTGATAGTACCTTCAGTAATCCTATATACATATATTAGTTACGTGCCTTTATTACATTAGTTTATTAAATGGAAGATATATACAATGCGAGTGAATACGTCGCAAACTGCTACAATATTTAGCTTGTCATTGACTCGAAAGGAGAAATTGAAAGTTCAGTTGAAGGCATACATATATAAATATATGTATATAAAGAACTTGCTTATATACTAATCTGCAGACTGAAATTCATTTATTGGACCTTTCGGCCTCTTGTGCAAGTCTCATTTTTAATATAGATAAAAAAGAGATATTGATACCTATCATCCATTTCGGCTAGGTTCAACTGAGAAGAACTAGCAAGAATCTTAATACGGCTACGATTGATTGTCCTAAATTAAGACTTTTAATAACGTATCCTCTATACAAATTCTATGGTGTGCAACAATCATGACTTATAACTAAATAGTAATTTTAAAAATTGTACTTAAAAATAGAAAGCAAATATTTTCTATATGAATCTTGAAGAGTGTAGCTTGAAAGAAGCATTCCTAGTTGTCACTTTTGTAAATGAATCGACTGTAAGTTAAAAAATAGCAAACCTCCTACATTTTGATGTGGATTGTAAACATTTTCCATACAATCAATCGGAAATTACCACAATTTAAGCATTTGAAAATCATTTGAACAATAACTATTGAAAATGGTTACTTTATACTATTCAGCGGAGTTTACGAGTACGTCGCGTGTTAATGAGACAGCTGCACTAACATATGTGTCGGTTCGGTTGCAGCGAATGGCAATTATTTAAGAAACAAAGCACAGTAAATGTGCTAACAAACGAACATTCACTTTGATGGTAATCTCAGTTGAAAGGTACACTTCACAGCTTTAATTGGATGTATATTTTTGGTATTGTGCATCAAATTCAACGAATGCATCATTCTTGATGATTTACAGAAACTATAGGCTGCATAAAGAATTACAACATTGGTGTATGAGCTATGAGAATGACTATGCTTGAAGATTCTTGGAAGAGGATAGAAGAAGTTTAACAATGCTACCTAACAGAAGTCATAATATGACCTTGTTTAGTATAAACCCCTAATCTATTCCTATTAACTTCCACATCACGCAATTTTTAACCGGGCATATAACCGGATATCACAAACTATACCTTCACCGTTTCAAAATAATTAATAGTGTCACTTGCCCGTGCGACAACACTACTCCACAAACTATGTTCCACCTTGTTAAAGATTGCGACAGGTTTGTCACAACCAGAAATGATCATGAAACCGCATGCCGAATGTTAAATATAAAAGACTCCTATAACTTAAAAGAAATTACAAGTAAACCACAACAAATACGTTTATAGCACATATACAATATATCGTTAGCGAAATAAAAAAATTTAATCAGACATAAACCAACTCTGAGTGACTGATGCGGTGATTGGTAGTACTTTTATACTAAGTATAATTGCGCTGCATGCCGTCGACCCAGTAAAAAAAGTACAAAAATATTAATTTGAGTTTCACTCCTAATACTAGCGAGCGTACACCGATAGCGCAACCGCTGTATTGAAAGTAAATCCAATATATAACCAATTAAATAAAAAAAAAACCCCTAATCTTAATAGGTATTTCACGTTGGGGATATTTCACTAAGGCAATAGTGATTTTTCATCATCATCATCGCAGCCCGGAAGACGTTCACTGCTGGACATAAGACAGGCCCAAAGATCTCAAATAGTGATTTTTATTAATTGTGTAATTACATTAAAAGTAGGCCAGATTGAAAAGCTGTTATGTTTAGGGGTGATATTGGATGTATTATATTTTCATAATTATTAGAGATCCATACATACTACTTCTAAAGTTAATGCGAATCACTAGTTTTAAATAATCTATGCTAATATTAGAAAGGGGAAAGAATTGTATTTTTGTATGTATGTATGTTTGTAATGAAAAATAAGGGGAAAGATTTGTATTTTTGTATGTTTGTAATGAATAAACACAAAAACTATTTTGCCGGTTCTAAAAATTCTTTCACCATTAGAAACTACTATTGCTAGAAAATTATAGGGATTCTGAGTAAAACTTTAGTAACGTAACACGAGGTGTAAAAAATTGGCGTGCGCTAACTATTGGTGATAGAACAAAAGTATGTTCTGCAATATACGAAGATCATATCAATAACTACAAAAATCTTCGCGACACTATATAAACATATCCACCCGTGCGAAGCCGGGCCCGGCCGTTAGTTAGATATATTTGTAAAGCGACTTAAGATGGTTTGCCATTCGCTTATCGTTTACAGTCAACAAACGTTAAGTATGTATGAAAAACCTTGAGGTCCTAAAAGTACTATAAAACAAACACTTTAGTTTTGTCTATATATATGGTTTATTGGTCGTTTACAATCCAGGTACACTTAGGTCGATAGAACCGTACAAAATTCTACGATTAATACAAAACATGACAACACCTCAACTGTTTTTGCACAAAACGAAACGTTAGCGTGTTTTACTTTTATACCAGCGCCATCTAGTAACATTGTGAGAATTAAATTTTCTAACAAAGTAAGTTGAATAATAAAATAGTGACTAACGAACCAATAAAATATATACTTTAAGAAAATGATTATCTCTCTATTCTTACGATAGATTAAATAAGCATAATTATTAATATATACATATTCATCATTACATAGTATAAAATGAAGTCTCTGTCGCTAACTGTTCCTATGTATGCTTAAATCTTTAAAACTATGCAACGGATTTTGAAGCGGTTTTTTTTAAATAAATAGAGTGATTCAAGAGGAAGGTTTATATATATAATACATGTACACCCTTGCGAAGCCGGGGCGAGTAGCTAGTAAATAATAAAGGAGACTAATGAAAATAAATCAGGATAACTCACACGGCGCCATCTAGTCTCAAGCTAAGCAATGCTAGTATTTGGGTACTAGATAATAACAGTAATATTTCAAACCGTTCCAAATCTATATCTGTATGAACTATAATGATGAAAGCAAAATACAGAAAAGTAAATATAGCAATCAAGTCTTCAAATAAAACGAATATCGATTCTGCTTTAGCTATTGAATATTGCATGAAGTAGATTCTCGTATTGTCATTGCACTAACATTATACGACTGTGTTTCCCAATGACATTTTCTGGACATACAAAATTGGTTTTAAACTGTAGTTAAAGTATAACTACCGCCATTAACTCTATTACGTCATACAAATTATTAATAGATTCTAATTTGATTCTGCCGCAGAAATAGAAATAATCTTTATTCAAATAATTTTAATATAAGCACTTTTGAATAGACACATTTTTTTTTATTCTACCACTCAATCGGAACGCAGACTCATCACGAGAAGAATGAGCAAGAGAGTGTTTTGTTCTTTTAAATAATTGTCGTTACAAGTAAATATGTATATATTAACAAGAATTAGGCATGCGACAATCAATATAGAAACTGCTACGCACTCAATCTTTGTGCAATGAGATAACATTGTCAGTGCTATGAAAGTCATAAAGTAGTATGTAAATAAAGATGTATAATGTTGTAACTGGCTAAACAGATGTGTATTTTATATTCTAAATTTGTATTTAAATTTACAGTTATTTTATATTACGTTCTTGTTTTGATACTTCATTTTCTGTTCAATAATCTTTCTAAATACATTTTCTCCGTATACCAAACCTTTTTCCTTTTACGTATACATAAATAAAATAAAACTACATCATATAAGAATACACACCACTTTACTCTCGCCTTGGCTACCCATCCCATATATAGGAAACCACAGCTCTTTACTCTTTCTATTATACGACTTTATACAAAGTCATCTAACAGAATTGTTTGACAGTTTTCTGCCGAAACAATCATACTCATGAATACAAATTTTTGTACCGTGCGAGGAATCGAACCTACGACCATCGGACGTAAAGCGTTGTGCTAAGCCGCTAAACCACCGATGTCGTAATTTATTATGAAGTACTTGTGAATGATACTTTTGTTATGATACCATATAAAGTACAAAAATATCTTTCACAAGTAACTTCATAATAAAATAAAAAGTAATTTATCCGTGCACTTTGAAGAACATGTGTGTGTTTCACATAATTTTTCATGCAAAATACCTGACTACTATACAAAGGCCCGTCGCAATTCAATCTATGTAGGATATTCCGGACATTGTCCGTTATTTTAAAACGGTTGGTATTCATTATGTAGCTATAATGTCTTTGACAGTGATATTTATAAATCAAAGACAATTATGGGTTGCAATATTTTTTTTATAAATAGTGCCGCCGTCTATTAAATAGAATATACAGTTGACAAAGTTGACAAGAATCTTTATTTCCTTTAGCAATAGCCCTTTTATCAATGTTAATACTAGATTTAAAGACTGGCTTATCGTTTCTAATCGCAAGAATGTTTTGAAGTCAATAGGTATTTTTAATATTGGGGTAGATATTTTGTTATAAAATAAGCCCTGTAATATATCGCAGTAAGAATTTTGTTTTATTAAACACACTTACTGACTTGTAATAGAACTTTTTAAATAACAAACGTGCATTGATTAACTTTTTCATGTACAGAACTTTAATTTTAATGTTAGACTTATATATTCAAGTATTTAAATAACGTTAAAAGATTGATTTTAAAACAGCAGAGTTCATTGAAAATTCTTCAACTGAAACTGTACTATGAACTCGGACGGTAAGAAATAAAAAAATATATAATAAAATCTTGTGTAACTGGAGCATGATCACTACACAGAGCAGAAATAATTTTAAGTGTATATAGTTGCCAAGAGGCCTTCCAAGTGTTACTTAGGCCCTGATGCCGGCCACTGATGGTTCAGGGAGAAAACCCCAAGTAGTGCCCGTGACTTGTGACACGTAAGTTTAAAGGGCCCTTTTAGAATCCATTAATACTCACCTTCACTACTTGTGGTATCCTCCCAGTCCCGTCCCAACTAATAAACCCCCCAATGCCTACTGGATCGGTGGACTGTATAACATACAGATGATGTAAATGATGAAAACACGTAGTTTTCAATAATATAATATACTAATATGCAATTACGAAACTATCAAAAGACAATAATAGAATAATACAAGAAGTGAAATATATCAAAATAACATGACATATAAAAAATAACTCTTCAAAAATATATTTTTTTTTTATTTGGCAAGAAAATATAAATTTAAAAATAATATAAATATCAAAGGAGTTCGGCGGTCGGTCGCCAACACCTACAATTACATATCTCTTATTTATTTGATAATAATAAATACTCCAACATTTCGCTCCAAAACTCTTGTTACAGAATAGAATAGAAAATAATTTATTCAAATAAACTTAATTTAAGCACTTTTGAATAGTCATAACAATTTGTTTTTTATCTACCACTCGTTCGGAAAGCTGTCTCATCACAAGAAGAACGAGCAAGAAACTTGTATGTTGCCGTTTTAAATAATCCTTGTAAGTTTACATACAAGTCGAAACGTGTGAATTACGTCAGTTCAATTCATCCATCAATTTATTAGTCAAAGTCACAAAGATTATTTAGGTTTTAGCCACTGCTGTTCCGTTTCAGGTTACACTGAATGTCTTAGATTGATGATTATTGACTTTACCATTTTTAATTAATAGTGCTTACAAGACAGTCAAAAGTGGCATGTAATGTGTATATAGTAAACGCACAACACGTAAAAAATCAGCATAATCTATACAAATGAGGCAAATAAGAATAATAACATTATTATAGTATTTTTAATATTAAAACTGGCATATAAAAAAGGGCATGAAAATAATCTAAATATTTATAAAAACAATAGTGGACAACCTGCCAGTGATAACTTGCTATTGCAGAATAACGTGAGTACACGATACGCTTTTGGATTTGAGATTGACGTCAAGTATTATGAAACAAAGTAAAACGCTTTAAAATTTCGTCCATTGTTAAACAAAACTATATCACAAGCAATACAAGCGTAAATCGTATCACATTGTGTTTGCGAGGAGGTAACAATGTTAGCGAACATTTAAATGCCGCTTCGCAGACATTTATGTAGAATTCTGCACTGTTATTGTAGAGTTTACTATGATAACAATCTCTTGGAGTGTGTTGATTAATTCCCACTGACTGTACAATCTTCATTTATTTTGATAAATTTATATTGTGCAGAGATTAAATTATTTTCATGAATATGTAGTACGAAGAAATTATTTTCAAAAAACTGTTATATATGAATGTGGATGATAAGGACAGAAAAAGGTAAAAGAGATGTATAGACTAGGTGAAAGATGATTAGGTAAGAAAGGGACTGCATAATAATAAATACCCTGGAAAATTCACACAACGACTTCTAGTGCCAAGTTAAGCAGACCTTGTGTTATGGGCACTTATAAATACTAGACAAGTGATATAAATACTTAAATACATATTTTATATACAATATATGTAGAAAACAGCCAGACTGATGATAGTATACGCCGGCAGGGCACAGGGAGATGATAGGATAAACAAGAAGTCAGGTCAGTAAGACCAACATGGCGAATTAGCTACGAAAGGAGGACCTTGACTTTTAATATCTCCTTAATTTGAAACATTGCAAGCATAGGGGCCTACTATTCCCCATTATAGTCAACTTTAGTCTTGCTTCTCATTCAATGCTTAAAAATTGTATAGCAACTGTTTAGGAGGGTAATGGTATCTAAGATACAGGCTTGGCCTAGTTTACACTACCGCACTGGACTTCGTATTAAATAGTTTTTAAGAACTATATGCATTGGGTATATCAATTTAGTTAAGTCATTGTAACAGTTTTTTGCACAAACTCATTATTGTTATTATTACCAGTGTTGCAGCATTTTCTCAGTTTTTCTATTTTTTACGCTTTGTGGCCACACTTACGCGCCGAAACGAAGTAAGTGCAGTGTGTGTGTCACAAGTCAGCCTATTAATTTACGTGACTCGTGTCATTTTCGTCTATTTCCAGGAATTTTATTATCATTGTTATTTTGATCACTGTATTTCCTTTTATCATTTTAAAAGAATGTAATATTATTGTTCTTTATATAAATGTGTTCTTTACTGTTACTATTACGTTAAAGACAATCCTCTTCCCCTTATAATTTGAAACGTGATACATTGTTGACATCTCGAAACTCTACGAGTATATGATACGTATACAAATGGAGTATTGCAAATACTAAACGCCGTCTCGAGAGTAGAATAAATTTGTGTTAGACGTCGCCGAATGTACACATGGATGTCTGTACAATACATGTAATATGTGATGATACATCCTGTATTATTTGTTTTACATCGAAGTTCAATTACAAAGTCAAACTTACCGAATCTATCAAATTGTAGGACATATTGCAACAGCTTTATTCTAATCATCCAAATTCAAACACCTGACAATAGCTCGAACAATCTAATAAAAAAAAACAAAAACTCCATAGTAGTTCTGCTTAGTTTAGGACTAAATGATTCCGTATGCATTAGTGATTGATTTGTTTTAGAACTTTTTAGAATTGTAAACTTTGTATAAAAGAGATATTTGCAGTGTTATTATTAAAGAGCTCCCAATGTTTCGACGCTGTTATATTATTGGTTTCAGAAATTTATCAGTAGAAAATTATGTTATGCAGTTCTTTTGTTCGTTATGTTTTGTATTTTTTATGATTAGTAAATGTCTACTAAGATTACCAACGTCAAAGTGTATTTGTCTGTTTGATTCCTTTTGTCTACTATATGACTAATTGCATTAACTATCTTGTAGTAGGTCATATTATACGACTCTTCTTTTATGCTGAACAATGGGCACAAAGCGTATATAATAAGCTGTCTAAATTATGAAACGAAGAGTTCCGTAAAAGTATTTGAAATCCTTAAAATTTGATTTAGTTAAAAAATCTATTTAGAATATCAGAAATGCTTATTAAAACACCAAAATGAAAGGGAAAGCAATTTCTCGAGTCGCTGAACGGAAAACATTGGGCGATGTCGAACTCAAAAACAATAAACATCCACATTTTGGCGTTTGCCCAAAAATTCGCAAGATAATTTTCTTGCCGATAAGACACAAAGTTAAACAGGGGCTGAGAGAAATTTTCTATAAATATTAAACCTTATAAATATTCCGTTCATGTTTCAATTCGTTCGTAATCTTCAAAAGGATTGTTTACAGTAAACATTTTGATTCGAAGTTAACTGGAAGGATCGTAGGGTCTTGGGGACTTACAGTTGGATCATTTACAATTCTAATTAATCCTTCGAGTGCAAGATGAGTATCTTGGCCCCGTTTTGTTATAGCTAAATTGGACGGACAGAGTTATTGTTGTCCAAGCTTTGCATTTTGATGTTCGACCGAGATTTTGGCGGGCGAATACTAATTTTGATTTATTAAATTGGCCGTTAGTCAATTTTACCGTGCCTGCTTAGTATTCGGGTTGGCTCTCCGTAAACAAATCGCGAACAATAATTTTAAAGATACTGAAATTTAAGTTATATATTTTAATATTCTGTATGTAACTAAGATAACGGTTTTACTCAAAGCTACACTGGATGAACGAGGATTAAAAGAATGTGTGAGAGAGAGAGGTTGCAATAGACTACGTCGATGTAGTTTAACACAGAAGCTTACGTACATTAGAGAATAAGATCAATATTATATGTGGAGGAATAAAATATAGATCCACAGAACTCAATTATTTCAATGCAAAAATCAATAATACAGTAGCAAATATAGTAATTGACAGTCGACCGAAATACAAGGTAGATAAACACATTATCAAGTATACATTTTCGCTGGATAAATTTGAATCAAACGAACAGGTCGAATCTATCGCCGTCTCTTTAATTTTTTTTTTATCACTATGTCATTATTGCTTTTCATATCTACAGAGTCATTAGATTTGAAATCTTAACTTTTGGAATATAAGTCTGAGAATGAAACCACTAAATCACTAAGTTTATTTTATTGATTATATTGGTTAAATCGACGGTGTATATTTTGGTATAGTAATATTTATTTATCACTCTATTGGATTGAACGAAATGGTTAAAACGTGAAAGGCTCCATTTATGTAAGGCGTGCGGTGGGTGTCAACATGTAACACTAATTGGCGGTATTGTCCCCTCGGGACAGCTAAAGCCTGCATGGCAACGCGCTCGTGACCGAAATACAGACTCCAGCTGTCTGTAGTACTAACGCAGTTATAGTGACGCTACTTCATTTCTGATGTAGGTCAACTATATATATACCTATATCCTTAATACTCACTAATATTACAATTGCGAAAGCAACTCTGTCTGTTTATCTCCCTTTCACGATAATACTACTAAACCGATTTAAATCAAATTTCGAACTCAGATATTCTAAACCCTAAGAAAGGATATATGCTACTTTTGAATGCGAAAAAAGGGTCGTAAGGCGTTGAAAAGGGAGATGAAATATTGTATGGAAGTATTTCATTTATGAAGTCATGTCATCTTTGAAGCTAGAAGCTTAAAACTTTTTTTTAGGCTGTTGATTAAATGTAACTAAATATAACAGTGAAAGTTTATAAAAAAATTACCCTTAAGGGTATTAATTTTTGAAGCGATGAAACTTTTCCTTTGGCTTTTTTGACAACCTTGGCATATTACAACTTCGAAAGCAAATTCTAGTGTACACAAATAAAACAACTTTTATGAACAAAATATGCCATGGACACACAATAATGGGACCTGAGTTAGTTATTTATGAGTGTAGACAAACACGAAATGATTCTCGTTCATCATGCATGATTCATATGCCCGTAAACTTGAGATAGTAGCCCACTGCAGGCGGGTGCCTAAAATTCTTGCAACGTAACCTTTCTTTTGCATAATATAAAGGAACTAAAATGTTTTATATTTGCATTGTTATATATGATTTTTACAGACTGCAAAAAAAAATATATATTTGATCTTTTAAATCTTCTCAATCTTCTTTTATATGCTGAACTGGACGGTAGGGAAAAAAATACAATTATAATGTAAAAAAATTGGCGTTCATAAGCAGCTGAAATGTCCTACATGAATACATGATGTTTGAATTCATTTCTGGACGTTTAGCGCACCGCTTTACTTCCGATGATCGCGGGTTCGATTCCTCGCACGACGCAAACATTTGTATTCATGAGCATGATTGTTAGTAAGTAAAATATATAAGTATTTATATCAGTTGACTAGTATCCATAAGACAGGATCTTACCAGGCGACTAGATGGCACTGTGTTAATTATCCAGGACAAATATTTTTTTTTATTTAATATTTTTTATATCGATCCTCCCTACCATCTTTACTAACATAATAATTTAATAACAGCATAAGAGACATAACATTTTTGTCCTCTGGAATGACAACGTACGAGTGGTGTCACGGGTGGTATACGATAACATAATGCCAGTAGGGCTGTTCATGTATATAATAATAATAATATTTATTGCAGTTATAGGTTATGTTACATAATTAAGAGTCAATACAATTTGAACATACAAGTGTAATTGTGCCATCTGAACTAGTATAGAATTATACTGTATCTCAGATGTCACATACCTTCCCAGGGTGCATAATATTTCACTTATTAACATTTGCTTTTACACAACATAATAACATATACTTAACATAACATATAGTCGACAATTAGCGCTTACCATCAGGCTAGTCATCTGCATCGGCGGCGGATGACATCAGCCTTATACCTCATTACACAATGACCATGACCGTTCTGTCAAGAACGTATCGAATTACAAGAGAAGTCTTCTCCTTCGATACGTTTGTGATTACAATTAAATAAAAAATAAAAATTTTTTTTTTTTCGTGTTATTCCATTGTTGTACTATTCTACCTTTTCAGGGTCGTCCGACTTCTAACCGCAAAAATAAAGTTAGGTACGAACGTTTGTCTCCCCACTGGTACAGGAATGTAATTTATAGCTTTTCCAATACTTCGTTAACTAGCTCAAGTAATATATCAAGGAAACTAGTTTTGCAAATAACTTCGCAAACTTTTCATGGACATCTTCTGCACATATACCGAATATGAGAGATATTATTCTTGTGTTTGCCGTTGATTTTAGTTTACGAAGTAGAAAATGAAGTAAATAGTAAACCTTTTTTTTTTTAGGGAAATTCATGGAGCCACCCGCTGGTATATGGTTCTGCCGGACTTTTCGGCTAAAGACCCTAAGGAGTTTCTGATCTTCACCTTTTGGCAGAAGAATTAACGGGGGATCGATCGGATGGTGTCTCGTCTTTGACAAGTCAGTAGAAATCTTTGTCGTGTATTTCAGCCGGTGTTAAGGGTAAGGGTTCAAAACTTTTTTGGTTATATGACTGTAAGGTAATGAAAGTGTATATATATTTTTTATAACATAATAAAAAAACAGATTATGCATCCAGTCAAAAGTACAAATCGTAGAGTTTCATAGATTGTACATAACAGAGTATATGGAACGGCCAAAGGAGTTGGAAAGTATATTTTTGAAATTTTAGTTCAAGATCGATTGAACATTTCAAGTAGAAATATTTTTAGAAATATTATATATAAATATCTATTGATAGTCTCGGTGGTCTAGCGGTATAGCACACTGCTTTACTTCGGATGGTCGCGGGATCGATTCCTCGTACGGTATAAACATTTGTATTCATGAATATGTATGTATAATGAAAAAAAAACTATGTATTTATATCAGTTATCTAGTACCCATAACACAAGCTTTAGCTAGCTTAATTTGAGACTAGATGGCTCTGTGTGGTTCCCCCTGGAAAATTGTGATAAATTATAGGTGAATTTGTCATGATGGCCTAACTGACCTGACCTCATGCTCATCTTATTATCCTCCACTGGTGTTCCGCCAGCGTAAACCGTTAGCGCACCATTCCATTATCATTTTACATAGTATAAAACAAAGTCGCAGTCGCTGTCTGTCCGTCCCTATATATGCTTAAATCTTTAAATCTACGCAACGGATTTTGAAGCGATTTTCTTTAATAGCTAGAGTGATTCAAGAGGAAGGTTTATATGTATAATACATGTACACCCTGGCGAAGCCTGGGCGAGTAGCCAGTCATCTATAAAAAAACTGTAGATGATTCTAGATCAATTTATATCTGTATGTATTTGCGTCCATATCCTCACTCAGTTCCAAATTGAATGGCCCACCGTTTTTAGGTAATTGGAAGCCGGCGCTGGTTACTCTGGCAGATTAATATCGACAGGTGAGCGATGCACACGTTAGGAGGTTTTAGTGAAAATTAGAAACAGCCACTGTTGCGAAATATTTCACTTATAAATAGAATAATCTTTATAAAAGGAACGGTGCTGTTTATGAATTGATTTTGTTATATGTGCCCATTCGTAACATTGATTTAATATCTATATAAAGGATTAAAAGTGATGTGAAGTGGCGGTCTGTTCTTGCTAATCTCTGAAACAGCGCGACCGACTGTTGACAGCCTTTCACTTGCAGTTAGTTAATTTTATAAGGAGTAACGTAGGTGATTTCTATTTTAGAAATATTATTAATTTATTTAAAAAACGTTAATTTCTACGCGGACGAAGTCATGAGTAACAGCAAGTATAATGTATATATTGAACGAATTTATCACGGTGGTTTCCAGAGACCAGATATAGAGACTGGCGTTGTTGTACCAGAGAGAACCGCGTGGAGGTCAACCTAAATGGTACATTGTTAGATATAAAGTTAATATTCCTTTCCCCCTATATATAATAATAATAATAATTTTTCAGGACAATTCACACAGCGCCATCTAGTCCCAAGCTATGCAGAGCTTATGTTATGGATACTAGTTAATTGATATAAATACGTAGATACATTTTTTTTTGTAAATAAATACATATTATACATAGAAAACACTCAGACCGATACAAACAATCATACTCATGAATACAAATGTTTGTACCGTGCGAGGAATCGAACCCATGACCATCGGATAGTAAAGCGGTGTGCTAAACTACTAGACCACCGAGGCTGTCAATATATATGGATGTTTGAAATATAAAAATTAATACACAAATAAATAAATATAGGATAAAAAATTTGAAAATTGCCAAAGCGTGTATACAAATCAATTTTATGTACAAGATTCAGGTTTAATCATCGCAATGCATGCGTTCTAACACCTGCGCCTCCATACCTCATCTTCGTTATTGCTTCTTTCAAGCCCATTAAAGACTTTCTTTTATTAATATTTATTGAAATCCCAAAACCTTTAGTGTATTGCTTTTCTTCTCTCTCTTTTTCAAATATATTCGAATGTTATATATTACTAACTGTACACGCGACTTCATCCGGAATTTAACTTTATTTTTCTAAAATAAAAGTAGTAAGTAGCCTAAGTTACACCTTATTACATCAGCTACCTGCCAAAAAAAGTCCCGTCAAAATCGGTCCAGACATTTCAGAGATTAGCCGGAACAAACAGACAAAAATTGTAAAAAATGTTACTTTGGTGTATGTACCGTATTTATATTCATATGCATGTAGTAAAAAAACTGTTATTTCAATATTACAAACAGACACTCCAATTTCATTTATATATATAAATATATTCATCTTTACATATAATAAAATCGTGATAAGACGCTAAATCTGTTTGTCAGTTCATCTTTGGGTGATGTTTTATAATTATCCACGTTGAATTCAAATCTACCCAGCAGATTCACCACTACATCGACAGTTGATTCTAGTTAGTAGTTAGAGTATTACTTAATTGTCACTTCACTTTCTACCATCTTACCATTAAATACATTTTTCCAGTCATAAATAGTTTTACTACATATTTCTACTATAATTTTACTATGTTGGAATGGCTGTATGTATATACATATATGTACGTGTGCGTACATGTATACAAAAACTCCCAACTTAATTGAATGTATGCTAATGTTAATATGTTTTTGCTAAATAAATGTATATTACTATTATTATTAGTGTATATTTTATTTTCACATTAACTCATATTGACTCTGCTTTTACTAGTTTTTTTACGCTTTATGGCATATATTACATTTACGGGCTGAATCCAAGAAAGTGCACTATGTGTATGTACTCACACACTCACAGTGTGTGAGTGGGTGTATACTTATTGTGTGACTGGTTATTATTATTAGGTATATATATATAATTTCTCAGCTATTTTTGTAGGGTTTTGTAGGGACAAGGACGGGTTTTATACAAAACCAGATATAGCTGAAAAGTAATATATATACCTAATAATACACAACAATGTACACACAATTTTTTTTTCTCAGCTTTTGCTGGTTTTCTCCACATTTACGGGCCGAAACCAAGTAAGTGCAGTGCGTGTGTTGTGTCATTGTGTGTGTGTGCGTGTATGTGTGTGCGTGTATGTGTGTGCGTATGTGTGTATGCGCATGGATGTGTGTGCGTGTGTATGCGCACGCGCATGTGTTAGTGCGTGTGACCACGAGTGTGTATGTGTGAATGTGTGTGTACTTATTGTGTGCCTGGTGTGACTGGTGTTATATCATTTTCATCTATTTCGAGAAATTTTCGGACAGTACGACAGGTATTTAAGATGGCAGCCTTTTGAAGGGTGATGTAAAGTGTTTTTTGTATATTTAATTGTTTCAGGCTATGATATAGGTGATTAGGTATATTTATATTAGATATATTTGATATTATGATAACTTTTTCCTTAGTATTATTATTATTAATCTTATAATGATTCTGACTACCCCAACATCAGTCGTGACGGTATGTGTGTGTATAACTACACTAATTAAAATGGTAAACGCCATAAAGAGATACGAGTCGAGTCCCTAATGACCACAAATTACTACAAACAGAGCGAGACTTGGGCGTGTGTTAATTTTTCTTACATTGATTTATCGAGAGCAGCATTTAACGAGTAATTTAGAGGTAACGGCGACTTTCTCTCGAGAAATGTTTGGAGTTATTAATAGTCATACATCAAATGTTGACTAATACGTAGTGACAAATTGCGTATACAAGAATATCGTAGCTGAACGGATATCATTAGAGACTAGCTGTACCCGCAACTTCGTCCGCGTGGAATTTAACTTTATTTTGCTAAAATAAAAGTAGCCTAAGTTATTCTTTATTATATCTGCTACATGCCAAAATGATCTCGTTAAAATAGGTCCAGCCATTTCAGAAATTAGCTGGAACAAACAGACAGACTATTGTAGAAATATGTAGTAAAACTATTTATGACTGGAAAAATGTATTTAATGGTAAGATGGTATAGAGTGATGTGACATAATATAATTTTAACACAGACAAAACAGTTTTTTTAATGGAAGATAATGGAATAGTACAGTTGCTTGCGCTGACGGTTTACGCTAGCGGGACGCCCAGTAGAAGATGATAAGATTATCATGAGGTTAGGTCAGTTAGGCCATCGTGACAATTTTGCCAGGAATTTATCACGATGGTTGTCAACTGTTTACTTAACCATTGCTGTTGATGCCGATATTGCCTCTAGCATATATATAATAACAATTATAAACAATATTCAATAGAATTATTATCATGATCAACAGTCCACTACAGACCAGTATTGGCTTTTCCCAAGGCACGCAACTGGGTACCAACTTTTGCCTTTCTCTTCCATTTAGTACCATCCATCCCTACATCGCTTCACCTAGCTGCATTATTCAAAAGCACTAATGTATAATTGAAATTAGTGATTTTAGACGATTCTTAAAATTCAATTAACGATATTTACACAATACGTACCGACGCATATGAACGCTGAAAGCGGTCGTCATTAGGCATTCAATTAAGTAAAACGCATTGCTTGTTTACTGTACACTTGAAGCGCGTCGATATTTGCTAACATTGGAGTGTTGGTGCGAGTAGTATGCACCCATACCTTACAGTGTATGTTCAGAATTTAATTAAAATTTTTAGATGGCAATAATATTATATACTAGCTAACTCGCCTATCTTCCTCTATGTAACTTAAAAGTAACAATGCTCTCATTCAAATAAAACAAATTGACAAAATTTGTTTTCTCTTATTTTATTTCTATTATTATTATTATTAGAATACCGAAATATCTTGTCAGATACTAGTTTTTGTCCTCGGCTTCACCTGCACAAACTTTTTCCCCTATTTCATACAGTTCAGATATATTTTTTTAAATAATAATAATAACCCAAGATAATCCACATAAATCTCTAATTCCAAATTCTAAAATCCTCTAATTCCAAGCTAATGAGAGCTTTTACTATGGATATTAGACAACTGATATAAATATATAAATACTTTTTTGTGAAAATACATACATAATACTCATGGAAACTAGCCAGATAAGACTAATAATCCTACACGTGAATAAAAAGGTTTGCATCGTGCGAGGAATTGAAACTGCGACCATTTGAAGTAAGGCAGAGTGCTAAACCGCTAGACCACTGGGCCGTCAGAAGATAAAGACAAGATAAAAAATAGTATATATCTGGTCCTCATGACACAGTGATTTAAATATAATAAAGATAATAAGGCTTAACGTAACATACAGACAGATACACGTTCTTTATTATATTAGTATAGATCTCAACAATGCCGCAACCTCAGCTATAGCATCAGATAACATAAATCGTTCTCATAAATTAATGGGGATAGATCATTTATTACAATTAATTTAAACGACCCAATTTATTCGATAGCTGTATTGGAATTCTTGATCTCGATATTGTTTACACTGGAATTCTATAATACGACACTAGCTTCACTAGCTGTGCCTGCGACTTTGTTCGCGCAGCGCACGCAACGGAAGCTCTCAAATAAATTTCCCCATTTTTGCAACATTTTTCACTGACGCTTAGCTTCTATTCGTCGTAGCGTAATGTTATATAGCTTGACGCCTTCCTCGATAAATGGACTATCCAAAACAAGAAGAATTGTTCAATTCGAACCAATAGTTTCTGAGATAAGCCCGTTGAAACAAATAAACAAACAAACTCTTCAGCTTTATAATAGTAGTGTAGATTTTCAAATCATACTATTAACGTTATGGCATTTATGAGACACGAACTTCTTAGCATTCTATGAATTCACAGTGCAGGCGCCGGGTCCATCGTGAGGCTGAGAGGGAAACTCCGTGCAGTTCGGGACTTGTTACCCGGGTGTATGTTTAATTTACCCTTTGCGGACCTACGTCAACACTCACCTTTACCGGTCGTCTTTCTCTCCCTGCTCAGCCAAATCTAATAGGAGCCTGGTAGTGCAGCTTTAAATAAATATTCTACCAAATTATATCAAAATATCTTCATTCAAGAATTGCGACTTTGAAGTGGCAATGGGCAGGGCACATAGCTCGTAGGACAGATGGCCGTTGGGGCAGTAAAGTCCTCGAGTGGCGACCACGGACCGGAAGACGCAGCGTAGGAAGGCCTCCAGCAAGGTGGACCGACGATCTGGTTAAGATCGCTGGAAGGCATTGGATGCGAGCAGCGCAGGACCGATCGTCGTGGAGATCTTTGGGGGAGGCCTATGTCCAGCAGTGGACGTCTTCCGGGCTGCGATGATGATGATGATGATGATCTTCATTCATATATAGTATAGACTTACCGACAAATCAAATTATTTCAATGTTGGTCGCAGCTGGTCTTCTTTTCCAAACGAAAATGGGGCGAGTCCATATTGCCATACTACCCGCGGAAGGACGGGAAGTAGGATACTACTTTAGTCTGAGGGGATCGGCAGAAGTTCCTGTCCTCTGCTGTCGGAGTCAGTGGAATGCTAACATGACTTGGGCATTGGCGTCTTGTATATATACCTTATATTGCAAGGTTTTTAAAGGGTCATGTATGTGTTTCCCTCGCTCAGAGTTTCCTCTTTGCCACTGTTGGCGACAGACCTTCATTTATATTTCTTTTCGTATTTTGATCTATGTTTATTAAATAAAATTTTTGACTTTTATTTATTTATATAATCTCAATTAAAACAGAGTAACTATAATTAATTGTGTACAAAAAGCGACATTATCGCTTATGCAATCTCTTCCAGACAACCTATGGGTAGAGGAGAAAAGACAAAAAGTGGTAGGTGGTAGGCTAGAATAGGAAAAAACATAATAATAGTAGCAATAACATTACAAATTAATAATAATGAACAACATATACACGTGTATGTATTGTTTAGTACCTACTACCATATAGTTGTATCAAAATATTCTAATATACTACGAAGGATTGGTTACTTAATGACTTAATTATTTATTTTAACATATAAAAGACATTGCCATTGCTAAAAATATTAGCCACGCGACGAAACCGGCTCCCACATCGTGAATCCATAGAACTCTAAGAAGTCTCTCAAAGAATTTGTGACTTCTAGTTCCCTGCACATATCGCATTAGAGACTAAATATTTTTTTTTCTTATATTTAGTCTCTAATGCGATTTCGTTTTTGATATGTAAGTATGTATAATATATAGAATGCTTTCTATATATAATACATACTTATATATCAAAAACGTTGTAACACCGCCTCACGTCGCCTCGCTTGGTTACAATTATAATACTTCCTGTCTAAATAAATCACACGAAATCAGATCCCTCTCTATATATCATGCCACGTGTTTTAACTTACCTATATCTCAGATATTAAATTTGTAATTGGTGAACACTGGGGCGAGAGTACCATATGGCATCAATTACCCGCTTGCATACCGATTTACATTCGCTTTTGATGACTATTTTTTTCATATTACTGGAATACGCACCTGATAGAAAGAGACAATCGTGGAATGAATACGTGAACTGTGTGCCTTAGATGAAATGCTATTTCCGAAGACCGATGACTTTTGCAATATATGTATACACTAGCGGCCGGGTTCAATTACGCTTTTTGAGGGTGATAATTAAATGATGAACCCGCATGCGATGATGGTTTACGCTGGCGATGAACCTGTGGAGGGTGATAAAATAAGCATGAAATCAGGTCAGTTAGCCCATCGTCAGGTCAGTTAACATGGAAACCATCCATGGACCACCCTTGGAAAGCATCATGTTAAATTCACCAGGAATTTATCATGACGGTTTCCAGGGGGGACCGAACGCGAGTTTCAAGGCGTTTATGGCCCGAGTCCCCACCAACATGCTGCCCACCTAAGGTGGAGAACTATTGGTTGAAGGGTATAGTGGCGCTATCGTGGCAGATTGTCAGTGCCGTCACCACAGATTTATTTTAATATATCTATATATATATATATATATTGTATCATATTATTTCATACGTATGTTAGGTATTTATAACATGGTTATAACCCAGTTGCCTGAAATAAATAAATAAAATTCACTACTGTTTAAAGAGACAAAAAACAATGTCGCAAAATTCCGAGCGAGCACCGAATCACGGCGTTGCCGCGTGAACTTGACAGCTGTCACTTTTGTGTTCTGTACGTTTTAAAATTCACTCGAGTGCTCTGTGAGTGTCGTCGAGTATGATTCAGCGACAATGTGTGGAGCACTTTAATTTTCTCTAGTATTTTATTTATTTCAATAAATAATATTTATAGAAACTGAATGTTTAGTTGTTAGTTTTGGTGTTTCGTCAGGCTGTATGATTTACACTACTGTATATTTTATATTTTGTTTTTAGTTCGAAGAGAAACTACGGTCGCTGATGGTAAAGAACATATATTTCAAAATTGACAATAAAAATGGAACAATAGAATTTGGATTTTAAATATATATGAAGAAATACAATAAAAGTCAAAGTCGTGCACACCTACCTAACTGAGTCTGTTAACCTTTGCAATATTTGGTATATTTTTTGCTTGGTAGAGGGTCCTATTTAACCTTGTGTGTCACTCATGCTATTGATACTGATGTCTGCTGCACCAACTATTCTAAGTTACATATTGTTAATTATTTATTTATTTATTTATTTACTTATTCCTTTATTTACTTATTTTCTACTAAATTATTTAAAATTATAACACGGGGAAGTTGTTACGAACTCCTTTGTATTCAGTTTTGATAGTAACTGAAAAGCAGTCGATTATCATCCAGAACAAACAATGCACTAAGTTCCTACGTTTTTGCATCACTGTGCAACTGTGCAAGAGGAAAGGAGTTTCTTCTTGTTTAGGCACTCTGCTTTTTATTTTATTTTTTTTGTAAAATGTGTATGTATGTATCTATTGTTATAAATAAAGAAAATATCTATTAGTGAACCCAGTAATAACAAATGACTATCCACATGACCGAGACAAAAGAAACGCTAAGACTATTAATAAAACAGGAATCGGATCCTATTTCCTCATTAAATAAAATGTTTATCTCACCAATTACTTGACTAGTTTAATAGTATACTATTGAATATAGGGGTCTACACATGGCCCTAAAATCGGTAGCAACTCGGAGCAGTGGTAGAATTGATGGCGTTATTCAGTGGATATATACAACAGTAAATATAATTTATACTTAGTTACAACGGAGTTGTATAAAAAAAAATCAATTGAGTTTCTTGACATTTCTTCTCAATTGAATCTGTATATATAACTGGAGGGTAGGGAAAAAATTATAATATAAAAATTTGACGTTCATATGCGGCTAAAATGTCCTACATGAATA
The DNA here is from genome assembly GCF_030625045.1 of Achroia grisella. Lineage (NCBI taxonomy): Eukaryota > Metazoa > Arthropoda > Insecta > Lepidoptera > Pyralidae > Achroia > Achroia grisella. The sequence continues at coordinate 4,291,264 of NW_026712908.1, forward strand.
AATATTTTTGTAATTTGATTTTATATAATATATGACATACCGGTTACTTTTCAACAACAGTATTAGAGAGATAGATTATACTTTTTATTCAACAACCAATGTGCCTAATACAGAGTGAGACAAAGATTTTAAGTCAATAATATTGTTCATGTATAATAATTACGATTTAAGTGAATGTGTCCAAGAACAAAAAACAAATGAAAGTTATAAATTTGACTCTACTCTAAATTTCGAAATAACATTTATTTGTGCTATCTCTTCTAACTCATTAGAAATCCATTAGTGAAAACGAGACAAATATATATGGTTCAGTTGTTATTTCAATCAGAATTCTACTATGATCTAGTTCTCTCAAAGAGCTATAGGGTGTTCCGTACGGGCACAATATTGCACTCGATTTTAGGGCCATATGTAGACCCTTTAGTGAGCCACAGAATATAGAAACCGTCTTCTCACGGTCATTACGAGCGGGGAGTAATTGGAGACACATGGTCTAAACGCGGGTGTCCCTAATTATTGAAGAAATATGCCCCATGAAATTATTAATTAATATATATAGTATGCACGTGTGAAACGGATGTAATTATGATTTATTACAGTGATGGGTCAGCTTTTTGTCTACATTTTTAGAATGTAGTTAGAAATGTTACAGTTGTTTTAAATGTAACTTTGTTTCAGGGATGATAATGGAATGGTGCACCGGCCTACTCTGGCTGTATACGCTGGCAGGGCCCCAGTGAAGGACGATAAGTTGAGCATGAGGTTAGGTCAGTTTGCCCATCGTGACAAATTCACCAGGAATTTATTACGATTTGTATGTATTTCTATAGTAGATATATCTTATGTCGAAAGTTTGTACGTAAGGATGTTTGTAATCTTTCACGCAAAAACTACTGAACGGATTTTGATGAAATTTTACTAGTAATATAGCTTATGCATTAGAATAACACATAAACTATATTTTATATTGTAATTTAACGCGCGTAAAACCGCGGACCCAGCTAGTGATAGATATATATGAATTTTCTAACAATGGCATAAAGATAAAAATAAAAAACAAACTCAAATAAAACACCGGACATGTGACAGGAAAAACCAAGGATGCCCCGCACAACTCCGATACTAATTACGCACACCTTCAACCCTCGCTGATGCGGGTCACGGCCGACAGAAATTAATCCATTTAAAATACATGGCAGACCTTTCGTGGATTCCTAAATGAATAAACAAGTTGAGGAGAGTCGACCTAAATACCAGTGGCATTTTTTGAAATGCCAACCTTCAAAATTCAAAAGGGTTTGGAGACCTCACTCACGCAACTGCGCAAGTATTCAACGGGTTATAATGAATTATATCTAATTTTTGAAATGCATTTTATTTTAATATTATTATTATTTATATCGGTTTTTTATTTGTTTTTCTATTGTTCATTTTTTTATATATAATGTGTCACCTCAATTCAATGCATTGTTTAATTAATAATTTAATGTATATAAAATAAACATATATAGTTTATTTTATATAATATTAAAAAAAAATTGGCAATTATGAACGTAAAATTTTTTACATTACAATTTTAATTTTTTCCCTACCGTCCAGTTCGGTATATAAATTCAATTGAGAAGAACTGGCAAGAAAACCAATAGATTTTTTTTAAAAAGCTAACTTATTTAGGTATTCATTGATATAGGTGTCTATGTCTAACATTAAATGAAAATCCCGTGCATAAACAACTATTGCCATGTACGCTCGTCATTCAAGTAATCGTTTAGTGAGTAATATCTTTGTAATGATAATTCGTATACCCACATTTAAATCGAATAGAAAACTTTCCCATCGAAATTCTAACAATTAAATTAAGCGGATATTATCGATTACTTGTCGATAAAACTTATAAAAATTCCCGTAACCCGATCTACATTGAAAGGACTTATTATTTCCTACTTATCATAAAAGGATGAGGCGGGCAAAACAAATTCAAATCCCTTTTGAAACTCGAAACCTATTCTCGATAGAAAAATGCAAAATTAAAAAAAGGAATGGTTGGGAACAAGAATAGTCGATAGTCACTTCATATTGTGTTTGCTCAGTAAACCAAACGAGGTTCCGTGGTATCATGTTACCAACACATGATGGGAATACTACCAAAATTAATATCTCAATATACAATGCTGGTTTAATACTACATAATCATTCTGCTATAGATACTAAAACAGAAGTGAATTACAAGTTTAGTAATGGTATAACTGATCATAGAGATGTGTTAGTAAGAGGTTCTGTATCCCGAAGGAGTGTTGATATAAGTTGAGTGAACTTAGACTTGACTAACCTAAATCGTTCACAATACGACTATTGTCTTACACAGTTGAGAAATTTACTTTACAAATAAAAAACATACTGTTTACTAAACAAGATGATAGCAAAGAAAAGACAACTGGAAAATTTTGTTTATAATGAGCTATTTGTATTTATGTAGGTATATAGGTTCTTATTAGGCCCTCCATTGATACCACGACTTCGTTCGCATATATATATATATATTTATTACACAATATATCAATAATAACCGCACCTTAATCTATCAAGCCGTTAGATTTTAACTCACAAAAACACACAGACAGAGAAGCATAAATTCTAAAACGCATTTATTTGATTTCATAAAAACCCCCAATTATATCTTTCACTAGCTGTTCCCGCGATTTTGTCTGCGTGGAATTTATTTTTTTCTAAAATGAAAGTACTCTAAGTTACTTTTTATTACATCAACTACCTGTCAAAAAAAGTCCCGTCAAAATCCCTCCAGCCATTTCAGAGATTAGCCGGAACAAACAGACAGAGAGATAAATACACAAAAATTGTATTTTGGTGTATGTACCCTAATTATATTCATATACATGTAGTAAAAAACGGTTATTTCAATATTACAAACAGACACTCCAATTTTATTTATATGTGTAGATATGCAGACGGCGATCAGACATATATAGTTCATAGGTTTTATATGTAGTATATAGATACATTTATAGAAATTCCTATGTTTAAAAAATTTTAGACGCCAAGCAGTTTGCTTATAAACTCATTCTTATTGTAATGACTCTGCATTCCGAATAAGCAACAAAAAATACGACTAATGAAAAATGCTTATATTAAGTTTATTTGAATACAGACTATTTCTATTTACAAACAGTATTTATTTTAAATTAGTGAAATTACAAATTAAGAGGCAAACTTATTCTTAATGTGATGTTTTTTATTCTACCGCTTATTCGGAATGCACTCTGCATTCCGAATAAGCGGTAGAATAATAAAACACGACATTTTAAATACGTTTATATTAAGTTTATTTGAATAAAGAGTATTTCTATTTCTATTTACAAGCATTCTCTCAAAATAGTGATTTTACGGGATAAGGGGCAAAAACCCTTAGTGTCCTCTGGAATGATGATTCATAAGCGATAGCACAGGCATAGTATTCCTCATACGTTACTATTCCAGAGGATAAAAGTGTCCTGCCTTGGTACTAGTCATTTCATTAGAAACAGCTTAAGGAGCAAGCTACTCTGCGTCTGAAATTGGTAAGACAGCTGTGCCAGAGACAACTTTGAATAGAATAGAATAGAATAGAAAATCATTTATTCAAATAAACTTAATTTAAGCACTTTTGAATAGTCATAACTTTTTTATATAGTTTGTTTTTTATCTACCACTCGTTCGGAAAGCTGTCTCATCACAAGAAGAACAAGCAAGAAACTTGTGTGTTGCTCTTTTAAATAATCCTTGTAAGTTTACATTTACAAGTCGAAACGTGTGAATACAAACTACCAACAAGCACTATTTTTTTGGGTCAAATATAAATATGCAATAAGATTAAATCAGTCGTAGTGATAAGAGCAGACCAGTCCCTACAAGCAGCACTCGTTTCACGAGTTGAAGAAAGAATACTAATAAATTTTATAGATATGTTCTAACTAAACTTTGTACAAAGCTAGTCCTCTAACATGACATCTCATGACAACTCATAAGCTGTAGCACAGACGTAGTATTTCTCATGCGTTGCATTCCAGATGATTAAAGTATTATGGCTTTGTACTAGAAATTTCATTACCGTTACACTTGAATACAAACAGATAGAAACAGCTTAAGGAGCGAGCTACTCTGCGTATAAAATAGGTGAGACAGCAGTGCCCATGTAGATAACTTTGGAGAAAGTATACCCCAGTTAATAGACAGATAAAAGCCATATACCTAGTTCGTCTTTAAAATATTACTCCAAAGAATATAAATATCTTTTTAAAGATCAGTATTGTAGTTACAAAAAGATATTTTCATTTACTGCACTGTTTGACTCGTCAGTGAAGGATCTAAGGGATTTGCTTTCGAAATACCTCTTTACATTTCTGAAGCTAACTGGAGGTAAGTCATATGGACTGTTTTAGGTAAAGCTTTGTACACAACAACTTCCGTAAACAATTAATGACTATAATAATTGAGCGGAGCGCGGAGCGATCTTAGAGATCAGATTTTATACTCTTTGTGACGATACCCCTCCGAAACGGCTTGACCGATCGAGAGTAAAATTTCATCGAAGGTCAACCTTCAGACCTCCATTGTTATTGTCTGTCAGTGTCACAGTAATTGTCTTTACTGTCAGTCATTACCTGTGTCACTCTGTTGTTCATTCTCCTCGCCTCTTTTTAGATTATATTTTGCTCTGTACACACTTACCAATTCATATTGATTACCAATACAAGTAATATCGAAATCATGTTGTTTCTTTGCCATCCACCTTTACATCATGAATTCCGATCGGTCAAAGTCGAGTTTTTAAAAAACACACTCCTCTAACATATGACCTAGTGTGTTAACAACACACCGGTTTGTTACCAGATTACATAGTTATTAATAATAATACCCCAGGACATTTCAGACAACATCATTTAGTAAGAAGATAAGCACATCTTGTGTTATGGGTACTACACAACTGATATAAATATTTAGTTTTGTTTTTGTAAACACCTACGCGTTTATGTAAATTATTGATATTATATAATTCAAATTCAAAATTCAAAATATCTTTATTCATGTAGGTCTATTACAGACTCTTATGATATGTCAAATCTACCGTCTGTTCGGAATGATTTCGAGATGAGAAGAACTGACAAGAAACTCAGCTCGTATTTTTTATTTTAATGTTGTACATATTTACATAGAAAACATCCAAATTCATGAGTTATATTCATCAAACGCGAGGAATCAAACCTGTTACCATCAGAAGTTAAGCGGTGTGATAAACCGCTAGACCACCGAGGCTGTGAAATAATAACCCAGTACAATTCACGAAGCGCCATCTTAATTATTTATAACATCTAAGGCGTTTCTTAGAAACGGTTGCATAGTGCATATCGATTGGTTGTTTGGTTATTACTTACCATCAGATGGGCAATCAAGTTGTTTATTATTTTGCCAGTTTTAACTAAAATATTAATTTATAAGTAATAATAATAATAATAATAATGATATAACACCAGTCACACCAGGCACACAATAAGTACACACACACTCACACATACATACACGCGCACACACATATACACACTCTGCACTTACTTGGTTTCGGCCCGTAAGTGTGGAGAAAACCAGCAAAAGCTGAGAAAAAAATAATAATAATAACAGTGAAAACTCTCCCAATTATTATCTCGTCCACAGGTGTCATCCCAACATACCTACACACTAGCCTCATGATATTACAACTTCACCCTCTTACTTTCATCCTTCTCCAAAAAGCTGTAATATTAAACACTTGTAGAATAGTCCGCAAATTTTTGTCTTCCACTTAAAAATTATCCAACCTCATCATTCATCATTTATTCTATAATTGTTTGGTAATGTTTACCCGCAATGATCAGTCTATTACTCCATCAAAGGGAGATATATAATATATATATGTAGGATTTGAAATATATATGATATATATATATAAGAGTGAATGGATGGAGAAAGGAATGAATGGAAAAAGAGGATGGGCATCGCTCTCTTCCTCGTAGACTGCCATATAGTTAGGTCGTTTCATGTATCATAGTAAATGTTTTTTTTTGTAATTTAAATAAAAGGAGTTCTATAAAATAATCATCCTGTTATTCGCGAATCATTCCCACAAATCGCCCGGGATAGAGGATCAAAGATTACTTGGATGTTAACGGATTTTTATGGAAGACGGAAGTACCCGAATTGCGGCGCGGTACAGACGGTGACGCGGACGAAGAATACGAATGTCGAGGTGGACACGTCGTATTTAAAGATTATATTAAATTACAAAAAGAATGTCTAAAGACGAAAATAAGATGGAACGTGCATTTCGCGAGGCGGCGTGGCATCCAGTTGAAACTTTACCGGTATTCAACGGGACCGATAAGACTATAACGGCGGCGAGGTGGGCGCAGGAGATAGAAGAGAACGCGGAAATATTTGGTTGGAGTGCTACACAGCAATTAATTTTGGCGAGGAGATCGTTAGCCGGAAACGCATTACTATGGTTAAAGTCGGAGAAACCATTCAAAACTTATGACGACTTAAAATGTGCTATTATGAAGGAGTTTCCTGATAGCATAAATTTGAAAGAGCTGCACGAAATCTTATCCAACAGGAAAAAAGGAAAAAACGAAAGTTGTTATGAATATATGCTAATAATGAAGGAGTTGGGCAAGCGCGGCAAGTTACCTGATTATTGTGTTATTCAGTACATAACAGACGGTATTATAGATGATGAGATAAACAAGGTCATGTTGTACGGGGTCACTACCTATGCCTCGTTAAAAGAAAAATTAGTGATATACGAATCCATGAAGAAAAAGATGTACGTAACTACAAGGGAAAGAAAACCCATAGTAACGAAAGAACATTACAGAGACAGCAGAAAATGCTACAAATGTGGTGAAAATGGTCATATTGCGACAACATGTTCGAAAGGAGTTAAGTGTTACAAATGTCATTCATACGGCCATATTTCGTCGAACTGCAGAGCTGCATTTGTCGAAAGAAATTCAAATACGATTGGGAATGATAATAAGTGCATCTCAATCACTTCACCTACGACGGGAGCGGAAGACCGACCGGAACGACGATCAATGTGTGTGAACGGTGTGAACATAGACGCGAACATAGAAAATGGCGACGTGCGTAGTGGCAGCAATGTTGACAGTGGTGACAGATGTCATTCGCTCGGGAACTGTCAATTTGAAACCGTCATGAATACGAAGCGAAATAGTTCAATCAAAACATTGGAGATAAATGGCGTAATAATCGAATGTTTAATTGATTCGGGGAGTGACGTAAATCTGGTGTCGGCAGATGTATTTTTCGAACTAAATGTGAGTGCCTATAATAAAGAAAAGATAGTGTTGCACGGACTGGGATTGTCGACTGTTTACTCTATAGGAAAATTTCAAACAGTACTAAAAATTGATGATTGTTATTTTGAATTATTGTTTTATATTGTACCAACAAATGCAATGCCTTACAAAGTGATCCTAGGTCAACCATTTTTGGAAAATGCATAGTTATTTTCGATAAAGGTGTGGTAAATGTAGTTTCGAGGAATGTGCATTGTTTGTTTACAGATGACAAACCGGTTAGTTATGTACCAAATCCTCAGATTATGGAGACAGCTCAGCTTATAGTGGATCAATATAAGCCCTTACAAACCAAGGAGGCACCATTTGAAATGCAGATTATCCTGAACGACGATGTGCCGGTGGCACAGCGGCCGCGTAGACTAGCCTATAAGGAACAAGAAGCAGTTGATAAACAAATTGGTGAGTGGTTACAAAATGGTATTATTAAACCTAGCTTTTCAGAGTATGCAAGCCCATTAGTATTAGTTAGAAAAAAGATGGTAGTATAAGAGTCTGTGTTGATTACCGTAAAATAAATAAAAAAATTGTTAGGGATGAGTTTCCTCTACCAATCATTGAAGATCATTTAGATAAGCTTTCTGGATACACGATTTTTAGTAAATTGGATCTCAAAGACGCTTTTTTTCATCTCAAAATAAATAGTAACTGTACAAAGTATACATCTTTTGTGACACAGAATGGTCAATATGAGTTTATGAGAGCACCTTTTGGTTTGTCCATATGTCCGAATTATTTCACACGTTTTATCACTATTATTTTCAGAGAGCTTATAGCAAAGGGGTTTCTATTAATTTTTATTGACGACTTAATAATATTATCAAACACATATGATGAAGCCATAGATCGACTTCGTGAAGTTTTAAAATTAGCTTCTGAATATGGATTACATATAAATTGGAGAAAAAGTGACTTATTGACTAAAAAGGTGGAATATCTTGGTTATGAAATTGAAAATGGAGAAATAAAACCGTGTAGAGACAAAGTTGAAGCAGTTTTAAAGTATCCGCAACCTAAGTCGGTAAAACAGATTCAAAGTTTCATTGGATTGACATCCTATTTTAGAAAATTTATTGAAGGGTATGCTTCTATAGCACGACCATTAACAGACTTATTAAAGAAGAATAATGATTTTATTTTCAGTGAAAAACAGGAGATTGCATTCAAATTGTTAAAGAAGTTGTTGTCTGAAAATCCAGTATTAAAATTATATAACCCAGGACTCGATACCGAATTGCATACAGATGCATCTATCATGGCTTATTCAGCAATATTATTTCAAAAGGATTCTAATGATGGGAGTTTACACCCTGTGTACTACCTAAGTCGTAAAACCTCAGATGCAGAGCAGAAATACACAAGTTATGAGCTGGAGGCATTAGCCATAATAGAGGGTGTTAAAAAATTCAGGAAATATTTACTTGGCATAAAATTTAAGATTGTTACTGATTGCTTAGCATTTGAAATGACATTAAAAAAGAAGGATTTATCAACTAGAGTTGCAAGATGGGTATTGTTATTACAAGAGTATGATTATGAGGTGGAGCATAGAAAAGGGAATCAGATGCGGCATGTTGATGCTCTTAGCCGCAATCCTTATGTTACTGTTGTTACCAGAGGGTTACATGATCAAATCAGGAGAGCACAGGAACTAGATGAGGGTATAAAGGCGATTTCAGATATAATTAAGGAGAGGCCTTACAAAGATTATTATGAACAGAATGGAATCATATACAAGGGTGATCAAGGACAAATACTTATTCCCAAGGGATTAGAAATGGAAATTATTAAAACAATTCACTCGAATGGTCATTTTGGCAAGAAAAAGATGTTAGAAATGTTAAATGTAGATTATTATATAAAAGATTTATCTTCTAAAATAGATAACTTCCTTGTAACCTGCGTACCATGTTTGTTGGCAACGAAGAAAGAAGGAAAACAAGAAGGTTTTCTTAATTCCATAGAGAAGGGCATTATCCCACTTAGTACATTGCATATTGATCACATAGGACCACTCTCAGAGACTTCAAAATTGTATAATTATATTTTAACAATTGTAGGCGCATTTACAAAGTTTGTTTGGCTCTTTCCAGTGAAGACAACTACTACTAAGGAGACATTAAGTAAGTTACTTATTCATCAGCAGACTTTTGGAAACCCAGATCGAATTATATCAGATAGAGGAACGGCTTTTACTAGCAAGGAGTTTGATGACTATTGTAAAGATGAGAATATCCAACATATTGTTATCACCACTGGAGTACCCAGAGGAAATGGGCAGGTAGAAAGGATTCATCGTACTTTGGTGTCAGTCTTAACGAAACTGTGCATAGAGGATAAAAGTCAGTGGTATAAGCATGTGAGTAGAGTTCAAAGGGCTCTAAATAGTACTTATCAAAGAAGTATAGGAACCAGTCCTTATGAGTTAATGGTGGGTGTAAAAATGAAACAAAAAGAGGATTTAAATATTTTTAGTTTATTACTAGAAGAAAGTAGAGACGAATTTGTGACAAATAGAGAAGAAACGAGAGAACAGGCTAAGATACAAATTTTAAAAGTACAAGATGAAAATCGGCGAAATTATAACAAAAAACGCAAGGAAAGCCTTAAACATAATATTGGTGACTATGTAGTAATCAAGAGAACCCAATTTGGTACTAATATGAAATTAAAGCAAAGGTATTTAGGACCTTATAAAGTTGTTAAAGTCAATGGCAGAGACCGCTATGATGTACTGAAGGTCGATATTGCTTCTGAGGGACCTATGAGGACGTCCACTTCAGCAGACTATATGAAGAGGTGGCCAGAGGTTAGTTCTTGAAACTCATTTACTTACCAAATTATTGTAATTTTCCAATTAAGTTGATGGCTGACCTTGTGAGGCATTAGTATTAGCTTATGGTGAAGATAAAGGATTATTTGATTGTACCTATTTTAGTACTTAGTTTATATTGTATTTGATTATAGGAGTATAGGTACTGTACCAGTTGTATTTTTTTTCTTTGTGTATTATTATTATTTTTTGTACTGTGTAATATGTTAAAGTTGTGTAACTATGTTATAAGAAGGGTCATGTTTTAATTTAAGGTGTTTAGTTGTATTTTCATTCTATATTTTGCTTTAGTGTGTAGTAGGTGTGTATGAAAAGAGTGTGTTAGAAGAATTGTAGAGTGAAAGACGGACCCTGAGGTATAGGATGGCCGAGTTGTAGGATTTGAAACTTGGCGGTATGAACGAATGGGAACGAATGAGTATGAATGAATGGAAACAGAGGAGCAAATGGATAGAAACGAAAGAGTGAATGGATGGAGAAAGGAATGAATGGAAAAAGAGGATGGGCATCGCTCTCTTCCTCGTAGACTGCCATATAGTTAGGTCGTTTCATGTATCATAGTAAATGTTTTTTTTTGTATTTAAATAAAAGGAGTTCTATAAAATAATCATCCTGTTATTCGCGAATCCTCATTCCCACATATATATAAATAATAATAATAAAACTCTTTATTGTGTACACATAAAATAATAAGAAAATACAGTAAATAGTAAAATAATAACAAAAAGCGGTATTATCGCTAAATGCAATCTCTTACTGACAACCTAGACGAGAGGACGTATGTACATAGAATAGGGTAGGTGGCATGAAGAGAGATAATGAGATCTTACTCTATTTTTAAGAAGAGGCGAATGGCTTGGACAGTGAATATAAGTAATATTTATAGAACAAAATATATAATTCATAAGAGTGTCAATGTGGGCATACCCTTATTCAATTAATTTACGATTTTTCAAACGAAAGTAGTAGCCAAAGCGAAGTGGTATCTAAATTCAGCACCAATTTAAAAATTGCATTGGAAAAAGCTGCGTCCCAGAATGGGTGGCCACTACCTCTTTATATTTTCTATTTTCCTTTTAGCATTGAATTTACTTCGTACGTACCTATTTCTATGCGGTTTTGTTGGTTTGATAGCAATTTGCATTTGAAATGGAATGGATTTCACCAACATGCAGTCAAGTATGCCATACGACGGTAAGGTAACTGTTGATAGAAGCGAATGATCAAATCGATATTGCATCGAATTTGTTTTTGTTACATAGTACGGTACCGCAAACACTGTGATGCTATCTTAATGGCGTAAAGGGCTACAAGAAATAATAATAATATTCCAGAACAATTCACACAGCGACATCTAGTCCCAAGCTAAGCAGAGCTTATGTTATGGATACTAGACAACTGATATAAATACATGGATACATTTTTTTTGTAAACAAATACATATTATACATAGAAAACACCCAGACCGATACAAACAATCGTACTCATGAATACAAATGTTTGTATCGTGCGAGGAATCGAACTCACGACCATCGGATAGTAAAGCGGTGTGCTAAACCACTAGACCACCGAGGCTGTCAAGATATATTTTAAGAAGATATTTGTCGATAGTATTTGACTTTTTATGATAATATGAAAATACTTTCAAAAGTAAATTATTTAAATTTGTAACTTCTCTTTTCCTATCTTTTCCTTATTTTACATTTTTCTGTTATTTCTGTATACGTTTAATATAATTTTAATTTTTGTTTTGTTGCTCCATATATTTCTCTAACTTACTATTTGAGGCTGTACTTTGATTTGATTACTTTATTTTATTACTTACTTATAAATTTTATATCATTACATAATATAAAACAAAGTCGCTATCGCTGTCTGTCCCTATATATGCTTAAATTTTTAAAACTACGGTTTTTTAATAGATATATTGATTCAAGAAGTTTTATATGTATAATACATGTACACCGTGTGCAGCCGGGGCGAGTAGCTAGTTACTTATAATTTGAAATTTATCAGATCATTAAGTATCTATTTATATATAATATTTATCTTTATATTTATATATACATATATGTATGTATAATATTTTATTATAAATTTATATATATTTATTTATATATATATATATATTTGACTTTTCTCATTTATATTAGTGCACCGCCAAGATGCACCACTCATGGTAGATAACGCCGCAAGGTTTTAAGTCCGCAATATGTACACATTGTTTTTGTGCATTAAAGTTAAATAAATAAATAAAATCTGTATTTTTTTTATTAAGAGTTTTGGGTGGTGCTAAGATATCTGTAGCACTGCGAACTGCATAGATCGTATGCTCACCTTTTTTTAGAGTTCGAATAAACTATCTCATTTCTATTTATAACTAGCTGTTTCCACTACTTCGTCCGCGTGGAACTTAACATTATTTTTTTAAACTTAAAGATTTATTCTAAAATATAAGTAGCCTAAGTTATTCCTTATTACATCAGCTACCTGGCAAAAAAAGTCCCGTCAAAATCGGTCCCGCCATTTCAGAGATTAGACGGAATAAACAGACAGACAGACAAATGACAAAAATTGAAAAAAATGTTATTTTGGTGTATGTACCGTATTATGTAGTATGTATTTATATTCCAGATGCATGTAGTAAAAAAACTATTATTTCAATATTACAAACAAACACTCCAAATTTATATGTATAGATTGGTTGTCGTCTACACATTTCTATAATGTACATGAATACCTTTCGGAAATGGCGAAAAAGTCCATTCAAATTGACAGTTGTCTGTTGCATGTCAGAAATGATTAAATGGGCGGAACAAAAATTTATGATTTCAAATACCAAATCCAATGTACCACGTTTTATGCAATAAAATTTCATTTCATAACAGTATTGTTTAAGAAAATATGAACACAATAAAAACACAAAAAAAATACCAATAAACTACTTACCAATAACCAAAAAATAAAATAAAATAAATATTATTATACTCTCTCTTATCTCACTACAAAAAAAAAACAAACTAATTATATTTTTTTATATAGACGTAACACAATAACTCGAGATTCTGTAATAATCTCAACTGTAGGACATAAAATATTGTAAATAAAAACGCCAGAGCGCCCAACCAATTGGCACAGTCGTCGATAAATCTTTTTGCCAATAAATGGGCTCTGGGCACCGCCGGCGAATCGAAAGGTGCTGCAATTAAATCCCACGAGATTAAATGGACTCCATCCATTTGTGGTCTCGCCCAGTTTATGTTTTGGACCCAGGAGTGTAGCGGAGTAGCGGCATGATTCAAGTGCTGTTCTTGAATTTATTTCGACATTAACATAAATCAGTTTATGGTGGATGAATTGAATTCACTATGTTTTCATCTCAGATGTTTATTTATATCGGGATTCTAATGACTTATGAGTCAAAAACGTTTATTTCAATATTACAATTAGACACTCCAATTTTATTTATATGTATAGATTTATAATATGTTATCATATGTATATCTTATAGATTAAAATACATATGAATGATTATAAATCTATACATATAAATAAAATTGGAGTGTCTGTTTGTAATATTGAAATGAACGTTTTTTACTACATGCATATGAATTTAAATACGGTACATTTTTTACAATTTTGTCTGTCTGTCTGTTTGTTCCGGCTAATCTCTGAAATGGCTGGACCGATTTTGACGAAACTTTTATTGGCTGATATAATAAGAAGTAACTTAGGTTACCTTTATTTTAGAAAAAATCTTTTATTTGAGAAAAATAAAGTTAAATTCCACGCGGACGAAGTTGCGGATACAGCTAGTCTAATATAAAATTGTCTATGCGCTCACGGCACTGACGACGACAAGCTGCCAAATTCACGGTATTCTGCCAAATTTGAATTTAAATGAATCTGTATTATTGTAAACATGTACAACGTTTATTTGAAAAGAATACAAGCTGAGTTTCTTGTCAGTTCTTCTCATCTCGAAATCATTCCGAAATGACGGTAGATTTGACATATTATAAGTCTGTAATAGACTTACATGAGTAAAGATATTTTGAATTTGAATTTGTATTTGGTAGCGTCGATACTACGGTTACTAATAGGGGTGTGGCTCTTCGGACAGTAGTCTTCCTTCATGAAGGTGAGCAGCATGTTGGTGGTGATCCGGGCCACAAACCCCTGCCTTGAAACTCGCGTTGTCACTCGACTCCAACTGCAAGTCAATATAATTCAGGAGCGTTATAAATTTAGAAATATTGTTTTATTGATATCGGCTAGCTTATTTTACTTTGGATATCTTCTTTGTCGGTTCCTCAAGACTGAGGGTTGTGACCACCAGGAATGCTCCTTCCAACCAATACTCTCTAGGCATTTGTATCTTGTGCTAAATGAACCGGCGACTGTATATTTTGTTTGACTGCTTCTCGTACAGGATCAGTCCAACGTGCAGGTGCCCTACCTCTGCCCCTTCTACCGTCCACGTGGCCTAACATTATAATTTTTTCCAAATTATCTGGTTTTCGGCGGGCCACGTGGCCGAAAAAAGTTAGCAGACGCTGGAAGCACACAGTAGAGAGACGGGTTCTGATACCCAGTTGTTCCAAAACAGATGCATTAGTGTGGCGCTCCGTCCATGATATACCTAACATTTTGCGCCAACACCACATCTCGAAAGCATTTTGGGTATACCAACCGTGAAATTTTGTCATGAAGTTTCATCCCCTATTTCTACCTCGTGAAGGTTATTATTTGAAATAAAAATTGCCCATGTCCTCTCTTACTATTTCTCTTTATGTCAAATTATATATATAATAATAGATTTATTCAATTTATTAACTTTAAGATTAATAATAATAATTTAACCCTGGTCAATTAACATAGCGCCATCTAGTCTATGTTATGGCTACTATATAACTGATATAAATACAATTACTAGTCCCAAGCTTAGCATAGCTTTTTTTATGACTACTGATAAGATAAGTACATAGATATATTTATTTAAAATGCGCACGTAATATACGTAGAAAACACCCAGATCGATAAAAACAATCATACTCATGAATACAAATGTTTGTACCGTGCGAGGACTCGAAGTCACATCCACCGGCAGTAAGGTAAGTGTGGTGTGCTAAACCGCTAGACTACCAAGACCATCTTAGTTTAACAGTAGACCTATCAGACCATTTTTAGTACGAATTTTAACATGTTTTTTTTTACCATAAATCCGAAATTTTTTAAGGTGCTACATAAATATTATTTTCAGCCAAATAAGTCGAGGTTGGTTATCAGAAATTTCCATAAATATAATGAAATTGGCGAGCGTTAAGCACAATATCACACCGAATACGTTCCATTGAAAGTCAACCCCGGGGGCCTATATTACTACAAACGGGCCTTTATCGTGATTGATGCGGCTTGTCGACGCCAGTTCCTACCTCTCGAAACATGCTAATTTATGCTAAAGATTTACCAACTATCTGTTAACTCCAAATTACTAAAATACTCTTTAAGTTCTATGTAGTAGAGACGATATAGACTGTACTACAAAGTTGTAAGTATAATCTAAATGCCACTGTCGCTTGTATTAACGTAACAGTTAAATAAAAAGAGGTTTTAAATTGTAACTGTACTTTTATTTAACTGCGATATGTGTACAAGGTATTAATTAATTTATTTAACCGTATTGTCATTGTAACTTTATTGTTAAATTTATTAATAGAAGAGATTATAATTAGAATTTTATATTTAGAATGAGTGTTATTTATGTCTACTATTGCTTCTTAATTTTGTTGTTCACACGTTGTGAGTATTTTACTAAATACGAGCATATACATATATTACTTATATTTTATATACATTGCAGATTAAAACCCTGCATTGTTAACTTCCAGCAATGGTATTTCCGAAGCGATACGATATTAAAGAAAAGAGCTTATTTCTACTTAATGACTGGCAATACACTTGTAATTCCACTGGTGTTGCGGGTGCTTCTAGGCGGCGGTAATCACTTACCATCAGGTGTGCCGCATGCTCGTTTGTCTCCTATGCTATAAAAAACTAGCATAGACGGTCCACTTAATGGAAAACAAATCACCTCTATATTATATGAATATTCATAAGAACTATAGTGTAAGTATACCCTGCAATTTTTCTGTCATGTGTCATTCTTTTACCTAAAGACATCTTTCAAAGTAATATGCTGGACGACTCAAATATATAGTTAAGACAAAGTTAATACAGAGATTTCCATATATTTTGTTTTAACCTTTTTTTACGCTTCATTATATTTCCACACATTATCTAAACGAGATATTTAGGTTTAAAAAAAAGGGAGTTTCAGGTAAGTAAGTGTGTCATATTTTTTTAATTTAATTGAATGGTTAGCAAGCATCGGCTCACCTGATGGTAAATGGTACAGATATAACGTTCTCATGTAACACTCGTGATACCACACATTGCCATTCGAAAGTATTAAGATGTTATGCCTTATCCTATAATTTGACTACCTAATCTACAACCGAAGAATAGCTTAACTTACTATTAAAAAAAATCAATTAAAAAATAAAAAAATAAATTATACATATAAATAAAATTGGACTGTCGGTTTGTAATATTGAAATTACCGTTTTTTACTACATGTATGTGAATATAAATACGGTACGTACAACAAAATAACATGTTTTACAATTTTTGTTTGTCTGTTTGTTCCGGATAATCTCTGAAATGGCTGGACCGATTTTGACGGGACTTTTATTGGCAGGTAGCTGATGTAATAAAGAGTAACTTAGGCTACTTTTATTTTAGTAATATAAAGTTAAACTCCACGCGGACGAAGTCGCAGATACCGTTAGTTGAATATAATATTATATATAGAATGAAACTAATTTCAACCTAAAACTAAAGTACAGCTTACTGTTTGGCAGAGAAATAGATGGTACATACAGACGAATTTTTACAGTTTACCACCGGTAAAAATAGGTCTAAAAATCCTTGATAATATATGGTAAGTGTTCAGAACTTAGCTTCTATGCATTTTGCATCCAAATGTCATTGACCCCTATACCTGCAGCAATGACGTCATAAATCCATTACGGACCGGCATCGTTTCAATATTGGCATTCAATTATGATGCTACTCGTCCTGTATCTGTCTGTATGTCTGGTTTCAATCGTTAAAAACATTGTAACACAATAATTTATTAAACGAGAACAAGAACCAACCATGCATACGTTTGTTCGTAGCTCCTACTACAGAACTGGTGTAGGTCAAACTCGATTGTTTCTTTAGACTATATCCATATATAAATGATGAGTGAGTGAGTTTGGATATAGAAGTACCTAATAGAAGATCGGTTAGCTTGAGACTAGATGGCGCTGTGAATAGATGTTGTGAGATTTTTTTATGGACAATTCACACAACGCCATCTAGTCCCAAGCTAAGCAGAGCTTGTGTTATGGGTACTAGACAACTGATATAAATACATGGATACATTTTTTTTGTAAATCAATACATATTATACATAGAAAACAACCTGACCGATACAAACAATCATACTCATGAATACAAATGTTGGTACCGTGCGAGGAATCGAACCCACGACCATCGGATAGTAAATCTGTGACAGTGAATTTATTTTATACTATGTAATGACATAGTATAAAATAAATTCGCTGTCGCTGTATGTCTCTATGTATGCTTAAATCTTTAAAACTACGCAACGGATTTTAAATCGCTTTTTTTTATCGATAGAGTGACTCAAGAGGAAGTTATATGTATAAAAGAGGTACACCCGTGCGAAACTGCGGAGGGAAACTAGTTTTATTATAATATTAAGAATTTTATTAAATCGCAGGAAAATATTAGAAATAAACATTATATGATGGAAATAAAATAAAACAGTCAAATCTATTCGTGACTGACTGGTAGTAGGGGCACCTTTATAATGCAACAGTAAGACAAATGTTTGCAGTACATATGTTATTCAGTAAACCCTAACAGTAATGGATACTGCATTGCCGTGAATATATGAAAATAATCACAAAGGAACATTGAATATACTGCGAATTTTGTTTAAAACATTTTAGCATTCTTACTAACACAATGTAGGGACAAGTTAGACATTTATAAGAACATACAGAAAAAGATTAGCATCATATGTGTATACTAGCTTTTGGCCGCGGCTTCGCTCGCGTTAATTTATCCCCTTAGGTGTGGAATTTTTCAAAATCCTTTCTTAAGGGATGCCTACGTCATAGTAGCTTTATGTGTGCAAAGTCTCAGCCCGATCGGTTTAAAATTGACAAAGTTTCATACAAACTTTCATCCCCTATTTAATCCCCTTGGGGGTAGAATTAATCAAAATCCTTTCTTAGCGGATGTCTACATAATAACATATATCTGCATGCCAAATTTCAGCCCGATCCGTCCAGTGGTTTGGGCTGTGCGTTGATAAATCACTACGTCAGTCACCTTTGAGTTATATATATTTAGACATTTACTTATTTCATTTATACTTCACTGCACTGTGCTCACTAACATTTTAAACGCGAAAGTTTGTAAGTATGGATGGATGGATGTTTGTTACTCTTTCACGCAATACCTACTGAACAAGTGAAACCGCGGGCACAGCATATATATACTCATAATATTTCGGTCAACACTCAGCGCCCTACTGTTTATCTCAACATAACATAACTAATTAAACAATAACATTGGGCTCCCTAAAATATGGTCGAGCGCAGTGATGGCTGGCTCATCCGTCATACTCGTGAACGAGTGCTGCTTGTTACTGGTCTGCTCCTATCACTACAACTGATTTAATCTTATTGTGTTTTTATATTTGAGCCTAAATTAATAATAATTAATTTGTATTCACATGTTTCGACTTGTAAAATTTGAACTTACAACGATTGTTTAAAAGAGCAACACACAAGTTTCTTGCTCATTCTTCTTGTGATGAGATAGCTTTCCGAATGAGAGTGTAGCGAAGTCTTTGATAGGTTTTTATACTATTTTTAAATTTTATAATAATATTCTTTATTGTTCACTTTCTATTATATATCGCTGTCATACTAGTCGCATTTTATTTAATCTCCGTATTTTCCTCATTAAAACCCTTAGCACCTCTCACTCATCAGACACATTTGATACCTCCGCTTCAGAGAGGTAGATTTTAAAAAAATGTTATGACTATTCAAAAGTGTTTAAATTGATTTCCTATTGTACTCTATTCTATTCTAAAAAGTTATGTTTTTGTTTTATTAAACTCGACGAAAATACACATATTACATTCATCTCCTATATATAACAGCAGTAGCACACTCATGCGTTGTCATCCCTCGGAACTAAAGTACCAGACACCGGTGCCCTATTTCACTGTCTATCTATATATCTCAGCTCTTTAAACCAGAACACGGCTTACAAAGCAAATTACTTGTTGGCAGAAATATGTGGGCTACCTACGCAAATTAACTACTTTGTGCAAAGTCAAAGGGTCATGGCTCGGTACCATGTAATATCACTGCTATATTTCAATCCTTACCATGTAATTTGATTGATATATCTCATCCCTTTAAACCACAACATAGATTACTAAACTTTTTTGTTCTAATTCTGTTGGTAGGAGCTGGTTTTACAGCTTCACCGGACGATAGGGGGGGGTCAAACCCGCTAAAGGACTTATGGAGCGGCCGAAGGCTAGCTTCTGTTTGACGGATGCGACTTTAGTCTGAGGACTCATGCCGTCATAATTTCGATTTCCGTTTGAATTGGATGGAGGATCGATTGGAGACGGCTTACTAAGTTATTTCGTGCCTAAAATATGTAGGCCTGAAGAAGATTAGTGTCTCATGGAAAGTTTTTTTCTGTAATAAAATATTCGCTTCGTTTTATTTGAATTCAAATATAGCCAATGCACGTATTCTCGTGCTCAATGACCAAATACCGAACGCATTATTATTCGTAGCTGGACATGCCTCTCACGTTATTAAATTTCTGTCCTCCCATATTTAAAGAACTCTATTAAAATTGCTCGACCTATTTTTAAAAAGAAATAAAGTATTACGTACTAGTCTTTAGTACTTGATTTCTTCAAACAAGATTATACTCGTACATATATCTAGACTAATATTATAAAGAGGTAAGGGTTGTAGTTGATCCGATTTTAAAAATATCATTGTTTTCCTGTCTGAATTTAAATTAACATTAAGAGCAGCTGAAAACCTCAAAAAATTCATTTAACAACAACAGTTAACACTCTGAACAGTGTAATAAAATATCAGTTTTATTAAAAGTAGAAACTCAAATATTGTACAATGTTGCTAGTAATTATAAAACCGTACCAGATGGAATGTTCATCATTAATTCATCTCAAAGTATATTGATTATCTTATCATTTAAACATGAATAGATATATAGATACCATCATAAAAGTCATTGACCACTCTGTCAATTTAAATTAACGACGACCTCAAGAAAATTAAAAAAAGTATTCGGTCTCATCGCACAGCCAAAAACCGTACCAGTGAAGGCAAATTGCGAAGACTCTATCACCAAGAAGGACAACGAAGAGATAACATCATAAAAGCCACGACCACTCTGTCAAAAGTGAACGACTAAAGAAGAAGCATTTGGTCTGATTGCACAGCCAAAAACGATACCAATAGAGACAAATTGCGAGGACTCTATCACCAAGATGGACAACGAAAAGATACCATCATAAAAGTCACGACCATCCTGTCAGAGTGAACGACTAAAAGAGAAGCATATGGTCTGATCGCGGTATCTATGCAATATCTATCAACATTATCTCAGTGTGATGTTGCTTCTTTAAGTTCTTATCTAAGTTATGTGTACTGCACCATAAATTTCATAACCAAACACGTGGGAGGAATTCTTTATGCGGCATCCTATCATAAAAGACTTTCCGTTATCACTTAGCCTTATCTATTACTCAATGAAAATCAGGTTGGTACATGCAATTTTATGATGATCATGATAAAATGACACGAATCTTAGTATTATGTATATTGTTAGTAATATAGACCAATAATCCTTTACCAGTAATGTACCATGCCAGGTTGACCTCCACGCAGTTTCTCCTGGAAACCATCGAGATAAATTCCTGGTGAATTTACCACTATGGGCTGGTCAGGTCAAATCTGACCTCATGTTCATCCTATCATCCTCCACTGGTGCCACGCCAGCGTAAAACGTCCGCGCAGATAGGTGGACCATTCGATTATCATCAATTATATAAAACATATCTAAATATTTATATCAGTTGTCTAGTACCTACTACACAAGCTCAGCTTACCGTGAAACAACATGGTGCTGTGTTAAATTATTCAATATATATATTTTTTTAATCCGATTCAAATGTGAGAATCTCACAGGTAAAAATCGTTACTGAAATATGTTCACGCTCTTCAGAAGTAGTACATGTGAGTACATACGTCACAGAACACTCGGGTCATTAGACCGCCGTCGTGTTTGAGAATTGAGAACGGACTTACGCTGAGCGGCGTCGGGTACACTCCGAGTACAGATAGTGATGTCATTCTACACGCCTATTATATCGATAAACGAATAAATAAAAAGTTAGTCAAAAATGTTACACACTTTGAATTTGAAACAGACAAGTATTATATCGATAAATGAAAAGGTAAAATTATTTGGGTCATTTTTAATTTCTCCCTCCAATCAGTAAGTACTTGTAGTCTATATTAAATACATTATTGCATAAATTTCATCTTTCATTTAGTTGTTAGAGTATATACTATGTATATGTTTTTGAACAATAATTATTTAATGAATTATGGTGATATCACATATTACTGATGTTATTTATATTTTTACATTGTTGTCGAAAAATCCTATTTTAAAATGAATGATTTTGTAATTTATTGTTTTATATTATAAAATCTATTAGCTATCTGCTCTGGCATTATACGTCTAAATGTTCCTCTTGAATTACTCTATCTATAGTTAAAAACAGTGAGTAGAGAGCGCAAGTGATTTCACTTTATACTACGTAATGATAATAATATACGTCCCTCGACCAAATTGCAAACCGCTTGATTAAGTTTTAACAGTTCAAATGGTTCTATTTACTTTTCTTCTGTTAATCTGTCTATGCTTGTCCCTCCGATCGATCCCCCGTCCAATTCAAATGGGGATCGGGTGCCCTCAAACTAAAGTCATATCCGTCAGGCTGGAGTTGGCCTTCAGCCGCTCCATAAGTCCTTCGGCGGGTTTAGAGTGCCATCTGCACTCGCTCCCTAACGTCCGGTGAAGCTGTAAAGGCCAGCTGCGGCCAACAGCATTAGAGTAGTCCGAAAAAAAAATAAAAACTGTCTATGCACCTAATACGTAACATCTTGTCCATTTGTATAAACAGCTAAAGAACTGATAGAAGATCGTGGAAAGTGGCGGGAGCTCCACCGACAAGAGCACAGCTTTTAAATTATGAATGAATGAAAACTTCTACGTTACAACTTCCATTTATTAAAAATATTATAAAAAGCAAAGGTATGTATGTCGGCAAAAATAAGTTACAGGCCTACCTACAGCGTTTGTAAATATTTATAAATCTGTTCCACTAATCACTATTTACTTTTTTGCTGCAAAAGCACTTAACACTAAGTTACATGTACTTACAATTGTCGATATCGATAGTTGAAGCTGCACATCACTGAAATGCTTGAGAGTTAGTAGGATGTGTGACATGGTGCTCTTGAGGTAATTGCCGCATTTCACACTGCACTCGCTTCTTGGCCTGATTCTATAGATAAGGTGCTATATCGTTGCGTCATCGAATTTTTCTTGGTACTCGTAGATGGCAAGACATATCCATAATAATATTATAAATTGGGAGGAAAGGGGATTATTAGTAATGTGGATTGATCATCTTATTGCTAGAAATATATTATGTCAGGTTGACCTCCACGCGGTTCCCCCTGGAAATCATCGTGATTAACAGGTCAGCTAACTGACCTGACTTCATGCTCATCTTATCATTCTTCACTGGTGCTCCGCCAGCGTAAACCGTTAGCACAGGCGGGTGCACCATTCCATTATCATCCATAAAAAATATTATAAATCAGGTGAATGGGGATTGTTAGTAATATGGACTGTTGAATAATGAAAGAAATATAATGAAAGCTCCACAAGCTTTACATTATCATGTGATAACTGTAAAAGTACCTACTCCTCATTCCAGAAGCCTAAGATGCTATGCTTCCATACACCTCAACTTAATTAAAAAAATATTTCAAGTAATTCGATATTCAAACTGGAAACTCTGCGAATATTCCAGAATAGGTCGTCGCAAATTCTAAATTCGAATTTCCCGCGTTGTCGAGCCAAATGAATTAGGTCTCGAGTTGGTTGCGGTAAATACCGGTCGCAATTACAGGTGTTCATCAAACAAGTTTACGAGTTCATTCTATACACAAGTACCGTAGATGGAGAACGCTGTAATATTACAACACTATCTGTAACTTTTAAATTAATAGAAGACATTGTTTGTAATATTACAGCATTATCTGTAACTTTTTAGATTAATAGACTAGACTACAATGTAGGTTGAGTATTTTTAACATTAGTAATTTTAAATAGAAGATTACAAACTTTTTTAAAATTAAAAACGCAATAACAATAAATAATATATAACATTACGTCTTTTATAGAGTTGTCTGTTTAATATCACGGGTAATATATAACTTTAAAGGCAAAAGAAATCCATTAGAACGTAGAAATTTATTTTGATACAGGAGTTTTCGTATATAATTTAGGATACATGCCAGGTCCTCAGAGATGGTCCATATGTCAGCTTAATAGGTATGGATGATGGCATTCTATTAGATTTACATGATATTAACAAGATAACTATAAATAAAACAATACTTACAATTAATAATCACTTACTTATATTTCCAAGAGTATTTTACAAAATCTTTTCCACACGTCCGCTCGTAACGCTTGCTGCAATCTTAATAATCTCATCGCCATTGTAGAATAAAAAACTGGGAGGTAGCTCCCAGTTTTTAAATAATCAATACACTTACTTTGACTTTAATAATTCAATTACATAAATGGTTATTAAATATGATAAAGAAACGTACTATTCTCAGGAAATTAAAATAGAACATATATTTAGTTGATGACACATATGTCCTCAATTATTAACAATGACCTGATGGTCACAAGTTCGGTTCCTCATACAGTACAAAAATTTATATCCATCAGTACGATTGTTTGTGTCGGTCTGTGTTTTATATGTATATATATATATATATATATATGTTTTTACAAAAAAATATGTATCTATGTATTTATCAGTTGTCTAATACCCATAACATAAGCTACGCTTAACTTGGGGATAGATGGAGCTGTGTGAATTGTCTTGAGATATTAATATTAATATATCGATCTACTTATCTATTTTTTTTGCACATAAATTGTATACATGGAGGACTTTGGCTATTATAGTATTGGAGGACGATTGGCTGGTAAAATGCCATCAGGCATTAGCCTGACAACCGTCAGCCAACCGTCGCATTGATCAGAGATAACAATATCTATAGATATATAATATCAAATCAAATCAAAACAAAACAAACAATTTATTCAAGTAGAACATTTTAGCCGCTTATCAACGTAATTTTATTTGTCTATCTATATATATAATAAATCTATCTAATAGAAACTTCTATAATTAATAAGTATTATCTTATATAAAAAATTGTCGAGTCACAATGTTAGTTACCATACTCCTCCGAAACTGCTTGAGCGATGTTTACGAAAATTTGTATGAATTTACCTTTCTACCATCAACCCTTATTTTTTAATAGTGATTTTAATTAATTTGTCAAAACAACATACAAAGATGGTACAATATGGTACATATATAAGGACGCAGTGCTACGGGATAAAGTAGTCAATAAAACTCAATACCGGAATAACATAAACGTAAACCATGGAATATGCATATAGCGACTGAAATATTAAACATCCTAATCTTAATAGAAAATATTAATCTCCTTTATTGCACGGGATCGGTTAGAGATAAAAATTTATTTCATAACACACGAAGGGGGTACTGCTTCAGTGAGCAAGGAATATATTAGAATACTAGTGGCCCGCTCCGACTTTACTTGAATGCTTATTTATTTCACATTATTTCGTTCAGTTCATTTTAGTTTATTAAAAAAAAATACTATGTACCTTGAGTCACCCTACCATTCATCCTCGAGGACATAGCTGAAAATCAGTGTTTTGCTCCTTGAGTGATTCTCCACACTGAGCTATGTACCAATTTTATATTGCTGTAGCACACACATGCAGGTTTACCATTATTGAATTGTTATATTGTAGGTACTTGTCATGTGATGTTATAATTAAGCCTATATGTGTGTACTAAGATACAAATAAAAACTATTATCTATCTATCTATCTTATAACTTTATGAGTTTTTGATATAGCCTATAATATGCCTTTAAAACAGTATAAGATATTTTCTAATAGGTGCAATAGTTTTGGAGCTTATTTTACTGTAACAAATTCCACTATATCTTTATATTATATATATAGTTATATAAGCCCGCGACTTTATACTAGTAAATATATATATATATATCTGTATATATATAACATATTGTATCCACACAGATTAATAAAATTGAAAGGTTCATTAATAATTTTAAATTAGAAACTTTTCAATAAATGCGTATGAATACAGCTAATGTTATAATTAGATTACTTTTTAAGTAAAAAAAAATATCTAATTCTACGAGGACGATGTTCTATATAACAGCTAGTATATATATATATAGTCACAATAAGTTTTTATTTGGAAGGTAGATTTCATTTTGTATTTGATTAGACAAAGAATTGGAATGAAAGAATTATACTATATATAATAGAAGCCTACTGCAATACACCAGTGAAAACTATATCTATCTACAAGTCGATTAAAATATGTGTGGATGTTTAATTAATATATGCATTCAACCTATTTTGATATTGTTATGTGCCAATATTAAGAAGAAAAGTAATTTATTTATCTGTCAAAATAAAAATGTAATTTTCAACATACACGTTGACAAAAAACAGACCTAGATTTTTCATTTAAACATTTTATTTTTATACAGTTAGATTACCATGCACAAAATTACTGACAAAAAAACCTAAAGACTTGATAGTTGTTTTTTTTATATTCAATGTACGGACATCACCCGGTTACCTTTTTATTATACGTATGGTTCATATTGAAAATCTCCAGGTCAGACGCATTGAGAAGCAAGGCTGTGTTTGTATTTTTGTATTTCATTTTCCCTTTCCATATTACATTCGACGCAAATTATAATACACAAAAACCAGATGGATTTCTACGTTGTAATAGATTTCTTTTGCCTTGGTAGGCATTATACCTGTTTTATAAAAGGAACGGCTTTGTAACAAACGGAATGTTATGTGTTTTTTATTTTTATTGGGTTCAAGAAACAGTGTTGTAACGTTTTTATTGAAAATTACTGATATTGAATATCAATCTCTTCTTTATATAGTATAAAATATATATATAAAAGTATTTAGCAATAGATAGAGTGATTCAAGAGGAAGGTTTATATGTATATAAGTTTGTATATGTATGATTGTATATATATATTTGTATTAATTAATATTTTTCTGTATCTGGTACAATAAAGTGTATAAATAAAATAAAATAAATGGAATCACGAACATTGAATACTTTCTGATCTAGTGAACTATTCCTGAGCATTAAGATAATATTATAATAATAATAATATCCGTGGACAATTCATACATCGTCATCTACTCCTAAGCTAAGAAGAGCTAGTATTATGGGTATGGGGTATTGAACTGAAATGGTCGCATGCCTAATCCTTGTCGTTAATTAAATATAATTAAATCAATATTTATTTAAAAGAGCAACACATAAGTTTCTTGCTTATTCTTCTCGTGATGAATCTGAATTCTGACTATTCAAAAGTGCTTATATTAAGTTTATTTGAATAAGATTATTTCAATTTCTATTTCTATTACTCTACGAGAGACGCAAATATATATCTATGTCCCGGCTGTCCGGGACAGCTAGTATATATACTAGCTATCCCGGCAAACGTTGTTTTGCCATATAAATTAATAACGCTATTAAAAAAATAGGGGTTGATGATAGAAGGGCGAAAATTTAGGATTATACGTATTTTTGTATGTTGTAGCATAAAATAGAAACTAAAAATTTTGTCAAAAAATAAAATAAAAAATTAGGGGTGGGGACTACCCCTAACATTTAGGGGGATGAAAAATAGATGATGGCCGATTCTCAGACCTACTCACAAAATTTCATGAGAATCGGTCAAGCCGTTTCGGAGGAGTATGGGAACGAAAACTGTGACACGAGAATTTTATATATAAGATTATTTTTTGTAAATACATACATAAATATATAGAGAATACTCATACCGATACAAACAATTATACTCATGAACACATCAATATTTGTAAATATGTATATAGCAATCTATATTTATATCAGTTATCTAGTATATTATATACCATAACACAAGCTCTGCTTAGCTTGGGACATGCACTTGTGCCATCTAGGCACTGTTTGAATTGTCCTGAGATATTATTATTATAGCTAACTCATCGTGGTCAATACATGCAATTTCTATAATATTTTTGCATAGATGTCGACTTCACATGGTGCATAGTAAAGTATAAAAAATAATGGAGTCTCTAACCTCTATAACTGTAAACCCTTCCTTGGTAAATGTGTGCGTTATAAGCAGACCTAAAGATCAAGCTATTTTTGTCATCACTAAATATTTCTTCCATTGGTGAGGAAGGATTATTGATAGTAATGTGGACTGATGACTACATTGCTAGCAAAGTACCAAGTCAAGTTGACCTCCAAGCAGAAACCATCATCATATATTCTTGGAAAATTTGTGATGATGATCTAACTGACCTGACCTCATGCTCATCCTATCATCCTCCACCGCCAACGTATTTATGTGGTCTAAATTCGTATTTATAGATCTCAATTATATTACATTATCTTGTACATGACACGAATCTAATTGCGTAGGACAGAAGGACGAAATTGCCTTGTTTAATAAGAGAAATTGTCTGCGCAATTTGTTACTGTATAGATGTTTTTTTCTAAAGAAGCCGTGCACGTTTCAGTAAAGCCGATTCGAAATATTGGATTAAGATAAAACGTGATTTACGAACGATTGCGTTACGAAACGTTTTGTTGAGCAGTTTATTATTTTTCATTGCTATATATATACATATATATATGAAAATGAACTTGGATGTATGAAGAGAAGAACAGACAGATATTTTTTTTATGTATTTGGGATGTCAAACAAGATGCCCCTCCGATTGATTCAATGCAAATGGGAATCGAAATTACGATGACCTGAGCCTAGGTCGAACCCTTAGCAGTGCCCTCAGACTAAAGTTGTACCCATCAGACAAACCCCGTCTTATTAAAATGGGGATCGAAATTACGATAGCTCGAGCCTAGGTTTGAATCTTTAGCAATGCCCTCAGTTGAAGTCATATCTGCCAGGCATGAGCTGGCCTTCAGGCGCTCTATCGCATCGCCCCCTATCGATGCTTAGAATTAGTATCTAGGTATTTCGAATAGTCTATATTTTATGTTTACGATGAGAAATACTATATACTTATCATTCTATGTTTCACGCCTTCCATATTATTTTCTTCTTCTTCTTCATTCTTCCACAGTATTGACACTATTACCTAAGTTAGGCAAATACCAAAAATATTTTTTTTCCATTACTGCCCTTCAACCGCTTTCTGTTACCCAATGGTTAGCTAGTAGAGCATTAAGCTCGCCAATTGTATATTTATTTTAAATAGTATAATAAATAAATAAATACTAAGTATTTATGTCAATTTTAATTAAATTAAGATCAATTTTTCCATTTAATCATGAGAAGACATACACAGTTCCACGTTTATAAAACTAGTATATCTTATTTTAAACCTGAATAAATAAATAACTATATACGTAATACTGGATTAATTAAGCCATATTAAATACTTTTTCATGTCTAATTTTAGGTTAACAGTTTTAAAATGGCGTTTATTGCATTGTCAACAATAAAAGTGTCACCTTGTTAAATATAATTCCGTCCTCATGCCGAGATAATGTGTCACCAAATTAACTTAATTTATCAGTCCTATCCTCCGAGGAGAGAATTACACAAATTGCAATGGAATATTTATTTAATTGTCACTGCTTTTATATTCACGGAGACGTTTACAGAATTAAAATAACTGTGAAAGTTTTACTTTGACAGATATGTTATTTTATTTTCAAGTTATTAGTACTAACTTACACAAGCAGCAGCTACTAGCTAGCAGTCTCGGATCCGCATGGATACAATTCAGATCTTTGAAGAGCTCAGCTTGTTCTAAAACTTCCTCTAAAATCACGCTATCTATTAAAAAAAACCGCTTCAAAATCCGTTGCGTAGTTTTAAAGATTTAAGTATATATAGGAACAGAGAGCGACAGCGACTTTATTTTATACTATGTAATGATATACAATATATACCTATACATATTACGACAATTCCCTGGTTTCTTTTATGGCCCACAGGCATTATTTAAATATGACAAGATTACGAAACTCATTACAGTTTTGTTTACCACTTTTTAACAGATGAGTAGTCAGTTTACCTTTCTAGTTACATAATATAAACTGCACAAGTTTGGTATAAGAAACCGTAGAACCAGAAACTAATTTCGCGATTAAAGCGATGGTAACACGGGTGTATTCAGGGCAATCATTTAATTAGGTGCTAGCGAATTACGATCCAGCTGGCTTAGTCTGTCCCAACTGTATAACTTTATTTATTAGTAGTTGGAGTACAACTTTGTTAATTTGTGTGATAACTTTTTGGATGATGTCAATAGATACGGCAAAAAACGACGACCGTTTCATTTAACTACCGTAGAATTTGGTAACTTGTAATGAAAACTACTATCCTAGTGCTTAATTTATTTTATTGTAATCTATGCTAGTAGTATACGTGTCTATATGTCTTTTTTATTTCTATATTATTATAGCATAGGAGACAAACTACTTTGCGAGTTTCTTATCAGTTCTTCTCATCTCGAAATCATGTATTTTGTATGTATGTATGATTGTATTATATATATATATATATATATATTCTTATAGATGTAAATTTATTGTATTATTTTGTATTGTATTATTTATATACTTATGTTAATAACATTTCTTCCAATATCGTTACACCTCTACCAGACGCAAATCTAATCATTTCTCTCCATCCTAATGTTGCCTGGAAGAGATCGCTTTTTAGCGATAAGGCTGCCCATTGTACTTCTTTGTCTTGTTTATTACTGTTTTTTTTTATCATTTCATACATAATCGTGTATGTAATTGTATTTTCTGTGAGTGGAACAATGAAGAGTTTCATTCATTCATTCATTCATTCCAAACTGACAATAGATTTAACATGTCGTAAGAGTCTGTAATAGACCTAAATGAATAAAAATATTTTCAATTTTGTAAATGATTGATGACCATGAGTACCTGTAACATCAGGGTTATTGCAAGTGCGTTACCAACCTTTCAAGAAGGAATATATTCTTTTCTTGATATTTTCAGTACCGTACAGATTCGGAAATACCATTGCTGGAAGGTGAATCCACAATATTGTTGTGTGTATCTAAATATATCTATTCTCTTTGTTACCTTTCAAGATTAAACAACTGAATGCAGTATAGCTTTTTAACTCATTGCACAATAGTTTAATAACAATATACAATTTGAGACTTTTGAAGTCAATTTGAATTATTTCGTGTGTTGGTAAAGTATTTTTCTAATAGAGTAATTTTATGCCAATAACAATTGTTTTGTAATTATATTACACAATTTTTGTTCGTGTAAAATTACGCAATTAGATTCAAAATTTCAACATACAGTGCAAATAGTTTCTGGTTATTTAATATAATAAAAATAAAAGAACGGACCTCAATGAAATTCAACATATAGATAGACTAATACAGATATAGATAAAGAAAGGCACACACATGTCGCAAAAAATAATCTCTAAAGGGTCTCTAAATAGGGGATAAAAGACGGCTAGTTTGTTATAAAACAAAGTAATATAATATATATTCTAAATTTTTACGTGTTTGAATTTGTCGTATATTTTTTTATTAATAGCTTTTATCCCTAGAAGAACTTTTTTTTTATATTAAAATTTGGACGCGTTTGACCGCAATCTCACCTGATGTTAAGTGATGATGTGGTCTAAGCTGTTACACGAAAGCTCAAATAATGCCTATTCACTCTTGACTTGAAAGACCTAATGTTGTAAGAGGCAGGAAAAATAGACGCTCAACTTCCCTGTTGAGGTAATTTTCTATGACTTCAACAGGAAAGTTCTGAAAACTGTCATCCCATATATCATTCTATATCCATATACCATCCCATACATAATAATTGTTTCTAGTTTAAATTATTTTGCATCACTAATAGTTTTTATCTCAAGCAGATCCTTGCTATCGAGGTCATAGATAATGAAATTCAAATAACTATCCCTTTTAAAAATAATAATATATTTGTGTTACTATAGTAAACTAATATTATACGCAGACAATTTCACGCATTCCAACGTTATGAATTGAATTGGTGAACATTAAACGCTAAGATTTAATAGCGAGCGAAATTAAAGCGATAAATTAAAACCTTCTCTTGTTGTGGTTTTATGGGTGAACTTTTCTCGTTTAGCAGTGTATGATAAAATATATTAAGGAAAGAATAAAAAAAAATGTTTTATAAAGGTATCTAACTATCCAGGTTTTGAACACCTATCTTTTCTTATTATAAAACAAAAGGAGTAAAAGATACAATTTTATTTTTATTTTATTTATTTATTTGAGCGACCAACAAGATATACACCACGAGGTTACAATTATTATATCTTGCAAAGAGTTCAGGTATATAGTGTTGACTTAATTACTGGTTGCCACGACATGCGTAATGTTTACAGAAGTTTATATATATATGTATATATATTTATCTTTTTATTTTATTTATTCTAGTTTATTATATTATATTTACAATTGATGCTATTGTAAGTACAGTTACTTTTTAAATAAATATAATTGACGATGCACCTACCAAAACCTATAACTGGGGACCAGATCACTCTGGAAACTAGATTATACAGGATAATGTAGTCTCCAGGGTAAGCAGAGCTTATGTAATGGATACTAGACATTATTTAAATTATTAACCGGGTCTTAATACGAATAATTTTATGGCAAATAAAGGTATTTACCTCCCTCGACGTTTCGACTAGGTTGCACTAGCCGTAGTCACGAGCTGACTTACTCCAGTCAGCTCGTGACCACACACAGCGATGTCAATGTAGATAGGTGACAGCAGTTTTTTCTTCATCTACCGTCACTAGATTGTTTAACGAAAGGATACTAGACAACTGATATAAATACTTAGCTATTTTATTTGTAAATATATGCATAATATACATAGAAAACAACCTAACCCAGACAAACAATCATACTGTTTTATAACAAATTATGAAATTGGCTGTTAATTTGAAATTACAAGCATACACTTCAATTTTATATATTTGTATCGATTAAACATTTTTATAAAATTACTGTATGTAGTTTATATATACCGTATGCAAATCGGTTATAAAGTATATGAAATGTACATATGTACATGTGTATATGTAAATGTAAAATGTAAACTTGACTCGGTCGTTATTTATACTTAAAATATATATATCTATTATATATATATAAATATATATATATATATATATATATATATATATATATAATTAGGAAAAGTCGCTCAGTATCACGGTACGTCAATCACATC
Source organism: Achroia grisella (assembly GCF_030625045.1). Lineage (NCBI taxonomy): Eukaryota > Metazoa > Arthropoda > Insecta > Lepidoptera > Pyralidae > Achroia > Achroia grisella. The sequence continues at coordinate 4,324,451 of NW_026712908.1, forward strand.
ACTAATTGAATGAATTCTTGATAGAATTCCTTGTATCCCCTTCTTTGGGGATCTAAATAGTTTCTCGGACGATCCCTCAGGAGGGGGTCACCGTGGAAACAAAGAAAGTGAAAAGGGGAATTGTCATTGAGTCACCAGAAAAATGTTCGTTAATGTTCGCATCGAGATTCAGTGCTTTAGTAGATATTAAGAATTAAGTGAATATCTACTAAAGCACTGAACATGTACTGTAATTATATATGTAGGACTTATGAAATGATTAGTTATTATGGTGTTTGTATGTTTGTATATATTGTAATTATATTTTAATTATATATGTTTGTAATTCTTTATTGTACAATTTATAAACAGAAGGATACATATGTCTAAAAAACACAAATGGTCCAATGGCGGACTTATCCCAATCTACCTTTGAGTGAATAAGAATAAATATAATTTTAATAGAAAAATAAATAATAACAACAACATATGAATACACATAAACATATATACATATACACAAATATACACATACACGCAACAGAAAAAAACTGTAATGATTTGTATTTGTATTAATTTTATATGAAATGAAATATGTAATGAAAAATAATAAATTAAACTTTTGGGTTAAACACTCTATCAATAGTACATAGATTGCTTGTTTCTTCTTGCTATCAGACATGTCTTGGTAACACTGATAGGCTGCACAAATTTTGTTATTAACATTAAAACTTCTTTCAAAATTGACCTCGCGACAAGAGAATTCTGCTATGCTATTCTTATTTTCTTATTTCCTTCCATGCTAAAATCAAAATTGACGTATGCTTGAGGAATAATGTCATAACATTGTTCGGCGTAACTTGAAACGACGTAAGTCGAGCACTGCCTGTAACTTAATTTTAAATGCATACATTATAGATGTATGACTAACAAAAAAATATAATTAGGTGGCAAAAACACGAAAAACAGAAGAAAAAGAAGAAGAATTCATCATCATCTACTTCTTCCTTATCCCATTTATCGGCGTAATATGTTTATCTCTTCCATTCATCCCTGTTCGCAGTCATTTCGTTATATACTTCCTTTCTTACCATATCATCATTTTTGACGCAGTCAATCCATCTCTTTTTCGGCCTTCCTCTGCCCTTATAACCATATGTAACACATTCATATAACACCTTCCCTAAAATGTTGTCTTCATTCCTACGCATTACATGCCCACCTACAGAAGAATTATATATCTATATTAAACCATAATTTGACTACCACACACTGCTATATATTTTAACTTGAGCGATATTTATTCTAACTCGGAACCTCTTTATTGTAACTACCCTTTCCCAAACTCAGCAGTCAGCATTCGCAGTTTTTTATTGTCAGAGAACTAGGGACAAAGTACGGATATCCGATAGCCGTTAATTTATTTACTCACCGGGCCCGGACCAATTGACCCGGATATTTCTATTGGAACCCGGATATATGGTAAAAGATTTGCTATTTGTATGAAATTGTGACTTCGATGTGAATCCATTTGCAATTCGTATTTGTGAATTCATAACGTTAGATGTGGAAATAAATATATTTATATTCATAGACAAAAATTTATCCTCTATAAATGTAGATATAGTCGGATTTGGAAATTCCGGATCAAAAATGTAGATAAGAGTATATCCTATAGAGAGACATGCTGCAATAATAATTTGTTATTGGCACTTCAGGAGAATATAAAAAAAGCATACATGAACCTAGTAAAATAATATTTAATGAACTTTTTAGAATATTCAGAAAAGTCGTCACTGAAGTACTGATAATGATTACAAATAATTTGACATTAGCAAAAGTAATTGTGACACAGCTAGTACTTTAAACATTTGGCACATATTTTATAATAATACTTGTTGGCGACCCACCGCCGAACTCTTTTGGTATTTTTATTATTTTTAGATTTATATTTTTGTAGAGTTCTTTTTTATATGTCATGTTATTTGATATACTTCAATTTATTGTATCATTCTATTATTGTCTTTCGTATAGTTCGCAATTGCACATATTAATATATTATATTATTGCAAACTACGTGTTTTCATCATTTAGACACCCATACAGTCCACCGATCCATTACAATACTATTTTAGGACAATTCACATAGCGCCAAGTTAAACTAGCTAAAGTTTGTATTATAGGTACTACATAACTGGTACAAATATATAAATATATATTTTTACGCAAATACATATCTATTTTATATATAAAACACCCGATACAAACAATCATACCCATGAATACAAATGTTTGTGCCGTGCGAGGAATCGAACTCGCGACCATCGGAAGTAAGGCGGTGCGGTGTGCCGATAGACTAACCGCTAGTCCACCGAAGCCGTCGAAATACCTAGTCACATTTTTTTTGTAAATTTTCTACATACATAAAATATATATGTATAAAATATTCAAACCCTTGAATATATATATGATTTCTAATATATATTCATAACGTGAATGAGAAAGTAGCGGAAATTGCTTTTTTACGCAAATAATACAGTAATAAAACAAAATGTATCGATCAAAGCACTTTGTAGATACATAAAGAAAACATAATCCCATTAATATTACAATCTATGCATATAATATATAAATAACATATAGCATAAAATTTACAGGCTATATGTTATTCTGATGTAAACGCTATATAACTGTAAAGTTTTATCACAATCCGTTCAGTAGTTTTTACGTGAGAGAGTAACAAACATACATCTGTACATCAATCGATCCATACTCACAATAAAGATTAATGTAACATTATTATGAAAGCACTATTGACCCTGTAGGGCGCAGCAAGTTACAATGAAAGACAGTGGCTTATTCTGTATAATATTTTTTAATTTATAGTTACTATTTTTAAGTTTATAAAGATACTTAAATGTTTTATTATACAATCATGCACAGTCTATAATTTTTTATAATATAGAGGCATTAGCTCTGTTGGCTACCGACTGCCGAACTCCTTTGATATTATTAATATTTTTAAATTAATATATATTGTTATTTGATATAATTAACTTTATTGTATTATTCACTCATTGTCCATTTGTTAGTTCGCAACTGCACATTAATATATTGTATTATTACAAACTTAGTGTTTTCATCATTTACCACCCATACAGTCCACCGATTCTTTATTATTTAAGCTTATTACAAATTTCATGTATCTATCTAATAAGAATAGAAAAAACAAATTCATTTAGAACTCAGTGTACGTACTTATGTATTAATGTATTAGATTACAAATATTTCATAAATTTACCAGAATCATATACCAAAAAGGTTAAGATAAATTAAAACTTTACTGTTCTTTTAGTTATTGCAATAAGTTAATATATAAATTGATAGAATGAGTACGGGAATGCAAACATTGATAATGGGTAAAAGATTTAGTATAGAGTTAAAAATTAAACTGTATGTGGAAATGATCACAAAATCATGAAATGTCAATCCGACTAAGACATTTTTTTATTTGCATTTTTGGTTTCGAATAGATTTAGTACAGAGTTCAACGGTTTGTGAAAATGGTGGAAACCAAGCAATGTACAATCCGACTGTGATGTTACTTTGTTAACATTTTATCGTCCTGTATTTAATATCTAATAATAGTATAGAATAACATCGAATAAGTCAATGTTAAACGTAACTATGCAAAAATTTATTTTGAGCAGAACCTATAGATTACCTAACGAGCATTGTTCTGCTCTACCTAATGTAGGAGCGAGAAAATGAAAATATAGCGCGTTTTAATTTTGCACGGCGCGGCATCTAGTGGCGCGGTGAAACTATTGAAGTATCAAGACACGCGAGTCGCCAGCACCACCCCTTACAAAGCAAGCGGGTTGGAGGCCAAATATGTCCGACCAAAGTAGATTGCACCTGCCGACAACTTTCTACATGAAACAACGGTCGATGTGAATTAAAATTGTCATTTATTTGTTGCAATAAATTAAAGTATACAGAAATATTTAGCATTTAGTTGGTATTGTTTATTAAATGATTTAATATAGAGTTAATAATAAAACTGTTTGTGCAAATGTTGATAAAATATAAGATATAACTTTGGTAACGTTGTTTCTTTGTTTACTTTTTTGATCTCAAATTTCATTTCCAACTAAATAGATATAATAAAATGAATTCTTAGAATTAATATTAAAATTTGATTTATATTCTCATTCATCTGAACTAATATTTGAATATGTTTCTTGTAAATAGGGAGTTTATTAAATTGCACGATAATTGTAAACTATATAGCTACATGCCTAGGCTTTACAAATAAATCTCAATAGTAATCTTTAAAATAATGGTAGGGATACTAACGCATAACATTTTTTTACGCAGGGCAATTCACTCAGCGCCATCAAGTCCCAAGCTAAGGTACTAGACAACTGATACCAATACAGAGATACATTTTTTATAAATACATACATAATATACACAACACAGATCACATCCAGATCGATACAACCAATTATACTCATGAATACAAATGTTTGTACCGTCCGTGGAATCGAACCTTCGACTATCGGAAGTAAGGCGGTGTTCGAAACCTATTTTATTGTTTATTTTAATTTTGTTAACTTTGGAATATAATTATGACGCAAAAAAATATGTAAATATATATCTTGGCCAAAAATGTCGCTTCATTAAACTAAATTCAGCTATAATATCTAAGTAGCTTTTTTTTATTATAGTATCAGAGAACATTCTACATACGTAAATGATTTTGACATTGTCCCGGATTGAGACGAATTCCCGACTAAAAGCTAGTATTAGACAATTATGATATCGTATCGTTACAATTATTACAACAATAAAACCAAACAGCAAAGGGATCACAAAAGGAAACCCCACAAGTAATTTATATCAATTTCATAACAATAGCTAAGTATAAAGAGTAAAGAAATAAAGAAATAAAACGTTCCCAAAGTTTCAACCCTTAGGGAGGGCACACACTAGCGCGATTGAATTAGTTTCTTCGTGTTTTGATATTTGTAACGTGGGCTTGTTGTGTGGCTGTTTTCTACTGACGGGATTATATTTTACTTTGTTTATGTTTTCCCGAGGGAATGATACTCAAATATTTATGTTTTATATGTATAAAAAACTATTGATACATATACACGAAAATATATAACGTGGGAGTCGTGTTTGAGACTTGAAGCATAGTCTTTTATAATTAAATTATTTATTTTTGTATTACACATAATATTAATTTATATACTAATAGTTATAGCTTAAAATTTTAAATGTAAACTTTAATATAGTTCTAATATTAAATTAATATATTTATATCTATATATCAACACATAAAGCAAAAATTTTGTACTCCCTTTTGTACAATCGGAGAAGTATGAAATTTGGACACTTATATTAAATATATACTTTATTATAGAGAAGGAGTGCAGTATACTGTTTTTTTTTAATTTATGCATAAAAATTACCCTAAAATTAAAATATACTCTTTTGTTTAGTGTTAAAATTGAGAACAGTTTATTATTGTTTGTGTACAGTCTTACTTAATATATGCGAGTGCGGGTCAAATATATGGTAGTGTATGTAATATTTTTTTATTAGTTTAACGTATTTTTTATGCTTAAAAAAATATCCTTCTGCACACCTCTATATAAATTATAAGTGTGTAAAATTTCATATTCGGCCGGAAGTCCGCGCAATTTGCATAAATACTTTATACCTCAAGTTTTGGCTTCACGTATTATCTATACATCTATACATATAAATAAAATTGGAGTGTCTGTTTGTAATATTGAAATAACCGTTTTTTACTACTTGCATATGAATATAAATATGGTACATACACCAAAATAACATTTTTTACAATTTCTGTCTGTCGGTTTGTTCCGGCTAACTCTGAAATGGGTGGACTGATTTTGACGGGACTTTTTTTGGCAGGTAGCTGATATAATAAATAGTAACTTAGGCTACTTTTATTTTAGAAAAATTACTTTATTTTATAAAAATAAAACTAAATTCCACGCGGACGAAGTCGCGGGAACAGCTTTTTGATTTTGATAATTATAACTTCAAGTTTGTTTAATTATAATTATTTCTAAGCAAACTTGTGCTAAATTGTATTCTGCTCGGGAACACGAAACCCAATAACCTTAACTAAGACACGTGTTATTAAATAAGGAAAATTGTGTATGTATTTGTAGCACGTAACAACATGATATTAGGGAGAAACGTGTCGCAAATAAGAATTAGTATTTGACCTAGGTTCAACGGTTTTTCTTGAATAATTCTGTTACACATGTCGCCATTTTCAGGAGTTGCTTTTTACCTGCATTCTTAATTCTGAATTCACACAGCGCCATGTAGTAACGCTAAACAGATCCTGTGTTTTAGGTAATAGACAACTTGATAGAAATATGTTTTAAATTAGATACATACATACACACCCAGACTACACAAATAATCATACCATGAGTACAAAATGTTTGTAGCGTGCGCGGAATCGAAGTTTGTACCGAACAGACATTTGACTATTGACGCCATTGAAAGTTCTCTCGTACTAATAAGAATGTAACTCGTTTATGAATTTCGTCTCGTTTATGAGTGTAACTTGGAAACGACTGAACTAATTTGGTTATTTTTTATTTTGAAATATTTGGAAGATGAGGAGATATTAAGAAAATACAATGTAAATATTTAAAAAAAAATCCTATACAACATTGTTGTACCTATAATTCAGGAACGGTACGTTCACTAGTTTGAAAAGAATAAATCTTGCAGGTTGCAGCAATATAATATGAATAAATTAAAGATAATAGTATTTATATATAACAACAATTAAACTAAAATATATAGCAATAAAAAAACAGTTAACAATATCCCATTACTAGCAACTTCTTCAGGCTGCGCACGGATACAATAAGTATACCGTTATACTGTAATTATTTAGGTTTCCATACGTGAAAGTATTCTTAAAATCAGTTTACTATTAATGAGTTTATCCAGTACAAGTTAGAAAAGAATAAAAATAATTAGCTGGAAAGATAAAGTGAGAAATGAAAAAGTATCGACGACTATTGAAAATAAATAAAAGGAAATAATTATTGAGGGAAAAATTATTGAAGAAAACCTATTTCCTTCTATCCCCCCCCCCCCCCCATCCCCCATTCACCTTCCCTATAAGGGGAAGACCAAGGCACAGTTACATAATGCAAATTGAAGACAAAATCATCAACATCTGATGGAAAATTCTGAAGATTGATATAGAGAGAATTGATAAAGATCCACCGATAAGAGAATAGCTCTTAAATGATTAATGAATGAATGAATTCATACAAACAATCAATCAAGTTTATTCTCTCTATAATATTAGTTCAAATCAAATAAAAGTACAGCAATAACTTAATGGCAATACATTTTCACAATATCCTATTATAATCTGAAGGCAGCAAAAGTTCAGCGCAAAAAACACAATCCCATTTGTCCGTGGGCGGAAATCCCCAAAAACAAGATGGCCGGTGTCCCGTGAAAGCAGATGAAGTCGTTTAAACTGTGTTGCCAGCGTGGTGGATCTGTTTCAATATAAAAAAAAATTTCTGATTGTTAAAATTAGTTTTTAGTTGGCTTAGAAACTTTAAAGATGTATAGGAAATATTGTTGTTACTCATTGATTTTTTTTTATAATTTACTCAAGTTTCCCGACAATATTTTAATATAATAATGGTTATTAACCGTTTTACGTTATATTATTATTTTTGACATACCTTTCTAATATTGTTACTTAAAAATACAATTTATTTTTAATAAAAAAGTGTTTTACGGTATACTAACGATATATTTAATGTATAATATTAGCTGTTAACCGCGACTTCGTTCACGTTTATTCCTTAATTTAACTTTTTATAAATAAATATTTTTTTAAAAATAAAAGTAGACTAATTTTCTCTTGATAATATTAGCTATCTGCGAGTGAAAGTTCCGTCAAAATCAGTCCAGCCGTTTCCAAGATTAGCACAAAGAAACAGACAAATAAACACTGTGAAAATTAATTTATTATTTAAATACCCTATACACTTTCATGTGCATTTAGTAAAAAGCAGTTAATTTAAAATTACAAATTAGACACTTAAGTTTTATTTATTAGAAAAGATGGTTCAAAAACTCTGGCAATCTTTATGATTGTTTTTTTTTATGGAACGTCAAGCTAGTTTAGGGTTTGTTCAAAGTTGGCAACACAGCATCCACATTAATTCTGGTCACGATTTCAACGGACGCCGCATACGAACGATTGAACGCGAATTTTTCTGTAAAAACACTGATAAGAGGAGATAAAGAAGGTCACGTGATGAGGAATCGGGTAATCGGGATATCATAGTAATTATTCAGTACTTACAATATCTTGTCCCAAAACTATGCTACTTTTAATACTTACGATTTTGTAGCTATGTAAAAATTAATGATGATGATGTTTGCTATGCATATTATGTCATCATCATCGCAGCCCGGAAGAGGTCCACTGCTGGACATAGGCTTCCTCCAAAGATCTCCACGACGATCGGTCCTGCGCTGCTTGCATCCAATGTCTTCCAGCGATTTTGACCAGATCGTCGGTCCACCTTGCTGGAGGCCTTCTCACGCTGCGTCTTCCGGTCCGTGGTCGCCAGTCGTGGACTTTACTGCCCCAACGGCCATCTGTCCTACGAGCTATGTGCTCTGCCCATTGCCACTTCAGAGTCGCAATTCTTCGGGCTATATATGTATGTATTTACAAAAAAACAGTATGCAAGTATTTATTATCAGTTATCTAGTACCCATAATACAAGCTCTGCTTACCGTAGGATAAAATGGCGCTGTGACTGTGCTGTTAATTGTCCTGAGTTATTTTATTTGTTTATTGTATGTTACCAATAAAGTATATTCTATCTATTTAAAGAATTTTTAAAATCGGTCTAATATTAAGATATTTATCAATTTACAAACAAACATACGTACAAAAATATAATATTAAATTTATAATATTAGTATACTATAGATAATAAATAAGTTATTAATTGTTAAACTTTAGCACTTCCACTTGATGGAAGCGCGTACTCAAATCAAAGAGTTCAAACTTCGAAAGTTAAACGGATAAGTTGACTTGTGTCACGAGGTATGAGAAATGTGCGAATTACACTATCTAATAACTAAATACTAGAACTATTATTTATGGAGATGTTCAGAATAGACCACTTCTACTCCACTCTACTCTACTCTACGTAGAGTGGAGTGGAGTGGAATGGAGTGGGGTAGGGTAGGGGAGGGTAGAATAAGATAGGATAGGGTAGAGTAGAATAGAGTAAAGAAGAACAGAATGAAATAGAATAGATCTTTATTGCTCACTGTATTGGTATATTAATTTGCAACTGCTATTGCAAAAATATATAGGCGTAAGAACGTGTAAATAAATAGCCACACGCAGGAACCTAACCGGACCTACAGGGCTTTCTTTTCAAACTATTCATATGCTGTTGGCTGCAGCTGACCTTTACATCTTAACTGAACGATAGCGATCGAGATGTCACTCCAGATCCGCGGAAAGACTAATGAAGCGGCTGAAAACCAACTCCAGCCTGACGGATATGATTTCATAATACTTACATAAATTATTAAATAATTTCACATATGTAAGATATTTATAAATATACATATAAAAGAATGAAAGTCAGGTTCGTAAAAGAAGAGGGGTAGAGGAAAGAGAAAGAAGGAATAAGGAAAGAAAGGAAAGAGAAAAATAGGAGAGATATTTAAATTTAGGATAAAAGGAATTACTCTAGTTCCGGGAAATGTGTTGTATTTTTGATTTAAACGTGAATTTGGAAGCGCTGGATTTAATATGAAGCGGTAACTCATTCCAATGTTTAAAGACTTGTAATGGGAAAGATTTCGAAACGATGCTCGTACGATGAGCAGGTACGTACATAGGTGGAGAAGTAGACTTCTAGACGGACGAAGGTTGAGGTAAGAGGTGTACCTCATGAAAAAGAAGTTATGGTTACCTTTTTACTGTTATCTTTTCCTGTGTGTGTACAATGAAGGATAAAGAATAAAAGTTATACCATTTCGGGCATACAACAATTTATAACCGAAATATACCGAACTGGACGGTAGAGAAAAAAAATTATAATGTAAAAACTTGACGTTCATATGCGGCTAAAGTGTCCTACATGAATAAATGATTTTTGGATTTGAAAATTTGAATTTGAATTTAATTAACAAGGTCAACTGCGACATGCATTAGAAATAGATCGAAAAATCAAAGTTGCACCCTTTCGAAAAACATATTGAAATCAGTGTTTTGCTTCTTGAGTAAAGTTAACGTAACGTTCTTGAGTAAAGTTAAAAAGTTAAGTGATTAACTTAATAGCATAACCCTTTAATATTCCAGTGTCACCAATTTTTTTATGTTCATAGTTTTCATTTTACGTGTGAAATTTAAAGTTTACTGTGTATTAGGTATATTTTTCTTTTATATAACATTCTTATACGTATTTCTTTATAGCATTAAAGTTGTCTATAATGTTATAGATATTTAGTAGTATATTAGTATAGAGTAACTTGAAACAGTCATGCTCGCTCTAAAGTTCAAAGTTATGGCGATGTGCTCTCTCAAATATGGTCGAGTGCAATGATGGTTGGCTCATCCGTCATACTCGTGAACGGGTGCTGATTGTGGGGACTGGTCTATTCAGGTTGCGAACTCACTGACGGACTGACTAGATTTTTTGTAATACCATATGCTGGTGGTCATTCTATTCTCCCAAATTTGAATTTTATTGACTGAGTATTATTGTAAACGTGTACAACATTTATTTGAAAAGAATACGAGCTAAGTGTCTTGTCAGTTCTTCTTATCTCGATATCATTCCGTACTGACGGTAGATTTGACATATTATAAGAGTCTGTAATAGACCTACAAAGACATTTTGAATTTGAATTTGAATTTGAATCTATCTATCTATGTCAGCAGTACTATCATCTATGTATGTATGTAGGATCACCACTCCATCATCAGTAACAAAAATAAGATATTTCTTCTTTCAACATAACTTACCAACCCTTTCATTTGATTGATACTTAAATTTTGTAGGTTGAATAATAAAAAGTAACATCCTATATAGGAGTATCCGGCGTATAGAATTTATGATAATTTCATACACCCTGTATACATAATACCCTTGATTTTATAGCGACCTTTCATATAATATTAAAATTGAACATCCGAATAAAAAAAACACATTTCCTTAGAATTATTGCTACTAATGGAATCATGTAGTACTTTTCTATAATAATAATAATAATTACTCAGGTTAAATCATGCAACGCCATCTAGTTTCAAGGTAAGTAGAACTTGTGTTCTGGGTACTAGATAACTGATATAAATATTTAGATACATTTTCGTAAATATATACATAGCTTTATGTATTATACGGAGTTATTATTCCTACTTCATTAAATACTAGCTGTGCCCGCGGTTTAACCCGCGTTAACCATTTAATATATAAATTTCAATATATCCTAAGTGTTATTTTTATGCATAAACTATACTGTAAAGTTTGATCAGAATCCGTTCAGTAGTTTTTGCGTGAAAGAGTAACAAACATCCATACTCAAAAACTTTCAAGTTTATACTATTATTAAAGTTACTATAACAAATCAAAATAATGTATTAATAGAAGAATATTAATCGCGCGCGTTTCTAAATTGAGTCACAATTTAAAGACAATACAAAATTTAATTAAACTTTCATTTGGATAGTCTCTTAGTTTTACCGTGGTTTTGTTTTACAATAACAGTCTATTATTGTTCAGTTGAGGTTTTGTTCGCGAAGATAACGCATTCGACTAAGTACCATTAATGGTAAACGTTAAAATAAAAACAATTTAGCGAGAGAAAACACATTTCTAATTTACATTAAATTTCTATTTAAAATTTTCAGTTCTTAAAACAAAACGATTTTCAACGTCGCAGGACGGATGGACTCGATGGTTCAGTTGTAAACACACCACTTCACGTCTGATGGTCGCGGGCTCATGATGCACTATAGAGAGTGTACAAGAGGCGAGCTTAATACCATATGGCATATCTCTACCAGATAATCTTTGGGTAGAACTAAAAAGCGTTGTAGGATAATGATGGCGAAAATTTGTGATAATAATACATATATAAATAACTAAACAAAATCTATGTACATATATAATTTATGTTATATAAATATAATACATAATTAAAATACACATATATATATATATATATATATATTATATTAAAAAAAAACTCATTTTGACGACTCATCAGGTAATTAAATAGTTTCCTTCATAATGAATTCTGAAACGAATCATGTTAACAATAAGATTAATTCACACAGCGCCATCTAGTCTCAAACTAAATATAACATAATTTGGACTATTACTGAACAAATTCTAGAATTACCTAATTACAATAAACCTTTCTTGTTCGTACTTTTTATGATGAATCTGCGTTGCGAATAAGTGGTAGAATAAAAAAATTTTAACTATTCCAAAGTGCTTATATAAAGTTTCTTGATATAAACATTATTTCTTACTCCATCTATTACTAACTTTCGTCAAACGGCATTTAGGTAAAACTGGTTTGTTATGACGTAAGCTTTTATTAGTGTAATCGCCAACTTTTTACTATTACTATTATTATTATTATTATGTATTATAATAATAATAATAAATTTATTTGTAATAGATTTTGGGTACATACACAGATTATGTTATATAAACACATGGCCCTTGCAAAATCTGCTTATATCAAGCGTACAAATCTTAAAGTTAATTAAATTATCGATTGTTTATATGATTATGAAGTCAATTTGTATATAAATCTAAATGTGAGTATGAGTATGTAGTCAGTTAAGTAGTAGAGTATGAGTTCATCATTTTAGTTTCCATAAACTCTTTAATGGAGTAAAAACACTTGGAAACTAACCATTTATGCAGTTTGCTTTTAAACAATATTCCAGAGAGAGTTCTTATGTCATCAGGAAGCTTATTAAATATTTTTATCGCCATACAAAATTATTATTATTATTATTATTGTATTACTTAACCAATATTCTCGCATATATGATGCAAATGACAGAAACGCAGATATAAACTTATATAAAGCAACATAGGCGGAGAATAAAGTAAAAATCCACGAAGAAAGCAAAACTGAACATCTGTTGCGGACACCGATCCGAGTTGAGAATTTTGTGAACAAATTTATTCTGGCCCTGAAGGAGTAAATTACATGAAATATTGTCAACGCCAACTGCTCACGGGAAGTTACCGACGGGTGGGGATAAAGGAAATAAATTGGTATTTTCTTTGTGGAAAACATACAGCACCGCATACAAGTTTAAAAACTTTTACTGTGATGTCCAACTTTAGAATAGATACTTGTGTATGTTATATACACAATTTTATATTATTTTATTGTATATATTTGAGAAAGTAATTATAATAACGGATACAGTTGAATTTTAGTTTAGTTGAATTTCCACAGTATAGAGTTAAATTAAAGTACTGTATAATTATATTTAATACTAGCTGTGCTTGCGACTTCGTCCGCGTGGAACTTAACTATTTTACTAAAACAAAGGTTTTTTAAATAAAAGGAAAAATTATGGGAGCCTAAGTTACTCCTTGTTAAATCAGCTACCTGCCATAAAAAGACCCGTCAAAATCGGTCCAGCCATATCAGAGACTAGCCGTAACAAACTGACCGACAGACTGACAGACAATATTATTTTGGTGTATGTACCGTATTTATATTCATATGCATGTAGGAAAAACGGTTATTTCAATATTACAAACAGACACTGCAATTTTATTTATATATATAGATTTATTGTCTCTTTATTTTTATATAAATATATCTGTTAACAAAATCTACACAAAACTATTCGTAGTATTATGTTGTTCTTTATTATTGCTATATAATTTAGATCCATTATATTTTATTTTATTTATTTAATTCAGGCTACATGGCCCATATTATAAATACCTTATAGACTAACATACATATGTAATAATAATAAAATTCAATTTTATTATTATTTCTTATAATTTTAATTATAAGAATTTTTTATTTTACTAAATTATATAGATATATGTAGATATCTATATAATTTTGTGTATATATAGTGTTGGGTAACATTTACAATGTCATAATAATTAAACGCTTCTTAACAAATGATAGTACTGATGATAATCTGTTTTGTGTACTTTATTGTATCTGTATTACAGACATCACGTTATCATGTAACACATCTGAGATCGCTCATCCGTTACCCCTACAAAAGACAAACGTCGACAGACGATATCTCTTATCTTGTAATTTTACTGCCTTTTCTCACCTTAGGTATAATTGAAACATCTCGAATATCTTGAAAACATCTTACAAAGTCAGTATGTATAGAAAGGTTTTTTTTTTCTAAAAATTTTGACATGTTTTTGCTAGACTTTTGCATTTTTAAAATCTTGAATTGCGATATTAATGTGATGTTTATTTATTAACACAGTTCCTTGCGAACAGATTAAATGAAAAAAAAACAATGTGTTAAGGGGCTAGTTTTTTAGGTACCTAATATTTACTAAAGAAAAAATGTGATATTTTACCATGTTTTTCGGCTAAACTAAAGAATTTCATGGATTATTTTGCATTACTTCTTAATAAATATTATTTTAAATGCTAGCAAATATCATAATATTTCAAATAAGACCACATTAGTGTATAGGGGCGATATGAAAACTGAAAAGAACTGAGTTTCAGTGAACTCTTAAAAATACGAGATATTAAATTTCAAAATGGCTATCATTCAGAGGGATGAGGGGTGAGTTTTTATTTCGTATTCCCTTTGTATTTCATCGAAAATATAACGTACTAACCTAACATACTGTATATTAATATAATAAATAAATAAATAATTTCCTTTATCGAATATCATCTCAGCCGTCAGTGAACGTCTTCCGCGTCCACTGCTGAACAAAGACCTCCAAATATCTCCACGACGATCGATCCTGCGCTGTTCGCATCCAATGCCTTCCAGATTTTGACTACATCGTCAGTCCACCTTGCTGGAGGCATTCTCACGCTGCGTCTTTCTCGGTCGCCACTCGAGGACTTTACTGCCCCAACGGCCAACTGTCCTACAAGCTTTGTGCCCTGCCTATTGCCACTTAAATTTTGCAATTCTTCAGGCTATGTCGGTCACTCTGGTTCTTCTGCGGATCTCCTCATTTCTGATTCGATCACGCAGAGAAACTCCGAGCATAGTCCTCTCCATCTCCTCTGAGTTTTTGAATATACAATAAATAAAAACCATCTATGTTACATGGAGAAAACAATACAGTAAAACAAAATCAACAGTGAATTTTATTTCTTCATTTCTTCACAATACACGTTCTTATTAAAGTTTCAGTAACAGCCAGCCGCAAGCCAATAATTTTTGTTAGTGAAAATTTAATTTGTATTCTGCCGGTTATCTATAGGGCTGTGCATATTTAATGGTACAAAGAATTAACTGTCGACGCAATGGCGTATTAAACGTACTCATGTACATATAGTGTTCTTTCCAAAATTTGACTTAATGTTGAACACGACTCAGGGGTTTTTCAAGAAGGGTTTCTTAAGTTTTCTTAAGGGTTACTTAAGGTTACTTAAGGTTTCTTAAGGGTAACTTAAAGTTTCTTAAGGGTTAGTTAAGGTTTCTTAAGGGTTACTTAAGGTTTCTTAAGGGTCACCCTTGTGTTTCAGTTGTCTATAGGCTACGATAACCATTTACCATCAGATGGGCCGTATGCTTGTTTGCCACCTAGTAGTATAAAAAAAAGAATCCTTTTTTTAAAAAAGCTGTATCGTGACTTACCAATCGATAAGTCACGATACAAACTTTTTTAGAAACGACACAAAAGGTAAGTGATCTCTCTCTCTCTCCATCTTTTCTATCTAAAAGAAGGAGATTACCATTTTCAAACAGATAAGCCGTCAGCTTTTTCTCTTACAGCTTTTTTTTATATTGTTATACCAAAGAATGACGTGATTAAAAAAAAAGTAGCGGGTCAATCCCACTTTATCAGGGCCTAATATTATAAATCTAATTAATATTATAAACGCGAAAGTTTGTGAGTATGGATAGATGTATGATCTTTCACACAAAACTACTGAACAGATTTTGATGAAACTTTACAGTAATAGCTTATACATTAGAATAATATATAGGCTATAAATTTCACGCGGGTAAAACCACGGGCACAATTAGTAATATTATAAAAGTGCTTAAAAAATACTTGCACATACACTTTGCATACATACAAAATACAATTGCATTTGAACACCTTCCTTCATTGTAAATAAACTGGCACAAAAAAAAGTAATTCGATTGAGTTCCTTGCCAGTTCTTCACAATTGGATCTATAACTGGACGGTAGGGAAAAAAAAATATTATAATGTAAAAAATGTGACGTTATAAGCGGCTAAAATGTCCTACATGAATAAATTATTATTTAATTTGAATTTGAATTTAACTTCAAATTCAAATTCAAATAAAAAAAATCATTTATTCGTGTAGGACATTTTAGCTGCTTAATAAGTTTGATAAGTAATTCCTGTATTATTTTAACTCCGTGTAAAAATAGAATTCCGTAGGAGGGTAATATTACCCATAATTATGGGAAATTCCACCTAGACATGGTGGCGATACACGCCCTCCCCAGTAACGGGAAAGTTCAATAATATCGGAAGTTAAGAAATAAATAACAATGGAACGACAATTATTTTAATAGAACGGAATTTGTATTGTAATGGTTTTTAATAATTTTAATAAGCTAAAACCGAAATTGATTAAAATATAAATATACTAGCAACTCGTATCGGTTTTGCCCGGGTATACCTACATGTATTATATATAAATCTATAATATATAAATCTTCCTCTAGAATCACACTCACTCGCTGTCTGTTCGTCCATTTTTTTAATAGATAATTAAATAAAGGGACGAACAAACAGCGACAGCGACTTTGTTTTATACAATATAGTGATAATATTTTTTAATTTGTCATTGTGGTTTATTATTATGACAGAGGAAGGTCGAAAGAAATGGATGGACTGTGTGAAAGATGATATGGGAAGAAAAGGAGTAAATAACGAGATAACTGCGAACAGGGATGAATGGAAGACATATTTCGCCGATCACAAATAAATGAGATAAGGAAGAAGATGATGTTGATATAGATTATGTTATAAATAAAAAAAATAAACACGATCACGTTTAGTGATCGTGTTTATTTTTTTATATTATACATTAAGGGAATTTTAGTTCTCAAAACTTTATTTCATAATATCAACAAATACAAATAAAAAGAGCGCTTTTTTAATTAATTAATAATACACAGGACCATTCACACAGCACCATCTATTGTCAAACAAAACAGAACGTGTGTTATGGGACCTAAACAACTAATAGAATAAAAGATATGTAAATACATAGTATACATAGAAAACACATAGACCAATACAAATAATCATACTCATGAATACAGATATTTGTGACATGCAACGAATTGAACCCGAGACCACCTGAAGCAAGGCGGTATGCTGAATCACTAGTATTCGCTAGACCGCCGATCCTTTGTTATATTGATAAAAGAGTTACTGTATAAAAATACTGGTATTTGAAAAATATATTAGGTTTTTTTAATAGATAGAGTGTGTGTGTGTGTATTTTATATAACTGAATTCCAATTAACTAAACTGAACTTAATTTACTACCACATTAAAATATTTAAGTTCAACATTAAATTATTAAGGTATTAGTTATTTCATTAAACACTATAACTTATTTAAGCAAATCTTATTACTTAATTAATATTATAAATTTATAAGAATAGGTAACAAGATTAAATATGATTAATCAAATGCGACATTTCAATAGCCCTTCAAAATTATAACTGTACAAGTATTTTCCTTCGCCTCGACAATAAAGAAGCTTGAAATCCGCCATTTTGGAAGCCATAATTTAATTTGTCAGATGGATTTAAAATACAACTTTAATATTGCCGGGAACATTCTGCCAACACAGCGCAATATCTTTTGAAATCTAAACGAGCACTATCAAAAGACTGTCTTTGTACGCCATAGACAGTGTACGGGACATCAGTTTGTTACTAGAGTACCTAACAAAGGCTTAGGGATGATCGATATTGAAAAATATCGATATCGATATTCCGCTATACGTATCGGAATACGATAAACATCGAATGTGGTACATCGATTCATTTTGATCTGTTTAATATCATATATCATTTTGCATAACGAAATGGGAACCGATATTTAAAACAAAAGAAAAAGATCAATCATCTTTTTCTTTGGTTTTAAATATTGGATTCTACTTAGTTGAATGAGGGATACTGATATTTCCTTTTGGCCTATTTCATATCATATAATTCGGCGAATGGATTGATCTTTTTCTTTTAGATATCGGATCTTTTCCGAATGAACTTTTGTGTCGATGTTATCGGCAAATTAATATCGATGTTTCGATATTAATCGAAAACTAAACTTCGATGTTTATAATCATTTCTATATTATATTTCGAATTAGTTTTCTCTTCAATGTTTTAGTTAACTTAACATTGATGTTTCATTATTATCGAATAATTGTCATCGATATAAAAATATCGATGAATTTCGAGCATCTCTACAAAAACTGACTATGAATGAACACACAACTTTATATTATCACTATAATAGAACCTTATTACGTTTCAATACGATTCATATTGTTAATTTCGAATAAGTTTGTTTTATCGATAACAGTTCTATAATGTTAACTGGTACTTAGGTAGTGTTTCAAACGAGTTTACGTAAATGTACTCATTAGTTTCAAACTCCGACCCTGAAAATATCAAGAGGGAGTACTATTACCGAGTCATCTGAAGGGATTGAAATTACAGGATACTGCAAATATTTGGAATGGTGAGGTCGCTCCGTGAAGACTTTAAAAATACAGGCTTTAGTACATCTGAGAGGAGCTTGGCTGGCTACTTTAGTAATCTCGACTCTATGTGCATAACGACCCAGATAAGAGGCTAAATACGGAAATAGAGTCCAATATACACATACACAATACTAAAGCATGTCGTTTTAACCACTTTTGAATAGTTGGTATAATTTTGACTATTTTTGAATACTCGGTAAAAATAAATGAGTGTTCAAAAATATTAAGTTTCTTTGAATGAACAATATTTCTATATATATTACCTCGGTCTCGGTGGTTTAGCACACAGCTTTATTTCCTATGGTCGTGAGTTTGAACTTCGCAAAAACGGTAAAAACATTTGAATTCTGAATACATAATTGAACAACTCATACAGCGCCATCTAGTCTCAAGTTAAGTTCGCTAAAGGTTGTATTATGGGTACTAGACAACTGATACAAATACATTTTTTTTCTCGTTAATATATACACATTATAAAACACCAAGAAGCCCAGAAAACACCAAGACCGATACAAATGTTTGTGCCGTGCGAGGCATCGAACCCGCGACCATCGGAATTAAGGCGGTGTGGCAACCACCGAGGCAGCAAAGCGAAATTTTTTTTTCACTTTTATAATATTAGTATAAATTATAATATTTCAACGGATCTCCAAAAACCACATACGACCCGCAAAAGACGGTGTTGAAAAAAAAGTGCCAAGTAATTACACATTGTAACTGAAGGGGCAAACAAAAACTCCCGTATGACAATGCGTTGTGGGGTGGGCAGGAAACAAAAGGTTTTGTTTAACTTTAATATTTCACTGCTGTCGACGCGAAAAGATTCACTATGATTAAAGCGTTCATATTTGTTAGTGAGCGTGTTGAGTTTTATATTTTTAACCAACTTCCAAAATAAATATGAATTTTTTTTTTTCATTTATTTCGACTTCAAATTTCAAAACATTAATCAACTCAGCCTGACATGGTAAATTGCTAGCAATGTTTGATCGGTGGACTGTATGGGTGTCTAAATGATGAAAACACGTATAAAATATGATAGTAAAATATATATAAACACAGTTGCGAACTTTCTAATAGACAATAATAGAATAATACAATAAATTGAAGTATATCATATAACATGACATATAAAAAAGAACTCATATAAAAAAGATACTCATAAAAAAGAACTCATACTCACACTCATTATAAGAAAATATAAATTTAAAAATAATGAAAATATCAAAAGAGTTCGGCGGTCGGTCGCTAATAGTGTTCATGCGTCGACATTACTAAAAAGCAAGTTACCAAGTACTGAGTTTTGTAATGGCTTGATTTTAAAAACTCCCGCTCACTTATGCTCAGACAAACGTTGCTTCGAGAGTTTGCGCATGCGGCCGCATGTGCACTTAGCGCCACTGTCGCTTGAACATCAAGATCGAGAACGAGCTGCGAGTGTTTTGTCTCAATAATTAATTCAAATTGCAAATTAAAGTGAACGAAACTGAGGACTTCACTGTGGAAACTATTTAATAACATCAGATAGTATTGCGCGTTTACCGCTAAAAAGAATCAATTTATCGTATCTCCTCAGTTTTAGGACACTCTCCTTGATGTGAAGCCAAATCTCGAGGTCCTTGGCGTTGATATATCCAGTGATGTTCAGTTTTGCGGTCATTTGGAGGACAAGGCTAAAATAGCCTCAAAAAAGCTTGGTGTGCTCAGTAGAGTGAGACGGTATTTCACGGCGGCCCATCGCTTGCAATTATAGAAGGCGCAGATCCGGCCGCACATGGAATATTGTTCTCATCTCTGGGTGAGAGCACCACAATACCAGCTACTTCCATTTGACCGCATTCAGAACCGAGCAGCCAGAATCATTGGTAATCAACGTCTATGTGACAGACTCGACCCATTGGCTTTGCGGCGAGATATTGCATCTTTGTGCATTTTCTACCGCATATATCACGGGGAGTGTTCTGAGGAATTGTTCGGATTAATACCAGCTGCTGAGTTACACCATCGTACTGAAATACCATCCTGATCATCTGGATGAATGGCGGTCTTCCACAGTGCGGTTTTCTAGAAACTTTTTGCCTCGCACAACCACATTGTGGAATCACCTTCCAGCAATGGTATTTCCGAACCGATACGATATTGAAACCTTCAAGAAAAGAGCTTATTCCTTTTTAAAAGGCCGACAACGTACTTGCAATTCCCCTGGTGTTGCGGGTGCTCATGGGCGGCGGTAATCACTTACCATCAGGTGAGCCGCATGTTTGTCCCCTGTGTTATAAAAAAAAAATATTAGTGTGTATGTAAATAGTAGTCCAGGGACACGCACCAGATGGCGTAACAATTCGGTGAGTCGCCATCATTATGAAGCCATTTTTCAATATTTAAAAACTGATCATATCGAACACCAGGTCTGTACCAGGATCGTTCATTGCTGATGAATTCATCAAGCTACACCTGCAAGTGGAGTCTATTGGAATCCATTAAAAAACCGTATAAGGAGTTAACAATTCAGCAAAGATAACAAAAGATGTCAGTCAAATATCGAGAGAAAGGGGTTTTTAGAAATGTGGGCTAATAACACTATTGCTCGACCACCACGTGGTTCCCCCTAACTGACCTGACCTCATATTCATCCCATCATCCTCCACTGGAGCCCCGCTAGCGTAAACCGTTAGCGCAGGTATGTGTGGTTCCATTATCATCCATAAGAAAAAAAGACAATCACATATTTAAAGTAAGTTAAATTAAGCAATTAAAAACTTAAATGTACGTAGTTCAACAAATTATAATTATCGTACAGTTTCCTATGGCGCCATAAATCATTCATCAAGTCATTGTTTTTATACGTCCAGGGTGTGTAATTTTAAACGATTCAAGGAAAATAGAACCCTTTCACAATACAACCCTTTAGTGGGAGCAAAGGTCAGTACCCACATCCCTTGCCATAGTTTCATTCCAAACCATTAAATTAATTAATGTTCATTACGAAAAGGTTCGGTACCTACTTTCGCTGACCGAATTAATCCGACGGTGTCGTCTTGTCAAAAGAGTAATGACGTGGAACACATTATTTTCATTTAAGGACATTGAGCTATTAAGTTACTAGATAACAGCTTAACTTACTGCACCGCAAATGATACCGATGAGACAATAAATGCTAAACTTGCACCGCAGATGCTACCGATGGGTTGATCAATTGCGGCTTTATTTTTTTAATAATTATATAGTAGTAGCATATTTAGTTTTAATAATGCAACACCCACATAAATCTCTGTTTGCCCAATGGTTGACTGGGAAAAAATGCTTTAGGTGTTAGGTCTGCCATGAGCACTTTTGTTAATGTATTTGGGTATTAAACTTTTAGTAATTATATGAATATTACCGTAATTCACTTGGTCACATGTAACCGTTTATTCACTTGTGTTATTGATAATAGTATTATAAACATAAATCCGACAACAAGATAACCTTCATGGCAAAAAATAAATACAGATATTAGTTTATTTTACAATGTATAACATACTATTAAAATACCAATGAATATTTCTTCGCAGAATTTAAGACCAATCATACCATAGTACGTATCATCGCTTACTGATATATTAAGAATGTATTGAAATATGACATTTATGAATAATTAATGTAGTAATAACGTATCTATAACTAAATAACGTATCTCTAGCTGTATCCGTAGTTACACCCGTATGAAATTTATAGCCTATGTATTATTCTGATATATTATTGTAAAGTTTCATTAAAATCAATTCAGTAGTTTTTGCGCAAAAAACTAACAAACATCCATCTATCCATCCATCCATACTTAGAAACTTTCGCGTTTATAGTATTAGTAAGATGTTAACACAAATAAAAAGTGTTTTCCCTGGAGTCAGTGATGTTTTATATCGAATAGTGCCTGGTACATAATACATCAATGTTAACAGGGCAAAATTAAAATTTTAATATTAAAGCATTGTGGCGAAGCCGGAATTAAAATTTAAGCAAGGGTTTACTCTGACTCTTGGATGATAGATACAGCAACGTTCCAATGAAATTGGTTAATGCCTCGAATTAAACATTTCCCGACTTCTGAATTCGACGATACGATAATGAGTGTTATTTAATATCGTCGAACTCTAGTCCTTTTTTATCCGCATAACTCAGTGGTACTTTTTTTAATGGATGATAATGGATTGGTGTACCAGTCTGTGCTGACGGTTTAAGCTGACGAAGTTACTGGAGGATGATAAGATGAGCATGAAGTCAGATTCAGTTAAATTATCATGGTGAATTTACTAGCAATTAAACACTATATTCTCATGGGCCATCGGGGCTCTAGTAAAGGCTTGGGATCGTTTTTAATGTGGACTAATATCCAAATTTCTAGCAATGGCTATGGAAGATACTGGAACTTTGTAATGATATTGGTTAATGCATCGAATTAAACATTTCTGAATTCGACGATACGATAATTAGTGTAATTTATGTTCGCATATCGCAAGGCAATAATTTTTTTTATTCTGTTATTACTTTTCTATTTACTGTTTTTTTCTTATTATGTTTCTTATGTGTACACAATAGAGTTTATTATTATTATTATACTTATATTATATTATTATTACATTTATACTTCACTCTTCTTGACAATCGTTCATATAAATCTCCGTATTTCTAGTACTTTGTTTGTATTTTCTATTAACTTATGTACCTATAAAAAAACTACAACGGATAACATAATCTGTAATATGTATTTCAAATCTTGTATTTAAAAGTTTAATAAAGAATATACAATAATATTTAATTCTTACTTACTAATATTATAAATTGCGAAAAAAATATAAATCTGTCTGTCTCACTTTCACGCTAAAACTACAAAATAGATTTTAAAGAAATTTCTTACACAGATAGTCTAAACCCTGAAAAAGGAAATAGGATACTTTTTAATGTGAAAAAAGCATTGTAAGAGTTTGAAAAGGGGAAATAAAAGAGGGGATAAAGTATTGTCATTTTTAAAGCTAGAAGATTCAAACTTATTATCTAGGCTATTCATTGAATATAAATATGACATTTTTGAAGTTAGAACGATGAAGATTTTTTGGGTTAGTTTTTTGAACACGCGGACGAAGTCGCGGGCACAGCTAGTTAATATGTATAAAACAGTGCCAAAGGCAATGAAGTATTTTAATGCTTGATAATGCTGTAGCTAATACCCGCACCGTCACCGTAGCATAAACTCGGAACTAATCTTTGAGCAGGTAATGGAGTGGAAGAAAAGCAAATAAAGCAAGTTTCGGTGGGTCAGAAATAAAGTAGACTTACAACGGCAGATTTCAATTATATGTATACTGATACATATATATGTGATATGGAAGAGATTGCTAATAGCCATAAGATCGCTTTTTGTAAAACATTTTTTTTTATTATACTGTACTTATTGTTCTTTGTCTATATGTGTGGAAAGTCTTATTATTATTGTTATTATATATATAGTTTTATTTAATATATATACTAGTAACTATATTCTTTAAAAACAATAACAATATGTAATATAATTATAATGTAATTGCAGTTTAGACACCGTTTTACATCAGATGGTCGCGGGTTCTTTCGCACAGGACAAACATTTGTATTCATGACTTTAATTGTTTATCTCGGTTTGATGTTGTCTATATATATTATGTATGTATTTACAAAAAAATGTATCTATATGTTTATATCTGTTGTCTAGTATATAATACAGAAGTTAAAATAGATAACTGTATAAATGCACGTGTAATATGAACGTGGATGGATAGAAAGGAAGAGGGCGTCCAAAGAAAAGACTTTTTATCTTTCACATAATTCAAAGTGAAAGATAAAAAAGTATCAACGTAAAAGGAGAGTATACCCTAATATGACGGCCGATGGGGATCATTGGAAAAGGATGACATACTGCAAATAATGGGATAAAGGCAAGGCAATGATGATGCCTTGCCTTTATCCCATACACACGTGTAAATTGTACTATACGAGTATATATTATTACCACATACTATTATATATATATTTATACTGTGAATCAAAAACCTTGTACCTTTTTATGAAAATTGTACAAACGGTAGTATGAAATTTCGCACACTTACCATTATTATTATTACATAGTATAAAACAAAGTCGCTGTCGCTGTCTGTCCGTCCCTGTGTATGCTTAAATCTTTAAAACTACGCAACGGATTTTGAAGCGGTTTTTTTAATAGATGGAGTGATTCAAGAGAAAGGTTTATATATATAATACATGTACACCCGTGCGAAGCCGGGGCGAGTAGCTAGTAGGTGATATAGAGAAGGAGTGCATAATGCAGAATATGTTTAGTCTTTGACAATAGAACCTTAATAATGTCAACTTATAATTTAAATCAATTATGGTCGAATTTCGACCACTGATAGTAATTAATTTAATTGAAGACCCATATTATAAATACCTTATAAACTAACATACATATAAAATAATATATTTATACGAGTCGGTATAAAGATAGATTCAATAAACGTCGAACTATAAGTATGGTTGGCAACCCTGTCGATATCACGGACCCCGTGATATCGGCAGGGTTGCCAACCATACTTTATAATAACGTATCCTACTTTATTTTTAGTAATCAAACTTTATACTTTTACATACAAATAACGTATGCAAAAATACTTTATTACTTTATTATCTTTACTGTGATGCGTAAAACAAAATATACTAATAACTGAACGAAATGTTGGATGTCAATTGTGAGTTGACATTTGTCACGGCTCTAGTGTTAATAGCACACAAAAATATGTTTTTAAAGCAATAAGAACATGTAATTTGAAAAATGCTTTTTTCTTTCCTAATACTTTATTTTTTTAGTTCGTTGGCAACCCTAGATGTCGGCCATCTAATGTCTATTAACTATCGGCTGGGAAATGAACCGTAATTATATCAGGGGTTATTTACTGAACTGAAATAAATGTCGCAGCCCCTATTTATATCTTGTAATTGTTTGTTCGGATTTTATATTATTTATATGATTATATATTTATTTATTTTATTTTATTTTATTTTATTTTTATTTGTACACATTACATCAATGGTTGTAGATAAGACAATTAACAGCAATCCCTGCACTAAGCTCAAGGCTTGTTGCAGGAATCAGAAATCTTTAATTACAAAAACATTGACTTAAAACAGGCTCCAGTTGAACGACATTATATTTATATTTTATTTATTTCAATTATAATCAAATAAAAATATAATCTTTATTCAAATAAACTCAATACAAGCACTTTTGTATAGTCATATTTTTTTATTTTACCACTCATTCGGAGCGCAGGTTATCACAAAAAGAACAAGCTAGAAACTTGTGTGTTGTTTTCTTGAATAAATGTTATTTTAAATAAATAAATGCACAGCAACAAGTAAGAGGCATGCGATAATCAACATGGAAACCGCAATTTTTGTGTAATCAGATTATTTTCAGCGCCATGAATTTTAAGTTTTTTTCTACAATAACTTTTTTTAGGCACATTTATAAAAAAAACTCTGGTTTGTTGCTACTAATGCAATTGCTATAAAAAGAAATACTAATTTTAAAAATATGTATTATTTGTATATTATGTATTATATATTATATATGTATATATATATATATTATGTATTATAAATTTTTGCTACTAAGAGAATAATAGCGTAGTGATTTACTAATTCCACTCAAGATGAAGCGAGTTCAAATATGGACAAAACCAAAAGAATACGTATGTCAATATGTCTACTTGTATTTTTGACTGACTTTCCTGTGATGGAAACACCGATTACAGTAGAATATCCATTCAAACTTTCACCCTTATTTTACTTTACCTCCGTAAGAGTAATTTTTAATAACTTTAAATATCTTGTTTATTTAAATCAACAGCATAAAAAATAAGTTTCAAGCTTCTAGCTTTAAAAATAATACTTTCATACAACATTTCATCTCTCCTTTCAACCACTTACAACTATTATTTCGCATTAAAAAGTACCCTATTCCTTTCTCAGGGTCTATACTATATGTGTACCAAATTTCATTTAAATCGGTTCATTAGTTTTGGCATGAAAGCAAAACAGACAGATAGAGTTACTTTCGCGTATTAGTACTAATATACGAAAGTAACTCTATCTGTCTGTAATATTTAGATTACAATACATACAATGTAGAAAGTAGGTATAGTCAATACAAAATGTACTTAATTTATGAAATAGACGACTGTTAATCAGCGGGCGATGTTTGCGAACGATGTTTGGAAGTAACACAATACTGATTATTGATTCAATTAATTGATATCTGATTGAATTGTTCGCGAGATTGGATGTGTTGTGATTTATGTAAATTTTGGATAGCACTGCAAATGTAATGTAATTTGAAAGTGCAGTGTAATTATTCGTTAAGTTTTAAACTGCGTGTTGACATATTCGTAATTTAAAAGTGCAGTGTAATTATGCATTCAGTTTCAAACTGCGTGTTGATATATTCGTAATTTGAAAGTGCAGTGTAATTATTCATTACTTTTCAAACTGTTTGTTGACATATTCGTAATTTGAAAGTGCAGTGTAATTATTCATTAAGTTTCAAACTGTTTGTTGATATATTCGTAATTTGAAAATGCAGTGTAATTATTCATTAAGTTTCAAACTGCGTGTTGATATATTCGTAATTTGAAAGTGCAGTGTAATTATTCTTTAAGTTTCAATTTGTTATTTATTTTGTGCATATTATTTTATCGAGTATTGTGGTGTAGTGGTTAATCGGTCTGACTTAGACGGGAAGGTCGTAAGTTCGACTGTGACAGACACACATAAAATAAAATAAATTGTGCCAACGTCAAAATTATCTTGTTTTTCGTATTCGTATTGAATGAATGAAAAACACTTTATTGTTCCTCTCACAGAAAGAGTAATTACATAAATTAATATGTACATTAAATATGAAAATAATAACAAAATAATTATAATATAGAGGTAACAATGGGCGGCCTTATCGCTAAATAGCGATTTCTTCCAGGCAACCTTAGGATGGAGAGGAGTGATTAGACTGTGTCTGTGTCTGTATTATTATTTTTTATTTATATGTGTATATAAGAATACCTACAACAACAGTGACAATTATAAATTAATACATATATTACAAATGAAATTACATACACCAACCAATAATCATTATTAACTCACAGAAATGGGAGCACCCACCTCAACTCCAATAAGGAAATCCACTTGACACAATAAACTCTTGTTGGTCGAAAAACACCACGTAAGGTATGGAGATGTTTGCCGAAGGTATTAAGCAGCGCGGTAACTCAATTTTAAGGGTGGAACGAGTTTCCCCGAAGAAAAATAGGGGAGGTGGAATCTGCGAGATTGGCTTTTTACATTACGTTTAAAGGAAATAGAAGGTAATAAAATATTTGGAAATCTGTTGTCTATTGTCGATATTGAAAATTTCCTGTAACTTCAATGTTCATAGGTGACATATTTTTTTTTTACTAAGTTTTCAAGTTAATTTCTCGAAATAAACAAAGATTTTTACTCCCTCACGTTATTCCACTTATTTACGACTTTTTAGGACTTAAGATATTAATCAGTATAATTGACTACTATAAAATGTAACAAATAAACAAAATTGAAGTGTCTGTTTTTAATTTCAAATTAACAACTTTTCTCTAAACGTATGCGAAAGTATACATATATGATATTTACAAGTCTTTTTTTGTCTTCCTGTCAGCCTGTCTATTCTTGTTAATTTTGGAAACGGCTGAACCGATTATGATGGGACTTTCACTCGAAGATAGCTAATGGTGTAGGAGCAACTTAAGGAGTAACTTAGGCCACTTTTAATATTGAAATATTTATTTCTTTTATAAAAACAAAATAAACTGAACGGAAGTCGCGCGGGATTAGCATATATATTATGCCAGAAAAATATTTTATAATGATATAAAACTGAGATTACTAACATATATAATATGCCAGAAAAATATTTTATGATGATATTTGAAAAAGAAAAACTTTAAACAAGGGTCGTAAGTTTCAATTTAGTTTAGTACATTTATCTTGTGTATCTATTTAAATTGACTAATTCTCCGTTGATGGTAAGTTTTTTAACAAATTAAACACTTTAAATGTCATGTTACAAATACACTTAACGAAATATACGGATGTCAGTGTTGCGTTTGATATCCCACTTCTCAATGTCTGTCTGTCTATCCCATCTGTAATTGAAGTCGTGAAGTTGTACTTTATTTGTTTTTATTTACATTTTTGCCTTCCCAATAATAACATCAATATTTTTTCAGGTCAGTGCTCCAGAACCAGAGTAGAAAGGAAATACTCAAGAGCACTTCAATACACAACAAGGGAGACAATCTCAATAACACGAGATGTTTTTGAAGATCTGAAATACTAATAATATACACACATATATGCTAAAGCAAATAATAGTAATAAAAAATGTGTTTTTTTTATTTATTATACACTAACTGTTCCTGTGACTTTGTCCTCGTGGAATTTAACTTTATTTTTCTATAATAAAAGTAGCCTAAGTTACTCCATACTACATTAACTACCTGCCGAAAAAGTCCCGTCAAAATCGGTCCAGCTATTTTAGAGATTAGCCGGAACAAACAGATAGACGGACAAAAAAATGTAAAAAATAAAATATTTTAGTGTATGTACCGTATTTATATTCATATGCATGTAGTAAAAAACGGTTATTTCAATATTACAAACAGACACTCCATTTTTATCTATGTGTATGGACTAGCTGTGCCCGCGGTTTCATCGGCATGAAATTGCCTATATAGCCTACATGTTGTTTTGATGTATAAACTGTATTACTGTAAAGTTTTATCAAAATCCGTTCAGTAGTTTTCGCGTGAAACAGTTACAAACATCCATCTATACTTAAAAACTTTCGGGTTTATAATGTTAATAAGATTGAAATTGTATATAGTGAAAGATATGTTATTGTATATATATATATATAAAAAAATTTAAATAGTAATAAATAATATATATTACTAAAACACATAACTAAAACAAACAAGAATTTTAGTTTTATATTGTTTTAGCGTATATAAAACTAGAAAAGCTTGTTTGTTTTATTTGCAAAATACACTGTTACAGTAAAATAATGTTCTTAAGAAAACGATCAATTTTTTTTAATATTTTTTTTATATTGGTACACACATAATAATAATAATAAATCACTCCACATCACCCTTCGAAACCCTGTCATTTTAAATATCTGTCGAACAGTCCGGAAATTTTTGGAAATCTTTGAAAAGTACATAACGCCAGTCACACAATAAGTACATACACACTCACACATACACACACTGCACTTACTTGGTTTGAAAAAAAAAACCAGCAAAAGCTGAGAAAATGTAGTGTAAGTAATAATAATAATATAAGCATAGAAGCCAATGATTCGATACCCTAAGTCTATCCCGGAAGAAATCTGGCATGAAAGGTAAGTGATATTCTGTATATTATTCCCATTTGAAAATACGTAAACAATAATTTACCACACGCTCCTAAGAATGTTGTATCTGACAATTGTGGTAAAAAAATGAGTTCAACATCAAACAGACTCTTCTACAAGGATGCTTGGAAGCGGTCCCTTTCAAGTTTTGGTTAGATACCAGGGTTTGTGAAGTGGCGACCCAAATAGAAAAGGACTAAGGAAACTTCCTTTCCGTCTTGCTTATAATATATATTTATATGTAAATATACGTTTATAATAACGTCTTCACGTAACGGGTGTGAATTTTGACGAAAATATTCTCATATACAAAGATATTGACTTGCTATCCGAATTAATCTCGTGAACTGGACGGCCTCGGTGGTCTAGTTTAGCATATCGATTCTTCCGAAGGTCGCGGGTTCGATTCCTCGCACGGTACAAACATTTGTAACAATTCATGAGTATGATTTTTTGTTATTGGTCTGAGTGTTCTATCTATATTATGTAAGTATTTACAAAAAATGCATATAATTATTTGTATTAGTTTTCTAGTACCAATAACACAACCTCTGCTTAGCTTTTTCAGAGGCGTTATGTGTGTGTAGATTTAATAATATAATATAATAATATTTTAAAACAGGAGTTACATATGAATGTGGATCGCTATAAAGGCAGAGGAAGGCCGAAAAAAAGATGGATGGACTGTGTGAAAGATATGTTAAGAAAGGAAGTAAATAACGAGATGACTGCGAACAGGGATGAATGGAAGAGAAAAATATTACGCCGACCACAAGTAAATGGTATAAGGAAGAAGCAGATGTTTTAATAACAGAATTTATACAATAATAGAGAAGGTGGTAACACTTCCAGAAGCGGTTTCTGCACTGATACTAGCAGAATTAAACAAAAAAACAGCCAGTGCTCAAATTTACACTCTGTATTTTATGTAGTCATGAAACAATAATGCAATGAGTCAGACAGACAGTCAGTCAACATCAGTGGAACAGTCATACCCCATTGCTCCCCACTTCTGACACCCAGTCATGTCACTTAGTAATGGACTGCGAAATGATTCTAAAGAAGTTACTTAAAATTAGAACACGCTGTTTCTTATGACTTCCGCTGGGTATGACCATTGTGGTATAGCGGTTTAATACACTGATACTTTCTCGGGGTTCGATTACCGCGCTATACAACTTAAGAGTCATTTTTTATCTAGCGGTTTATCTATTATATTATGTACTAGCTAGCTATATAATTTATTATACATAAAAACTTTCCTCTTGATTCACTTTATCTATTACTAAAAACTGCGTTAAAATCGATTGCGTAGTTTAAAAGGTCTAAGTGAACATAGAGTGGATACGAGTTCATTTGAAAAGATATATTTACAAAATACATTATTTATCTATTTCTATCATATGATTAGTACTCATAGCTCAAACTAGGTATGCTCAATTGGGAAGAAGAGATTGTTAGTCATGATGACTATTGCTAGCTATGTACGGTGTCAGATTGACCTCCATGTGACCATGGAAACCAATGCTATAAATTCCAGGTTAATTTTGCAGGCTATACTAACTATCCTGACTTTATATACTCCTTAAACAAATATATACATAATATAAAGAGAAAACACCCAGACAAATACAAACAATCATATTCATTCATTGAAATATTTTTATACCGTGCGAGGAATCGAACCCATCACCGTCGGAATCAAAGCGTTGTGCTAAACCATTACACCACCGAGGCGGTCATATATTATATCCGCATTATAAGTAGGATAAAATTAATTTTCCATGACAACATAAGAAACTTGTAATACGTAATACAAAAGAGAGTTAACAAAATCAATAGCACTATATAATATCCCAAGATTGATGACTGGCATCCAATAAGATGACTCGCTAATGTGCACTCAGCGTTAAGTGGCAGTTTTCGTAGCTTATTCAGTTATTACGTTACTCTATACAATATGATATTCGCGAAACTATAAAATAAATAACGTAATATACGAGTAACGCCGTACATTTTAGTTAGTACCAATAAAACACCCGTAACACATTGTTTATGAAGAACATGTAGCACACTTCCTCTTTCTGGTCCTTCGAGCCGGATTCGAATCTGCGATCTATGGATAACTCCGTACAAACAGTTTATTTGTTATACACATGAAGAATACGTTATCAAAAAATTTCTGTACAGTACTCACGTACTTAAACGTGAGTACTGTACAGAAATTTTTTTCTGGTCCGTTCGAGTGACGGTATGTCAATTATTTTTTGAATATTTTTTTTTTTCATGCGGCTCACCTGATGGATGATTATGGATGAGCACCCGCAACACCAGGGGAATTGAAAGTACATTGTCGGCCTTTTAAAAACAAAGCTCTTTTCAGTTTATTTGTTAGGTGATTCCACATGAAGAATACGCCATTCATCCAGATGAAATGGTATTTCAGTTTCTGGCTGTACTGGTATTAAGTACAATTCTCAGAACATTGATATAGTAGAAAATGCACAGAGATATATAAGTATGTCACGTTGATTTATTTTAATGCGGTTGAATATTTTGGTGTTTCCGGCCCAGAGATGAGAACATTAAACACTTTATGCAAGCGATGGGCCGCCGTGAAAACCGTTTGAGCACAACAAGCTTCTTTGAGGCTATTTTAGCCTTGTCCTCCAAATGACCACAAAAAAACTGAATATATCAACGTTTTTGATTTCGAATTTGGCTTCTTCACATTAAAGTATTTAACATGATACGATAAATGGATGGACGGCAAACTTGTGTCTTCTTGGGGTTGAATTGAACACAACGACCCCAGAAAAAAGATGGATGGAGTTTGTGTGAAAGTTTGTGATATATATTTTTGTTTAATACATTAAACACTTTAGAATACAAATTTAGAAGACTATAAAAACTAATACCGTTTTTGATTTAGAATTTGCTTCTCATTAAAGTATTTAACATGAACGTGGATGGATGGAAAGGGAGAGGACGACCAAAAAAATATGGATGGATTGTGTGAAAGGTGATATATACATATAAAAGAAGAGTAAGCTCAGATGTAACGGCTGATATTGAGATGATTGGAAGAAGAGGACATACTGCGCCGGTCCTAAAATGATGAGTCTTTTGCTTTTCAGCAATGATGACTTTGCTTTTCAGTGTAAGCTATATAGTTTTATAGACACTATTGCTGATTCGACCTAATGTCTTGTACGTATTAGAGTGCTGGCCCATAGAGGCGATAGATGACGACTGTATATGACAAGATTGGAAAAGATATGGAATGAGTACATCAGAGATAGCATGAAAGTAGTGCCATTGTCGGATAATAGTAATTGTCTGTCTTGGTATGGGCATGTAATGTTCATGAACGAAGATAATATTAAAGAAAAAGTTGTTAAGCTTAAGAAAGACAGATGGACTATAAAAGCTAATATGGTAATAAAGTGAGTATATAATGAGATGAATCAGAACAGAGATGAATGGGAGAGAAAACATTACACAACGCCACAAATGATTGGGATAAGGAAAAGCAGATGATGGGATCCTGTTACAGTCATTTAGCTTTGTATACCCTTCACTAGTATCTTGTATATGATTTCTACATAATATTCTTGGTCTCATAAATTAAACAGAAGCCTTATGAATACTAATGGCTTTCGAACAGCATGTATTATACATATGCTTAATATATTCATATTGAGCAATCACGTCTCTAGCACAATCAAGTCCTCTCCGCATTACGCTAATTGTCGTCAATTAATACTCGCCAGTTAATGTGTTCTCCATCACTTGTTTGTAGGCTCATTTTTGGGAGAATAAACGTATGAATATTAAATTATTTTTTTATTTATCACTTATTTTATTGAATTTATATTTTTATTTGCACCTGAAACAAAATACGATTAACATATATAAATATGTTATTTGTAGATAACCTTGATTGAGGTACAATGGTATGTGTTGGCTTTTAAAATTGTTTCTAACAATAACAATAACAACTTAGCTAACATTGTCAATAATTTATAACAGTCTATATATACTGTGGAATACCAGGTTAGTTAATAGATGATAATGAATATTTTATTTTCATATTGATTTGACTGAATATTGTATAGTAGTAATATAACTCAACCAAACACAATCAAATAAGAAGAAAATAAAAATATTCATATTACTTATTTTGTTTGATATCAAAGTTTGGAATACCACTTTTATCTAGTATTAATTCATCCATCAAATCTGAATCACACAAACTTTACCCTTAATACTTTGGGATATGATCATAAATCGCGTGACTAAAATATTGCTTGAAGGGCAATAAGTGGCGATCAAATTGAGATACGAGGCGACACGTGCTCTTTATTGCTTCACAAGTGTTTGGACAAACTAGGATATTGCTTATTTGGCCAGAAAATCTTTCTGAGTTTAGGGCGAGATAAATTGGAACGTTCACTCCGCTTACTCAGTAACTGAGAGAGCAAATCGATCTGTTATAAATATAGGTCATTGTTCTTAACTTATACATATTATAGTTTTTTTATGGATGATAATGGAATGGTGCATCCGCTTGCGCTAACGGTTTACGCTGACGGGGCACGAATGAAGGATGACAAGATGAGCATGAGGTCAGGTCAGTTAGCCCATTGTGACAAATTCTTCAATAATTTCCAGGGGGAACCGCGTGGAGGTCAATTTGACATGGTACGTTCCTAGCAATAAGATCATCAGTCCACATTACTAACAATCCCCTTTCCCCTAACAAGTGACATTGGAATAGTTATATAATTACACTATGTTACCAAAGGAGATTTCTTCTTTTTGTTTCAGTAAAGGTTATTTATTTTGCTTATGTTTGTTCTCATGATGTGTAAGTGTCAGTTTCGCGTAAAGCGTAAACATAGGCTGTAATCTTTTAAAAATTTTTGTTTAAGTTCCAAGATCAAGTCAACTCCATAAAACCCTTTTTTCGTATTGAAAAAATAGCCTCTCTAGTCTAGACTATCTATGTACTAAATTTCATTTAAATCGGTTCAGTAATTTTGGAATAAAAACGAGACAAACAGACAGAGTTACTTTCGCATTTTTTATATTAAAGGAAGGAAGTAAGGATGAGGACATTCAAACCTACAAACATAAAATATATATCATGTAGCACTAAAAAATTATGCTACACGATTTAATGTAGCATTTACATACAAATGTAATCAGTATATTTATTTGCGAATAAATTATAAGGTAATAGGAAAGGCACGTTATGCGGTTAGTTTTGCGTGGTTTTATTACTCTCACTACGTGGTTAAACAAAGAAATAGAATTATCTAGAAACATCTGACATTAAAATATCATTTTAGTATCTTAGTCTAATGACTTTATTAATATAAATGCGTAAGTTTTTGAGTACGGATGAATAGATGGATGCATGGATGTTTGTTACTCTTTCACGTAAAAACTACTGAAGAGATTTTGATGTATCGCATATATACGCAAAAATGAAATCAATAACAATTATAATTGATTAGCCAGTTACATCAGCAATTGATCCCGAAAAATTACAATTGTTACTATTCTATACCATAATCATTCGAATAATCAATTCATTTTAAAATCGCATTTTTATGACATTTTAAAAACATTGGATATAGACAGTTAGTGATATAGACACAACAAAATGACGACAAACAAAATAAGTAAACGCCTAAGAAAGAATATCCATAAATTTCTTTATATTTATAAAAAGTCTACAGAATTTATAGAACTGCAATTACTTTTAGACAAGACAATAGCAAGTTCTTTAACTATCTTTATATATCAACTATCCATTGCTTGAATTTTAAATAATCACCGTGTGTACTGGAAATACCTTTTTAGTATTTTCAATATGGTTTTAAAACTTTCGTGTTTAATATACATTATTTAAATTATTAACCGGGTCTTAACACGAATAATTTTATGGCAAATAAAGGTATTTACCTCTCTCGACGTTTCGACTAGGTTGCACTAGCCGTAGTCACGAGCTGACTGGAGTAACAGCGATGTCATTCTAGACAGGTGACAGCGTGTTAAGACACGGTTAATAATTTAAATAATGTATATTAAACACGAAAGTTTTAAAACCATATTGAAAATACTAAAAAGGTATTTACAGTACATATGATAATTATTCAAGCAATGGATAGTTGATATTATAAAGAACTTGCTATTGTCTTGTCTAAAAGTAATTGCAGTTCTATAAATTCTGTAGACTTTTTCTAAATATAAAGAAATTTATGGATATTCTTTCTTACTTATTTTGTTTGTCGTCATTTTATTGTGTCTATATCACTAAGTGTCTATATCAAAAAGGACTGGTATCCCACCAGTCCTTTTGGATCCTATGAAGATGAAAAGCAAAAGTATATATATAACTCGATGTTCCCGCGATATCGTCCGCGTGGAATTTCATTTTATTTTTCTAAAATAAAAGTAGCCTAAGTTACTCCTTATTACATCAGCTACCTGTCAAAAAAATCCCATCAAAATCGGTCTAGCCATTTCAGAGATTAGCCGGAACATACAGACAGACAAAAATTGTAAAAAAAATATTTTGTTGTCTATATTCATATGCATGTAGTAAAAAACGGTTATTTCAATATTACAAACAGACACTCCAATTTTATTTATATGTATAGATTAGTAAATCACGGGATCTTACCACGTTTTGTTTTAAGTTCCCGATATTTACTTTACTATATAGATTTATTATCCCGTGAGTTACTAATTATACTTATAAATAATGACCGCGACAAACTTAAAATAGTATATATTCATATGATATTTTTGTAATGTATGATGACCAACCAACATGCAGCTTAGCGGATGATTACTGAAACTCACAAGCATCTACAACATCAGAGTAAGTTTTCTTAAAGTTGCAATGTCTTATGGATTTAAAAATACTTCTGACAGTAGTTTATAACTATGCGTGGCGAAAAACTACCGATTTGTACTTTTTAATAAATTAACCGACCGTCAAAGGTATCGTATAAATAAAATGTTCTGAGGAAAATAAACATTGTCGTTTTCAAAGCGAATTAAGACGTTTGTCGCTTCGTTTGAACGCAATGGAGTGTGGTCACGAATGGACCGTCGTGTCTTACATCCGTAGCGGCTCTTTATAAGTACTCTCATGTAGTTTTATAGGTTTTCCGATTCGTCTATTTGTTTTATCATGACAATATATTCTCGTCATAACACTAGGTAGGTTCTTCTTCTTCTTCTTCATTATGTTTATTCTCGTAATTTAGACGGATGTAAGATACGACGGCCCGTCGTATCTTACATCTGTAGCAGCTCTTTATAAGTGCTCTTATGTAGTTTTATACGTTTTCCGATTCGTCTATTTGTTTTATCATGACAATATATTCTCGTCATAACACTAGGTAGGTTCTTTTTCTTCTTCTTCTTCATGTTTATTCTCGTAATTTAGACGAATGAACCGTCGTGTCTTACATCCATAGCAGCTCTTTATAAGTACTCTCATGTAGTTTTATAGATTTTCCGATTCGTCTATTTGTTTTATCATGACAATTTATTCTCGTCATAACAGTAGGTAGGTTCTTCTTCTTCTTGTTCTTCATGTTTATTCTCGTAATTTAGACGAATGGACCGTCGTGTCTTACATACGTAGTGGCTCTTTATAAGTGCTCTCATGTAGTTTTATACGTTTTCTGAATCGTCTATTTGTTTTATCATGACAATATATTCTCGTCATAACACTAGGTAGGTTCTTCTTCTTCTTCTTCATGTTTATTCTCGTAATTTAGACGAATTGACCGTCGTGTCTTACATCCTTAGCGGCTCTTTATAAGTAGGTACTCTCATGTAGTTTTATAGGTTTTCCGATTAGTCTATTTGTTTTATCATGACACTTTATTCTCGTCATAACACTAGGTAGGTTCTTCTTCTTCTTCTTCATTATGTTTATTCTTCGTTACATCTGTAGCAGCTCTTTATAAGTGCTTTTATGTAGTTTTATAGGTTTTCCGATTCGTCTACTTGTTTTATCATGATAATTTATTCTCGTTATAACATTAGGTAGGTTCTTCTTCTTCTTCTTCATATTTATTCTCGTAATTTAGACGAATGGACCGTCGTGTGTTACGTCTGTAGCAGCTCTTTATAAGTGCTCTTATGTAGTTTTATACGTTTTCCGATTCGTCTATTTGTTTTATCATGACAATATATTCTCGTCATAACACTAGGTAGGTTCTTCTTCTTCTTCTTCATTTTTTCTTCTTTATTCTTGTAATTTAGATAGAGTGATTTTAGAAGAAGGTTTATATGTATAATACATGTATACCCGGGCGAAGCTGGGGCGAGTAGGTAGTAATAAATATATCGCTTACCTTAATATTATGTTGAATGTGAATATAATTGATCTATTGTTTAATATATTGATCGCAGATATGTTTGTTTGTCCATTCCATTAATTTATATCGTTGTACTAAACTCATAAATTAATACCGCGGTAGGAAATTAAAATACTTATCTAAGCCCGTTTTAATGTCTACAAACGTATTAAACGAGGATAATTAAACATAAGTGTTGGATTGATTAATTATTTTATAATTAAAAAAATAATCAATTTGTAATTTATAAATTACTTATCTATCATTTTGTAAGGTAGACAGAGATAATTGGAAATAACCACGACATATTACATTTGTTACCACTTACCATGCGGTGAGAACATATATCTGTCTGTAACTAGAACAGATGAAGAAAAAAATTCTGGAGGTTGGGGGGGGGGGGGGGGGGGAGATGTTAGTAGCGTGGACTAATAACCCCTTTTCTAGCATATGTACCATGCTAGATTGACCTCCACGTGGTTCACATCACCATCATAAGTAATTGAACCATTACAACAATGGCTAACTGACCTGACATCATGCTCATCTTACCCTGTCTTACCCTGCACTGGTGCCCAAGGTAACGACGAGTGCATCATTCCATTACCATCCAT
This sequence comes from Achroia grisella, assembly GCF_030625045.1. Taxonomy (NCBI): domain Eukaryota; kingdom Metazoa; phylum Arthropoda; class Insecta; order Lepidoptera; family Pyralidae; genus Achroia; species Achroia grisella. The sequence continues at coordinate 4,364,005 of NW_026712908.1, forward strand.
AAAAAGTACAAGTTCGGTACAAGGCTGTTATTTTAACCATAGATAAGATAATATATAACTAATCAAGACCACTCAACTCGTAGCGGGGCTCTCAAGCGAAATTATCTATTGCTCTGTACAAGCCTACACAACTGTACCGTGACTGGACATTAATCTACATAACTTGGCTATACAACTGTCATTAAATAGTGCATAGCAGGCGCCGCTAGCCAACTTATTGCCTATTCATAAGGTATAAACAACTTTAAAAATGTAACTTTCTAAGTAAAAACCAACCTTAAAACACTACTAATAAGCTTTCGTTTCATTTAACATTATAACTTGCCCGGGTTTCTAGGTACGTTTACATTAAAGTGGTAAATGCAAAAATATTTTGCATTCTGAAAAACTGTTGACATTGCAATTTCGACTTAATTGTATTAGACATAGAGACGTTTAAGATTAGACTAAAATTATAAATTAATTTCAATTAAATTAGCGGTTAATTTAGCTCTAGTGTAAATCGGCGCCCGCGCTTGTCGTTACAAACTATTTGCGATGTTGCTAACATTAAAATTTATATGTTATTATGAATATATTAATAAATAACTGTTATTTCTCATTAGAATTTATTTATATGATCGTAAAATCACAATTACAAAATAATGACAGTATAAATTAAATATCTGTTAAGTAAAGCATATGGAAGGCCTCCAGCAAGGTGGACCGACGATCTGGTCAAGATCGCGGGAAGGCATTGGATGCGAGCAGCGCAGGACCGATCGTCGTGGAGATCTTTGGGGGAGGCCTATGTCCAGCAGTGGACGTCTTCCGGGCTGCGATGATGATGATGAAAGCATATGACAGAATAACAAATTCAGTCATTAACTAGTTGTATGTTAGGCAAATAAGTATTTTAAAATTATTTCTAAACTGGCAACTCGATTAGAGACGTCTAAATTACACTAGATCCAATTTCTTCAATGTTGCACTTAGTATGGACGAGAAGGTATTGTTAGATTGGACGGACTCGTCCGTCTAGCAGTTTAGAACACCGCTTTACTTCCGATGATCTCGGGTTCGATTCCTGGCACGGTACAGACATTTGTATTCATGAGTATGACTGTTTGTATCGGTCTGGATGTTTTCTATGTGTATTATGGATTTACAAAAACCAATTATCTAGTATCCATAACACAAGCTCAGCTTAGCTTAGGATTAGATGGCGCTGTGATTTGACCAAGGTTATAAAGGTACAAGGTTAACCCATTATTAAAGAAAAGTACCACATACCATCACTGGCAATAATCAAAGAAAGAGACTAGAAGGCGGTGTATGATTTACTCTAAGTTGTTATTATTAATAACAATCATTTCCAGGAACACCTAACATGGTGCTTTACTGGTAAATTCTCCACAAGCAAAACTTCATTCACAAGGCCAATACAATTCACCATTTCCTACAAAATAAACTTTATGCACCCAATTTTTGAGATTCCAATAAAATTAATCAACGGAATCGATTGATAACTCTGATATCATGTGGATATTGGGTACACCTTATGCCGACTTGTAAGGACTGACGTTTGATATATAGCGCGGACGTTTAAGTGGTGATAGGACGATAGCGGTGTATGGATGTATGGGTGTCCCGCTGCTTCACCGCTGGACGCCACCAAGATTGAAGATTTGGTCCGTCAGAGTTATTCTGTGTTTACTTTTGATATTTATAATTTCAAAACAATTCCACACAGCACAATCTAGACCTGAGTTAAGCTAACTAAAGCTTGTTCTGAGTACTAGATAACTGATACTAATATAGTACAAGTTATACATAGAAAATCCCCAGACCGACACAATCATACTCATGAATACAAATGTTTGTGCCGTGCCAGGAATCGAACCCGCGACCATCGCAAGTAAAGCGGTGTGCTAAACCGTTAGACCACTGAGGTCGTCAAAATATTATAATAAAACAAATGTTTTGATGTCAATAATTGAGGGGATATAGCAATATTTTGATTTTCAATGCTAATATATAATAATAATATTAATGACATGTTATTATTATTATGTTATTATTTATTGTAGACGTAGGAATTATTTACTTTAATTACATCAACAGATATACATACATACTCATTTTATAAGACAATATAAATTACAAAAAAAAAGAATATATTAAAAAAGAAAAAACAGATACAATATATAAGTCTCATGAATTTATAATTGCCCTTACTACGTTTACTTTATAATTGTACTTACTTACGTTTTTAATAATTAAATAATTAAAAAGAGAGATACAGAAAAAAATGGGAATCGCATACAGGCTACAATTAGATATATTTATTTATTTGAATTTAAAATGCAATTACCTTTGATTTAATTTGGATTTTGAAATAAATTCGTTAAATTATAACAGTTTGGACTATTGCTAGATGTTAATAACAAAAATGACACACATGTAAACTCACGTTTTAAAAAAAATGTAACAGCAACAAATACAAAAAAAAATATTATTTATTGTTACAAAATTACAAGTTTATTGTGTACTTCTTATAACGAGACAGCTTTCTGAATGAGTGATAGAATAAAAATAAAACTATCACTATTCAAAAGTGCTTTTTAAGTTTAATTTAATTAATTTTCTATTCTATTCTAATTGGAAGTTGTCATTTAGTTTTAATTATTAATTCTCAACTTTAATTGTTACATAGTATAATCTAAATAAATATAACTCAAAGGTGACTGACTGACATAGTGATCTATCAACGCACAGCCCAAACCACTGGACGGATCGGGCTAAAATTTGGCATGCAGGTAGATGTTATGACGTAGGCATCCGCTAAGAAAGGATTTTGATAAATTCCACCCCCAAGGGGATAAAATAGGGGATGAAAGTTGTATGAAACTTTGTCAATTTCAAACCGATCGGGCTGAGACTTTGCATGCATAAAGCTACTATGACGTAGGCATCCCCTAAGAAAGGATTTTGATGAAGAATGTAATTATCATCGTTCTTTTAGCTATTTAGTGTCAACTCATGACGATGACAGGTGGTAACCGTCGTCTACAAACATGAACATCATCAGTGACATTATTAAGTGATGCCAATTACACCTTGCCATTCAGAGTTGCTATTCAGGAAGAGTTAAATGTTAAGCTTATTCTGTAATTTCACTGCCTTTTCATCCTACAACCGAAACATAGCTTCTATATAAACTGCCTGCTAGTTGCTCTAGATAAGACTGAGGTGCCTATGCAGACAGCTATTTACACTCTACCTCTGTACATTCAAGAAGTTATGAGCACTCATTTTCTTATGTTTAGGTCACAAAATCATTACACTAGGTATCGCAAATCTTACTAAAATTATAAACGCGGAAGTTTGTTAGTATTTATGGATGTTTGTTACTTTTTGTCGCAATAACTCATCATCTGCTTCTTCCTTATCCCATTTATTTGGGGTCGGCGTAATATGTTTTTCGCTTCCATTCATCCCTGTTCGCAGTCATCGCGTTATTTACTTCCTTTCTTACCATATCATCTTTCACACAGTCCATCCATCTCTTTTTTGGCCTTCCTCTTCCCTTATAACCATCCACATTTATATGTAACCTTTCTTAAAATATTATCCTCGTTCCTACGCATTACATGTCCTTACCATGATAGACGATTACTCTTCAACCTCTCTGACACCGGTGCCACTTTCATACTTCCTCTAATGTATTCATTCTTTATCTTATCCATGTCTTTGTCGCAATAACTAATGAATGGATTTTAATTAAACCGGGGGAAACCGAGAGCACAGCTAGTACAATATAATGTACAAGATATTATTCTCACGCAAGAAATAAAACCAATTATATTTAATATGTATTTTAATTTAGGCACATTTATTACTATACCAGAATTAAGTTACCGACACGGAAAAAATTACTATTATATGTTAAGTCGTTTACCACTTGTAAGCTCTTTATCTTGTAGACGTACCATTTGTAGCGAGCTTACAAAATGTCCTCACGTCCCCGGATAGTTCTGTCCAATGTAGCTTAATGTGAATCGATTTCTATGATCTGTGATTTGAATGAGAATACATTGTTACGTGGATTTACTGGAAATTGTCTATTCTTTGTTGGTTTATGCTGAGGAAATGCATTGATTGTCGTTAGTTTAATTAGTGCGTTCGTCTCTATGAGAATAAAAGATGTAGATGGTAACACTGGGACGCTTGCTATGTATGTTAGATGTTTAGGAAAGTTATTAACATTTCCATTAAAAAGTTTATGGAATAATTTATATTATACTAGCTATACTCGCGGCTTCGTCCACGTGGAAATTTAACTTTATATTTCCAAAAAAAAGTAGCTTAAGTTACTCCTTATTACATCAAGTACCTAGCAAAAAAAGTCCCGTCAAAATCGGTCTAGCCATTTCAGAGATTAACCGGAACAAACAGAGAGACCGTATTTATATTCATATGCATGTAGGTAAAAAACGATATTACAAATATACACTCCAATTTTATTTATATGTATAGATTAATAAACTGATTATCACTCAATATAATATTTAAATCATCTGTCGATGACGCTTATTGAACAATTAAATAATGATTTGTATAATTCATAGCTTTATAATCAAAATTTGATCACATATGAATCTAGATTGACTCTTCAATATAGCGTTACCTTTATCCCATAATTTGGGATCAGTGCAGCCTGTGATATAGTTTAATTTCGACTCTAGATAATCCAAATACTAGTCCGATCTTTATAAAATTTATATGGAAACACATGAGACCCAATAACTTTCATACAATAAAAATCACAATCGATGTATATAGAAAAAAACTATTTAAGCAACACACATAAATAAAAGCAGAGAAACTAGTCTAATTGAAAATCATCTCCTTTTGAAATCGGTGGGTTAAACAACAGTAAAAACAAAATAACACAATCTATTTCAAAAATCCTCCTTTTTGAACCAAGCCTCTTTTGGAGTCCTATAATCAAAAGGGACTTGGTTCGCCTGTTCTCATCAGACTAGCAAAAAAATAATAACTTCCCGAGTTCGTTGACGAAATCCGCATCAATGAAACACCGATTTGTACGGAAATCCGTTTGCAAACACGCAGATATTAAATTGCAAGTACGTAGACGAGGTTCCATGGCAGGATCAGACCAAATATTAAACTTGGCCCAAAGAAATATATTGCATGGCAACCGGTGGATTAAGTCAACGTCAACACAGACTGTACAGTTAGTTGTACAGTTAGTTCAATCACAGATATTCCTAGATTTGAATATGACTGTATCAGTTGTCCGTATACATAGTATGTGTGTATAAGTGTGTTCAATAGTAACTATCTTCATCTTAAAAATATTATAAACGCGAAAGTTTGTAAGTATGGATGTTTATTACTCCTTCACTCAAAAACTACTGAACGGATTTTGATGAAACTTTACAGTAACATAGCTTGTACATCAGAATACACATAGGCTGCAATTCAAATAGATATTTTCAGATAGCACTATCTAATCCCAAGGTAAGCAGAGCCTGTACTAGACCAGTTGTCTAGTACCCGTAACACATGCTAGCTAGTTTTTGCAACAAAGTGTAAATACTTAGAGACATTTTTATTGTAAATACATATATAATACGTATAAAACACACAGAGCACTACAAACAATCATACTCATGAATACATTAGCATCGTGCGAGGAAACAAACCCGCGACCATTGGATACAAAACGGTGTTCTAAACCGCTAGATCATCGGGGTTGTTATAAATCACTTAGTTATCTAATCTGTCAGATGAAAAAGGAGAAACGACAATATTATTTATGCAACATCATTAATAATACTAGTATTTATTATTATTCGAATGTAAGATCCCGCAAACATTGAAAACAAAACTGTACAACCATGCGTTCTACCAGTGTTAATATACTCTTGTGAAACATGGACGCTAACCACCGAAAGAGTCAACAAGCTACAAGTCACCCAAAGAGCAATGGAGTGGTCTATGCTCGGTATCTCCCTATGAGACAGACTGCGGAATACCGAGAACAGAATACCCACTGAAGTTATCAACATCATCCAAAGAATGACGCAGCTAAAGTGGCGTTGGGCCGGCCATGTCTGTCGAAACAAATATGATAAATCTTAGAACCTTAATGTAACCTAGGATGGAAAGAAGAAGCGTAGACAGACCAACTGTCGGATGGCCGGATAACATCAAAAAGGGCATAACATCACGGCAGGGCTGACCTGGATAAGATGCGCAGATCGAAGAAAGTGAAATTATGCACGAGGCATACGTCCAGCAGTGCAGGGGCGGATCATGATATTGTGGGTCCCTGGGTTAAATCTACTTAAGGGCCCATCTATATTACTCAACTAAAAAAATACACCGACCTAAAACAAGCGACGAGAAATTCCCCGTTCCTTTCAATAGATGCGCACTTGCATGGGTTGTTTGATCTTAGGGTTGCCAACCTTATGATAAGTTTTATAACATTCTGGATATTTTTTTATATTTTAAATATCGTTTCAGTGGGGACTGGGGGCCTTTGTATCCTCGGGGCCGTGGACTGCAGCCCAAAAAGCCTTTAGGTAGATCCGCCCCTGCAACAGTGGACTAATAGATGCTGATGAACAAGCATCAATATTAATTATGCGGATATATATAACTTGCCACTTCACTAACGATGTCTATAAACTTCCAAACACTTCCAATGGCGCGCTCATTAGCATTTAAAGCGAAGCAATAAAAGCTCTTGATAAAACTAACTTTTAAGCATTCAGTTTTTTTGTGTTCACTATCGACGGACTCGATGGGCTAGCGGTTTAGGACACCGCTTTACTTCCGATGGTCGCGGACTCGATTCCAGACAAACATTTGCATTCATGAGTACGATTGTTTGTATCGGTCTAAGTGTTTTCTTTGTAAAATCTTATGTAAGTATGTATTATGTATTACAAAAAATATTATGTTATTATTTATTTATACAAAAAATATATATAGTTGTCCATAGCACAAGATCTGCCTAGCTTGGGACTAGATGGCGCTGTGTGAATTCTTCTGAGATACAAAAAGATTTTTACTCCCTCTTTTCATTTCACTTATTGATGATTTCTTACGACTCCAGAATTAATCAATATCTATAGAAATAAATAAAATTATAGTGTCTGTTTGTAATTTCAAATTAACTATTTTCACTAAATGCGTATGAAAGTTTTTTTTTATCTGTCTGTTTGTTGTTGTTATCTGAAATGACACAGATAGCTAATATTATAAGAAGTCACTTAAGCCTACTTTTATTTTAGATTATTTTTTATTTTCATTTAAAAAAAAATACTTCATGCGCAAGAAGTCGCAGACAATAACAGCTAGAAAAATCAAATAAAAAAAAATCTATTTATGTAGGTCTATTACAGACTCATATGATATGTGAAATTTAGTTCGAAATGTGTTCGAACTAAGAAGAACTAATAAGACTATGCTCTTATTCTAGTCAAATGGATATGATTACAATAATATAGATTAATTTTTAAATTCAATTAAGTAGAATATAGGGACCACCAGGATATGCTATTGCATTTTTGTCAAAAGAAAGTATTGTAATCAGTGGTTTTAATCGAATAAAGTACTTAAATACACACCTACAGCTGTCTCACGTTTTATTTTTAAAGGAAAATTGAACGGATCGTCACACAATTTCATTTGTTTATGCTTTTGTTAGATATCAAAGTTGATAAGAAAAAAACATACTCGATACGTACATACTCGTAATCGGATTATGCGAAGCCGTCGATAATTTACCTTGAAATCTTTCAACTCACGTAAAGTACATTTTAATTTGTATGTAAATGGGATTAAGTTGGGATTGAGATATCAAAAGTTACTTCATTTGGAATGTGAACATTTGTCTTTTAAATACATTATCGATACAGAGTATGTGACTTTTTAGCTCCTCTAATTGAAAGAAGAAAGAAAATAACTTATTTTCTTTCTTTCTTTCTTTCAATTAGTTGGTACAAATAACAATAACAAAAATTATTTTTAAAAATTTTAAATTACATACCGGTTTATGTCTATTAGATAGTACCAAATAGGTCTCCGCTCAGCATGTCATGACGGGGTGCCACGACGCTGGTATTCTGCTTCTAGACTAGACCTCTAAGAGGTAGTGACTTCTTAGGTCTCAAATTCATACTCTAAATAATTTTGTCCCTTTCTATTCAGATAAAAAAAAATACTTTTTCCAAATATATGTACCGTAATTATAGTGAATATTGAAAACGTTTTATCTGTTTACTTCAGTTTCTAAAGAATAATTGTCTTTAAACCTTTTTGATCATATGAGTATATAGCACATAAATTACTAATTAATTTATTCTATTACTGTTATTTTAATACTAGCTATGCCCTTGATGTCTCCCGCATTAAATTTATATCATGTATGTTATCCTGATATACAAGCTATATTACTGTAAAGTTTCATTAAAATCCATTTAGTAGTTTCTGCGTGAAAGAGTAACAATATGCATGCATCAATCACATGATATCACAAACTTCCACGTTTATAATATTAGTATGTAGGTAGATTTATAAATGTTTAAAAAAATAAAAAAAGAATCTGTGGTTATATTCATTTCATTTGTACTTGTTATGCATGTAGTTACTAATTCTATTACTTAAATATAGACTGAATTCTATTGAAACAAGATTCAATTTTGAATAAACATACATATATTGTAGTGTCAACAAGTGGATATGATTTGAACGACGGCATGATATTTCAAATTTCGAATTGTAGATTCTTAATTCAAAAAGAATAACAAAAAGTATTCCGAAAGGATAAGTGAACAGTTTATCCAAAGCCCAAATTATTTAAAAAAGCCGATAAAAAACATGTTTATAACTTGATACGGCGGCTCATCAAAATTTATTTAACGTTAAATAACATTTTATTAGTAATTCGCATACGGCGCAGACCTGTCATCGACAATATACGAAAATTGGTGTTCTAAATTCAATTTTGTTACTCTGATAAAAAGTTATAACATTGCGGAAATAATTAATTGATAATTATAATAATTAATTTATTGTCATTTTAATAAAAATGTTAATATTGTTATTATATTTTATGACGTTTTATGGTGTTGGTAATACGGTATATTATGACTCGTTCCACGGTACTGTTATCGGTATAGAGGAAATGAAAGAACATGTGAAGAAAAATACTACATTGTAAGTAAAATTCAATATTTATTTTTATAGAAAAGACTTCAAAATTATTTTATCGCCTAATTATATTTGTATTTGTAATAGATTTTATAATTATACTGTACTTTATAGTTTGTTATCCCACATATTTGCACATTCTTACCCGAATCTGCGTTTTTAATTATGCCAAATTACGTTTGTATTTATAAAAAGATTTTATCATTTGGAGCTGTTTAGTAGTTTATATTCACATATATTTGCCAATCCTGACTGTATCAGCACTTAAAGTTTTACAAGTAGAAATTTAAAAATGTTGTTCAAAAGTGCTTAAAATTAATAACAATAGTCAATATTAATAAGAAAAAGAGGTAAAGTTTGTGAGGTTACAGAGGGTAATCTCTGGATATACTGGACCCATTTTGAAAATTCTTTCAGTGTTACATAGCCCATTTATCGAGGAATATTATAGAGTATTATTAGTATAAGATTATGCTATGACTAATAGGAACTGAGCTGCAAATAAAAATGTTACAAAAACAAGTCTTTTATATTAATATTTTTTCCCTACCGTAAAGTTCAGTGTATAGATTCAATTGAGAAGAATTACCAAGAAACAAAACTGAATTACTTTTCTTTAAAGTCAGTTTCAGTCAGTCAGTCTACATCTATCATTAAAAAAATCATATCTTTTTGCTAACTTTCTGTGGTCGCAGGTTCGATTCCTCGCGCGGCACAAACATTTGTATTCATGAGTATGACTGTTTATAACAGTCTGGGTGTTTTCTATGTCTATTATGTATGTATTCAAAAAATGTAGTTATTTGTTGGGTCAGTAGTCTAGTACCCATAACACAAGCTCTGCTTAGCTTGAAACTAAATGGCGATGTATGTATAGTTCAGGGTTATAATTATATTCTTATTATATATTGTTTTCTATGTGTAATATGTATGTATTTAAGAAAAAAAACATCTATGTATTTGTATCAGTTATCTAGTACCCATAATACAAGCTTTAGCTAGCTTAACTTGGTTCTAGATGGCGCTGTGTGAATTGTCCTGAGATTATTATTATTATAATAATTTGTATAAATATTTTTAGCTGGTGTACCAACGAAATAGCACCGTGCAATCCCAATGAAGGTAGACGAATAGATGGGTCATGTAATAATTTGGAGCATCCCACCAGAGGGGCAACCCATACTCCATTTTATAGGGTCCTGCCAGCAGTCTATGATGAAGGTATGCCTAATAATAAACCTCATCCCATTATCACAAGAGAGTCCTGTAACCTGTTTTATTGTATATATCGATATTATTATATTATCTATACATCATTACATAGTATAAAACAAAGTCTGTCTATCCCTATGTATGCTTAAATCTTTAAAATTACGCAACGGATTTTGAATAGATTGAGCAGGTTTTTTAATAGATTGAGTGATTCAAGAGGAAGGTTTATATGTATAATACATGTACACCCGAGCGTAGCCGGAGCGAGTAGCTAGTATAAATAAAATTGGAGTGTCTGTTTGTAATATTTAAATAATTGTTTTTTACTACAGGTGTATGAATATAAATATGGTAATATACACCAAAATACAAGTTTTACTCTGTTGGAAAACTTATGTAATTGTTATTTTCTTTCTGTGAGGGAACATTAAAGAGTTTTTCATTCATTCATTCATTCATATATACACAATTGTTTATCTTTTTGATGATAATGGAATGATGCTGTGCTAACGGTTTACGGTGGAGGATGATATGATGCGTTTGAGGTCATAAGCATTGTTCATGAGTGTAACATATATACAAATTAGTATTAAATAAAATGTATAGTAAGTTAAATACAGGTGTATAAATATTTTTATCCAAATTTGTTTCACGTATATAATGTCTGTATTTACAAAAAAAATGTACTCGTGTATTTGTATCAGATGTCTAGTACCCATAACGCAAATAGGCACCGTGTGAGCTGTTGTGTAATTATTTTTATAATGCATTGGTTATTCTAAAAATAAAGTTATCATTGTTAATTACAAAAAATATATACGTCTTGAATGGACTTTTTCTGAAGTTAAATTCATCAACATTATCCTCAATAAACGTATTCTTTATTGTAGGTATAAAAAACCTCACTAAACCTGAATTGATCAATTAACATAATGGACATATAACATAAGTAAATATCCTTATCCTTAAATTTTCATCCAAAACATTATACGATTCTTGTGCTTAAAATAGTAATAACATTGTATTCCACCTTTAAAATCTTGAAATTTCAAATTTAATCATTAATTTCCAATTAAATATTAATCGGATAACCGATATGATGAATGATAATAACGATTCAAGCAAATTATATTAATTAAAATTTAAATATCGAACCGATTTCGAATCTTTTCAAAATAAGGCTAAGAAATGGCATTTCTAATTTCCGACAAAAATTAATTTAAATTCAAATTTCGAATTGTAAGAAAGTCAAAATCAGGTAAAGGAATGTCATTGACTTGAAGGCGTAGATTCGTCAGACTGAACTCATTCGTTTATGACAATAAATACTCCAATTTCTAGGTTATAAAAAAATAACATTAATTTAAATTTAAACTTCGAACAAACAACTGCCACTGGCGCGAAAGCTGTGTACACATCTCCTATTAGACAAACGTATACCAAGTCAGACCTTCTCGTAACATTAATTTAAATTTAAATTTCGAACAGATTTCGAGCCCAGAAAATCGAAATCGGGCAAGGAGCTGCCATTGGCGCGAAAGTTACGTACTCACCTACTATCAGACGGACGCGTACCAAGCCAGAAGTTTACGCAACTCGCTACCCACTTCTTCGTCTTCATTCCGGCTGATATAGTCTCCTTACAAGACACTGGTATGTATAATTAGTTACTACTACTTGGCTGACAACCCTTGGCTAAAGGGTATAGGAGATTGTTATTATTGGGGATATAGGAATATGACATACTACATGCTGGAGGGGCACCAGTGTAGGATAACAATTTTTTATATAGAGCACCTGGATCGTGGTTCCTTTGGCAGGTACCAGGTAACAAAGGTGTAAAAAAAATCATACCAAATTCGTTATTTTAAGAAACTCCATATTTTCATATATTGTTCGTAGCATTATTATAACTTACGCTGCTCATTGCCAGACATTTGAGTTTCCTAAATTGCCAGACAGTTTTCTTGGTTCCTTATCATACCAGACTCATTGAAACCGTATATTGGGTAACAACGGTGTATACAATTTCATATCAAATTCGTTATTTTAAGATGCTCCATTTTTTCACATATTGCTCGTAACAGTATTATAACTTGCTCTGCTCGTTGTCAGACCCTTAGTGTGGTTCCAACCCCCCGCCGGACCCCCCTAAACTATACTATTTTATAAATAAACTTACGTCATTTTAATAAAGCTGAACTTTATATATATTATTGAGAGAACTATTAAACTGAGTTTCCTAAATTGCCAGACAGTTTTCTTGGTTCCTTATCCTACCAGACTCATTGAAACCGTATATTGGGTAACAACGGTGTATACAATTTATGCCCATCGTAGTTCCTCAATAATATATATAAAGCGAATTCACTGCGGATTAAAGACCGCAATGGGATCTCCAGGTCCCACTATACTAAATCTTTTCCAACATTGTTTTATCGGCCATTTTTTATATATGGCATTTGTTTAGGAGCTACGCTGCCACAAACAGGCATATCAACATAATACTTATAACATCCCTCTTTTTGCGTGGGGGGCTAGAAATATAACTAAAATATATATTTTCAATGTTCTAGTGAACTTTATAGTATGGAAACCGTACTGCTGTTTGCCTAAAGGTAAAACTGACAGGGACTGTATACCAAGCATTGTCCCTGATGATGACCCAGTATTCCGTTTCTCTGATATCCGCTGCTTGAATCTGACTAGACCTGCCTCTTTTCAATCCACCGGATGTATCAAAAATGATACTGTTCCAGAGAGGGTAAGTTTATAACTGGGAAATTTTCTTTAAGGCATTTAATAATAAACCGGGATATTTCACACAGCTAAACAGTGTCCTGCTCTGTTTAGCTTGGGATTAGATGGCGCCGTGTCCTGCAGAGAGTCTTGCTCCTTGCCATACTAATTACATGAGATAAAAATTGGACTTGGTATCTTGAATGAAAAATATGCAAAATGAATACTCAAATGTCTTTTAAAATTATTACTTCTATTTTGCCAACTAACCGCTCCGGCTTTGCACGGGTGTATTTATAAATATATATAAACCTTCCTCTTGAATCACTCTATCTATTAAAAAAACAAAATTCAAAATTCAAAATCCGTTGCGTAATTTTAAAGATTTAAGCATACATAGGGACCGACAGACAGCGACAGCGACTTTGTTTCATACTATGTAGTGATGATAAAGATACATTTGCAGATAGTAACATCAACACCGTTATTCGACATGTCAAATATATACGGGAATTTGGAAAATAATTTAATGAAGAAAGGTCGAAAATTTGAACGTGGTTTATTGAAATATGAAGTTGAAAATGGCAGGGTATGGCCACCGAGTACCAAGACACAGGTAGACTTATGTTTGCTCAACCAGAAACCAGCTGAAACCAGATGTCATGATACGCGTAAGTACTTATATGAAGGAACTCTAGAAGTCGCTTATATTTTAATGACTAATCAATGTAAACAAAAAATCAGTACAGAAAATAAAATATTACATACTATGTGTGCCCGTACCTTGTAATTGTAAAGTTACTGAGCGCAATCCCAATATTAATAAAAATAAAAAAAAAAGTCTGTTCAGTAGTTTTTGCAGTAAAAGTAACAAACATCCATCCATACTAACAAACTTTCGCGTTTATAATATTAAGATAAGATATATAGTACTTTTTAACAAGCTACTACAATAAAGTTAATGCCTATGGTAAACAAGCTGACTACCTGTCTGATGGTAAATCAAAAACATTCCCCACATACATAAACAGCATAGAATTTAGATGCTATGACGTGTTTATATTATCAACATCACCATTCTGATCACCTGGATAAATGACGATCCTCCATCATTCGTTTTTCAAGAAACTATTTGCCATGCATACCCACATTGTAGAATCACCTTCCAGTAATAATATTTCCATAGCGATATACTATTAAAACTTTCAAGAGAGGAGATTCCTTCTTAAAATACCGGCAAAACATTTCCAATTCCCCTGGTGTTGCGAGTGCTAAATGGCGACGGTAATCACTTACCATCAGGTGAGCCGCAAGCTCGTTTGTCGTCTGTGTTAAAAACAAAAAATGACCGAACAATGCAATGCAATAGTAGAGATATATTATTCATTTATAATTTAAGGGCTGTGCTCTTATCAGTGGAGCTCCCGCCACCTTCCACGATCTGCCATCAGTCCTTTTAGCTGTTGATACGACACGACTCCAACTTTTTCTTTAACCTGCTTGATATAGCTGTATCTTGGTCTTCTCCTTCTTCTCTTTCCTTTTTTTTTCTTTCGATCATATTATTAATAAGTTCGTCGTGTCGTATCAAGTGCCCCAACATTTCCCCCCGCCTATTCTGAATATCTATTATAAAGTCGTTTAGACTTTAATGAAAGTTACGGTCAGGCGTTTTTATAAAAACTATTTTACATGATTATGTCTATTTGTTTTGTATTTACAACAAAAAATATATATTTCTATTTGTTCACAGCTGAGGATGGAGCGAACACTGTTCTTGGGATCAATCTGTTTACAATTTGGTTTTGGAGGTACCACAATATGGTAGCCGATATACTGGCCAATTTAAACCCATGCTGGAGTGATGATCGTTTATTTTACACAGCTAGAGATATTAATATTGCTTCAGTTATGCAAATTTTCTACTATGAATTCCTTCCTACATTGTTGGGTAAGGTTTTACAATCGTATGTATTATCATTGGCTTATTTTTACATTATTTCATTTAACTTAGGGTAAATTCTATTATTGTATTTATATATTTATATATATAACTCAAAGGTGACTGACATAGTGATCTATCAACGCACAGCCCAAACCACTAGACGGATCGGGCTGAAATTTGGCATGCAGGTGGATGTTATGACGTAGGTATCCGCTAAGAAAGGATTTTGATTAATTCTGCCCCCAAGGAGATAAAATTGGGGATAAAAATTTGTATGAAACTTTGTCAATTTTAAACCGATCGGGCTAAGACTTTGCATGCATAAAACTACTTTGACGTAGACATCCCCTAAGAAAGGATTTTGATAAATTCCACCCCTAAGGGGACAAATTAACGCGAGCGAAGCCGCGGGCAAAAGCTAGTTTAATATATAAAATGTCATATTTATTAAATTTCCAGTATATCTTTACATATATAAAATAAAGTCGCCGCCAAATGATATCAGGTAACCCGGTACTACAACCGGTAGTCATAATTTTGTAATTAGACTAACTGATTGATTAGATGTATCGTTATTTTCTTATTAATTGTTTTCATAGCGACGAATGATATTCAATAATCACTTTTGTAATTGTTATTTAATTTGTTAAAATATTACATTTATTAAATTTCCAGAAAGTATATAATTTTATAGTGGAAAATTTATAAATTTTATATTTCTTTTAAAACTAAACATAAACTTTTGACAAATTTATTCATCTAGATAATTTCTTATTAAAAAAATTATAATCATTTTATATAAAGTAAGTATCATAATAGGATAAAATAAGTTTATAAGACGTTTTTTTTATTACTATAATAATATTAAAAAAACCATAAGGTTTTTAATGTTATTCTAGTAATAAAAAAGACCATATAGATCGTGGAGTCAAATGTGGCTGACACCAAAAAAATATGATTGTGTGTAAATTCATATTTATTACTTACTTATCGGTAAATTCATTGCATTCTTCTTCGGAACACCGATAACAAGATCAAATATTTATTATTAATTTTTATTTGAACAGTTTATATAACTTAATAGTACAACTAAGCACCTTAAAAATATAATATAATAATTGAAATATAATATCAAAAGGGGTCCCTTTAGGCAAGGTTCCGAAGATACTGGCAGCGGCCTCTTTGAATGGCTAGACTAATTCTTTGTCCGATTATTAATTCTTATTGTTTTCCTTGTGTAATTAGTATATATATAAATTAGTAAGTGTGTCTGTATGTATGCAATCTTCCTAAGTAGTCATATTGGGAAACTTAAGCTAAGTGATAGTATGACGTATATAAATAAAATCTATACACAAATAGTATGTTTTGTTGTTAGTATTTTCTCAAATTGTTATAGGTCGGAAAAATTTACTGCGTGACGGAGTTATATCATCATCATCAGGTTTTAGAGATTTATACAATTCTAATGTGTTGCCGCAATTATCTTTGGAGTTTCCATTTGTACTGCGATGGGCACATACTATACAGGAGAGTAATTTGAAGTGAGTGAATTATTTATTCTAATATCTAATATATAAAATTCTCGTAACACAGGTTTCATGTTTATACTCCTCCGAAACGACTTGACCGATTATGAGGAAATTTTATATGCATATTCAGTAGGTCTGAGAATAGGTTTATAACTATTTTTTATACCCCTAAGTGTTTAGTAGGCTGGCTCAATTTTGTTTTTATTGCTTCGATTTTTTTTTTATTTTTTTGTTGTTTTGCCTTAAATTAAAAAAAAAATTGGGGGCGGACTACCCCTAACATTTAGGGGGATGAAAAATAGATGTTGGCTGAATCTTAGACCTACTCAATACGCTCACAAAATTTCCAGAGAATCGGTCAAGCCGTTTCGGAGGAGTATGGGAACGAAAACTGTGACACGAAAATTTTATATATAACATTATGTGGCATTATAAAATACATACAACCCTAAATTTTTTCATCCTTCCACCCCCAACCCCTATTTTTAATAGCGATATTAGTACTGAAATTTATATGCCAAAACAACGTTTGGCGGGACAGCTAGTATAGTTATAAAATCCCCGAGTCACAGTGTTTGTAACAAAACTTCCGAAACGGCTTGACATATTCTTATAAAATTTTGTGTGTATATTCAGTAGATCTAAGAATAGGACGTAAACTATTTTTCATACTATTAAATGATAATGCAATCCATTTTCTTTACTATTTCAACAACATAAAACCACAAAATTGAGAAGCAAGCTGTTTTGTGGAAAATTTAGTGCCTTCTACACTAAAATACTATTTATAACGTTATATTTTTTACCGCTCTACATTCATCAACAGTTCTTTTTTTTAATAAATCCAAATTTTGCGTAGTAAATTCGTTAAATAAACTAACGCCTGCAGATAAAACTTGTACATGTAAAGTGCAATCGAAATCATTTTACGTTCTTGCCTGTTGTAGTCTTTCCTCTTTCATTTTACGTTCTTGCCTGTTATAGTCTTTCCTCTTTCATTTTACATTCTTGCCTGTTGTAGTCTTTCCTCTTTCATTTTACATTCTTGCCTGTTGTAGTCTTTCCTCTTTCATTTTACGTTCTTGCCAGTTGTAGTCTTTCCTCTTTCATTTTACATTCTTGCCTGTAGTAGTCTGGCCTGTATTGCTTAATTCATTTTCATGCAAGCTGTATCAAAATTTACATTTTTACCTATAGTGTTCTTTCCTATATATGTTTCTTTCTTTTTCAGATTTTATGACAAAGAAGGTCATTACCTACGACAATTTCCACTAGTGAATCTCACTTTGAGAACAGGTTTCTTGGCTGTAGATGATAATATTGACTATATAACGCAAGGCAGTTTTCGACAACCGAGCGGCAAAGTAGATTATACTGTGGACTTTGATGTATGTACTTACTATCGACTTTCGCATATTAATTTAATAATAATAATAATAATGGGTAAAAAAACAGCAAAAGCTGTGACTATAATAATAATAATAACTACGGGTATTGTACCCAAAACACTTGAAAATAGTCTGCAATCACTAAATATCAGAATAACAGATAGACTATAAATTTCGTGCTGGTAATACCGTGGGTACAGCTAGTATTATAAATATGAAAAGTCTATCTATTTGTCTGTTTAATACCAATTGACTTTCGATGGTTTCGATTTAAGCATACATAGGGACGGACAGACAGTTTTTTCGGACTACTCTATGCTAGGCCGCAGCTGGCCTTTACAGCTTCACCGGACGATAGGGCACGAGTGCAGATGGCACTCCAAACCTGCGGAAGGACTTATGGACTTTAGTCTGAGGACACCGCTAGGGGTTCGAACCTCGGCACAGGCCGTCGTAACATCGGTCCCCGTTTGAATTGGTCGGGGGATCGATTGGAGGGGACGGATAGACAGCGACAGCGACTTTGTTTTATAGTATAAAACAAAGTCGCTGTCGCTGTCTGTCATGCCTATAAAATTTATACTATGTAATGATGGCACTACATAACTCCGTGACATTAGACAAAGTTACTTATCTAACGTACACTGACACAATCTATGGGTGAAATGCATTACTATATCACAATAGTAACAAAGATCCCATATTACAGATGACTGGCATCGGCCTAGGTCCCCATCAACGAGCAACAGATATACTAACAAGTGACATGGCTAAGAACAGGTACTTTGGATTCCCACCCTATGTCAAATACAAGGAGTTCTGCAAAGAAAAGCAATATACCTCTTTCGAGGATCTGTCTAGTGACATAGATCCTGAGGTAAGTAAAATTAGAGAAATTCTTTATTGTTCCTCTCACAGGAAATTTCCATTCTCCATTTTGTATGGCGATAAAAACATTTAATAAGCTTCCTGATGACATAAAAACTCTTTCATGAATGGTTAGTTTCCAAGTGTTTTTACACAATTAAAGAGTTTATGGAATCTTAAAATGATAAATTGTATCTCATGACATTTAGATTTATATAGCTACAAATTGACATATACCATAATAACTAATAATTATATAAAAAATCGATAATTTAATGAAATTTAAGATTTTTATGCTTGATATAAGCAGACTTTGCAAGAGCCATGTTTTTGTATAACATCATATATGAATATACCCAAAATCAACAAATAAATTTATTATTATTATTAAAAAATACAGTTACATAACCAATTGTATAAAAAGATAAATACACACTAATAAACAAGGGGTGTAAGAAAATGCGTAAAGGTGTTAAGTCCACAATGTGTACCTTTATTTATGCATTGAAGTTTTAATAAATAAATAAAATGTTCCTTATTAAATATTCCTTATTGTTCCTTTCACATAAAATACCGTTACATACATACATACATACCCAATTATATTTGAGAGAAGTTAATAGAGTCTTGCGTTCGACTGCATCACACTTCCAGCTAAAGATGGAGAGAAGCTTTTATCGTTATATTTCACTCAATTTACATAATATCTTTTTAAATTATGACCTAAGTATTATTCTGATATATAAGTTATATTGCTGTAAAGTTTAATCAAAATACGGTCAGTAGTTTTTGCTTGAAAGAGTAACAAACATCCATGTACTCACAAGCTTTAGCGTTTATGAATTTGAAGAGTTTGTAAATGATAATATACTTTTTGTAGAATAAATCTATCTTTAGAGTCCATATTACTTCTTATTAGAATTAATACGGATGGTAGGAAAAAAAATATAATATAAAAGAAATTACTAAAATGTCTTACAGGAATAAATTATTTTTGAATTTGAATTTGAATAGAGTTGACAATATTATATGATTGCACAAAGATTCAGTGCGTAGCAGTTTCTATGTTGATTGTCGCATGACTAGTCCTTATTAATGTGTATTTAATTAGAACAACATACAAGTTTCTTTCTCATTCTTCTTGTGACAAGTCTGCGTTCCGAATGAGTGGTAGAAATAAAATATGACTATTCAAAAATGCTTATATTAAGTTTATTTGAATGTACATTATTTCTATTTCTATATATGCGATGGTTATCACTTGCCGTCAGGTGGGCATTATCTATATATATAAATAAAATTGGAGTGTCTGTTTGTAATATTAAAATAACAGTTTACTACATGCATGTGAATATAAATACGGTACATACATGAAAATAATTTTTTTTAGAATTTTTGCCTGTTTGTCTGTTTGTTCCGGCTAATCACTGAAATGGCTGGACCGATTTTGACGGGACTTTTTTTGGCAGGTAGCTGATCTAATAAGGAGTAACTTGGCTACTTTTATTTTAGAAAAATAAAGTTAAGGTCCACGCGGACGAAGTTACTGGAACAGCTAGTTAATAAATAAAGTTAATTATATGTATAGACTACCTGATCCCGTGACTACGTCCGCGTAGAATTTAGCTATATTTTCTAAAAGAAAAGATTTTTTTTTAAAACGTTTATATCAATATTACAAATAGATACTCCAATTTTATTTATATGTATATATAATAATACTATTTTTCAGCGTTTAGAACTGCTCAGAGAAATTTATGAAAACGTAGAAGACATAGACCTCCTAGCTGGTATTTGGAACGAGAAGTTAATTAAAGATGGTTCCGTACCGAGTACATTCTACTGCATCGTTGTAGAACAATTAATAAGGAGTATAACGTCGGACAGACACTGGTATGAGAGGTCTGATAGACCCAACGCTTTTACTCTCGGTGAGTGATTGATAACAATAATACCGGCGGACGGACGAATTTTGACGGCCACGGTGGTCTAGCGGTTTAGTACACCGCCTTACTTCCGATGGTCGCGGGTTCGATTCCTCGCACACCACATACATTTATCTGTTTAATACCAATTGACTTTCAATGGTTTCGATTTAAGCATACATAGGGACGGACCGAATAGCGACTTTGTTTTATACTACGTAATGATGTGTATCAAATAAACGTATTTACTTTCTTTCTTCTTTGATTTTTCTAAATCTTCGAAATATAAAATATATAACAAATGACTGATAGATATATTATGTAAATTTTTTTCAGAACAACTTCGTGAAATAAGAAGGACTACAGTTTCTCGTTTGTTGTGTGATATAGCAGATACTGTAACTGAAATACAGCCGCATGGATTCCTTAGAACGAGTCACAAGTAAGTATATAATATTACTTTTGTTTTTAAGTATTTATTATTGTTCAAAATCTACCCTGTGCCATCGTGGGCACAGATTGTTGTATTGGAGTCCGTTGGTTTGTGTTACCGCGGTTTCTGTTCCCCTCCCTTACCTACAGTACTGAACTGACCGTACAGCGGCCTTGACACGCGCGCGCATTGTGTTGTGAATTAAAATAAATTAGAACTGTGTAAACCTACTGTGAAACTGGAGAGCTAGCGAAGATATCTTCTAGACCCTGAAGCCCAAGAAATCCGCAGAACCATACAGGTACGAGACAGACGCTTCCACATATTTTTCCCTATATATATATATATAGTAAATTCCCTAACATTTTGGTAGCAGAGAGTATTTTCCCTAACAATTATCATATATATTTATACATCTTCTTGATATATAATAAACTACCGTGCTTTATTCCTCTTCGATCTAATTCAAACGGGGATCTAAATTACAGCGGTCTGAGCTGAAGTACGAACCCCTAGCAGTGCTAACTTTTTAGCCCTTTTTAGCCCCAGCTTTTGTTTCTAATACTGTTGGCCACAGCTGACCTTTACAGCTTCACCGAACAATAGGGGGCGAGTGCAGATGGCACTCCAAACCCGTGGAAGTGCTTATGGAGCAGCTAAAGGACAACTCCCGGCTGACGGATATAACTTTAGTCGGAGGACATCGCTAGGAGTTCGAACCTCGGCTCAGACTATCGTAATTTCGTTGCCCGTTTGAATTCGATGTTGTTTTATGGGGAAAATAGGTTACGTAATATCCAGAATGTATGCGCAAAACCAGAAGACCTAAACATCAACTTTGCTTTCTGTAGTTTATTATTTTTACGATTCTTACTTCATTTTAACATTAATATATTAATAACTATGTACGCGGATACAATGATTTTACTGAGCAATTAATTTATTCAATTTAAGTACATTCATCACATCGTCTCTTTTCGTCTTTTTATCTTATTTTCTGTTTCGTTGTTCCTTCTCTCTCATTTTTCTTTTATAATATTATAATTACTTTTCAGGAATAAGATACAAGGCTGCGACAAAATTAGAAAGGTTAATTTCTCAGTTTGGAAAGACAAACGGTGTTCGAAGCATTGACTGAATTGTTTATTGAATATTTGTTTACAATAATAACAGTTCTATATATATTATAACATTCGATAACAATAAAAGACATTAAATTTTTTTATAGTTATTTTGGAGTTGTGACTTTGTCTTCATTTCAACACCTACCCTGTTAAATCTAAGCATATACATTATCATCATACATTACAGAATACAATAATGCCGATGGCAACTTTTTGATAGTTTTTATGTTTTTTATATATATTTGAATTTTATATTTTGACGTTCTGTTTTTATATACTATTTGTTTTCTTATGCCATATGGTCTTTATATTTTTGCTAGCGAGCTGATTACACTTATTTTACCTCACCTAGGAACGTGTCTCATTTTAAACCAGCCTTAATACAGTCCATCCTTCCTTTAACAAATGTGTTATATATATATATTATTATATATGTAATAAAATATAATATGTAACAAAAGGTATAACCAAATAGATTTGATATTAATATTACTCAAGAATACGTCGCTCAAAATTTTTTGGGATTTAAAATATATTAACGTTTTAAAATCAATCATAGCCAGTTACTCCTTATAACATTAGCTATCTGCAAGTGGAAGTCTCGTCCAAATTCGTCTACCCGTTCCCGAGATTTTCAAGAACAAATAGACAGACAGACAAAAATTTACACAAATATTTTTTAATCTAAGTACCATATATGTATATGTACTTTTATATGTATTTAGTGAAAACCTGTTAATTTGAAATTACAAACAGATACTTTTATTTTATTTATTTGTATAGATTGACTTAGAAATGAGATCTGATGGATTTTATTTTATTTCCTTCGTCTTAAAGGATTTAGAATTTAAAAATAGATAATTCAATTATATTAATACCTATTTCTGCAACTCGTAATTTCCTTTAGAACCTTCAACGATGGAAGCCGTAACGCTGATCGGATAAGGAAAAACGGATTATATGACAACGAAGGTATTTTTTATAGGATAAAAATGGAGAAGAATTATATTTATCACTAGCTGTCCCGGCAAACGTTGTTTTACCATATAAATTAATAACGCTATAAAAAAATAGGGTTGATGACAGAAGGGTACAAATTTAGGATTGTATGTATTTTTGTATGTTGTATCATAAAAAAATTGAAACTAATAATTTTGTCTAAAATATAAAAAATAAAAATTTAGGGGTGTACTACCCCTAACATTTAGGGGGATGAAAAATAGATGTTGGTCGATTCTCAGACCTACTCAATACGCTCACAAAATTTCATAAGAATCGGTCAAGCCGTTTCTGAGGAGTATGGAAACGAAAACTGACACGAGAATTTTATATATAAGATTACGAAACTCTTACAAACTTTATTTTTAAAGTATTGCGTTTAGTACACATTACTTATTAGGATATTTATGAGGGAGGATTTTGTTAAGATGTCTTCCGGGCTGAAATGAAGACGATGAGGACATATTACATTTTTTTATAATACATACGAGCTCGCGGCGCGCCTGATGGTAAATGATTACCACCGCCTAGGAGCACACGCAACACGAGGAGAATTGCAAGCACATTGCCGGTACTTTAAAAAGAAGTTAGCTCTTTTCTTGAAGGCTTAATATCTTATCGGTTCGGAAGAATTGGAAGTGCGTTGCCAGCCTTTTGAGAAGGTAATATCTTTCGTGAAGGTTTATAATTACCGGTTCGGAAATATCATTGTTGGAAGGTGATTCCACAATGTGGTTGTGCGTGGCAAAAAGTTTCTAAAGAAACGCATAGTGGAGGATCGCCATTTATCCAGATGTTCAGGACGGTATATAACATATATACTGTATATAAAATATAATTAAGAGGGTTTTAAGACGAATAATATTATGTAAATAAAACTTTCTCTGGTTTTGGATTGAAAGGTTTGGTTTTGAATTGATTTAAACCAACGTTACAATTATACGCAGTGAATGGATGTGGAAGGCGGAAGATCGCACGTGATGGAAATCATTAGAAAAGGCCTATAACTAATGGTGGTTAGACATAGGCTAAAATGAGGATTACAAATATCAAAACATAAAAGAACTTATTTAAAAATCTAGTTATTGTAGCGAGCAAAAACTAGTGATCCTAAAAAAGCTATACGGTTTCTAAAACTGTGGTTATATCAAGTCACGCTAAACCGTCTGTTACAGGCTTAACGTGCTGGTGACGTGTTAACACTTAATTACAATAGCCAACTATTGCTGCAGACACGTGTTGCTTGTTAAATTCAGACCCTTCACTTTGACCGTGAACTTTTTGGCCCAAGTTATAAGCGGTAGCGGGCATAGCTTTAAACACGATTGTGTTAAAAATATTTTTGATATTAAATAATATATTCGTTAAAATAATATTTACGTCATAGTCGTATATTTACGAAATAACAAACTAATTTATCTCAGTAATAATACCTGCCAGCTACTGCCTTCTCTCGGATTAACAATAATAGTAAATAATAAAAAAAATAATAATATCAAATGTCGGTTTTTATACCATCCATTCAAACACGCAGTTTTTGGTACGCCAAATTCGAACCGGGACCTTTAGATACAAGTCAGGGTGGTAAAGCACTACGCCACGATACTCTTTATCTATTATTGTATATCAATCTATGTATATTATAAAAATACTATATAGACTGTTCCTAGCAGGGAGCTAGTCTAATTCCGTGGCGTCTAATGTAAATTAATCAAAATTATGTCAAAGTAAAAATATAATTTACACAAAATCATACCAGAAACATCGCATGTCAAAAGTTATCAATTTTTTTCGTCATGAATAATGTTCATTCATAAGTGCTACATTAACAATATTTTATAGGTATTACAGATATTTTACATTGTATTATATCTGTACATGTTGTTTTCTAAATTTCTATAAACAATAATAATAATAATAATCTCAGGACAATTCACACAGCGCATTTAGACCCAAGTTAAGCTAGCTAAAACTTGTGTTATGTGTACTAGACAACTGATACAAATATATAGATATATATATATTTTCATAAATAATATATATATTTTTTCATAATACATAATATACATATAAAACACCCAGACCGATACAAACAATCATAGTCATGAATACAAATGTTTGTGCCGTGCCAGAAATCGAACCCGCGACCGTCGGACATAAAGCGGTGTGCAAGACCACTAAACCACCGAGGTCGCCAAAATAAATACGTTTACAAAAACTAAATACGTTATTTATGTTACAATTAGTAATACACAAATTATATTTTAAAACCACTTTTTAAATATATACACAAGAAAAATATCACACGTAAAACTTAAATTCCTTTTTTAAATTTAATTAAGTCACACATGCTTGTCGCTTATGACTTGCACTATTGCAAACGATTAATCGATCGTGTATAGTCAGCCTTAATTGGCGTAAACTTTCGGGTACCCGACTGTATAAAATCGACCACTGTTTGTGACAGTGGAAAGACGAGGAGTCAGTTTACAGGTTTTTTGATTAATTTCCTCTTGTTTAGTTATATAACTAATGTAGAATCACAATTAACGACCTCAGTGGTCGAGCGGTTAAGCACACTTTGCTTTCCATAGTCGCGGGTTCGATTCTTCGCACGTTACTAACATTTGTATTCATGAGTATGTTGTATCGGTCTGGGTGTTTTCTATATATATTGTGTTTTTTTTTATTGGGACAATAGCCCAAATAGGGCTATTGTCATGTGCTTGGACCTGTAGCACTGTGACCTACATAGATCTATTGCGTTCGCCCTTTCAGAGTTCGCTACGTAGACCCGTCAGGGACAAGTACTTAAGGATATTCTTAGGAGCGATATGATAACGTATATACCTATATATTATGTACAGATTCAGATATACATATAGATATATATCATGTATGTATTTATATCAGTAGTCTAGTACCTACTCATAACACAAGCTCTGCTTATCTTGATATTAAATGGCGTTGTAATTATCCAGGAGTATTATTATGTTTTAAACTTTTACCGATGTATCGACTTTGTCACAAATATCATTGTCTTCCGGCATCTCTGTTTTTAGTTTGTTATAGGCGTTTCCATCACTAGAGAGTCCGTAATAATATGGGACACTATTACCCAGATACTCCAAAGTAATCACATCAACAGTACTTGCAATTAATTAAGATAAGAGAAATATAAATAAATGTTTTTTACTACGTGCATATAAATGTATGTACCGTACATACACCAAATTAACATTTTTTACAATTTTTGTCTGTCTATCTGTATGTTCCACTTAAACTCTGAAATGGCTGGGCCGATTTTGACTGGACTTTTATTGGCAGGTAGCTGATGTAATAAGGAGTAACTTAGGCTACTTTTATTTTAAAAAACTAAAATAAAATTCCACGCGGATGAAGTCGCGTGTACAGCTAGTGAATAACAAATAAATAATTATTAATTTGTTATATAACAATATTACTATAACTAATAATAAAAAAATAACCCTGCATAATTAACATATCTCCATCTAGTTAAGCAGAGCACGGTAAGCAGAGCTTGTATTACGGGTACTAGACAACTGATATAAATACTTACATATTTATTTTTGTACATAAGATCAATATTGTAATGTACATTTGGTAATTTTACTTTCATCCCTTAATATACATCGTCTTAACCGACAACAACATATTACTATTCCGCAACAAAAAATATACGTTAAAAGTTATTTGGTGTCAGCTAAATTCGAACTTATAACTTCTAAGTTCTGGTATAAAACCGCTGGGCCGCCCGGCCGCGGCGCTCTCATAAAAATCTATATATATGTGTATTGTCGCCATCAGCTTTCATTACGACCGGTCTGTCGGTCTGTCAAAACCTCTCGGGGTATCAATTAGTCACCCCAATGATTATTCACACGCGGCCATCGCCCCAGCATCTGTTTCTAATGATGGCGTCACGTGCCGGGGGCCGCGCCGGTGATTCTTTGTTTTATGTATTTCCAATTCTCCATTTTTGCATAACATACCTACATTAGACCCCGGTAGTATAGTGGTTTAATAAACATTTCCAATAGTTGCGGGTTCATACCTGTACTTTTTTTTTATGATTTATTTGATTAGATTTATTGCTTTTACAATAGCATATACTGGTGATCAATCTATACTCCAAAATTTGATTTTAAAAATTAATCTGTTTTATTGTAAACATGTACAACATTTATTTGAAAAGAATACGAGCTGAGTTTCTTGTCAGTTCTTCTCATCTCGAAATCATTCCAAACTGACAGTAGATTTGACATATCATAAGAGTCTGTAATAGACCTACATGAATAGAGATATATATTGAATTTAAATGATAATGGAATGCTGCATCCGTGTATGCTAAGGTTTTTCGCTGATCCATCGTCACAAATTCACATAAGATCGTATATTAGTAATATTATTAATGCGAAAGTTTGTGAGTATGGATGTTTATTGCTCTTTCACGCAAAAATTACTCAACGGATTTTGATGAAACTTTACAGTAATATAGCTTATACATGATAATAACATACAGCCCATGATATAAAAAGATGTATTGTAATTAAGCAAAATATGATAAATATCAAGTGACACAGAAGTAGTTGCATGGGTCAGCTATTTATACTCGTAAATAAGGTGATAACTTATATTTTTAGTCTGTGTATAGATTTCAAATTGGACCCCAGACGTCGTGTTTAATTATAGTCCAACCACAGACACCTACATAGCTCACAATTCACTTGTATCCATCCTATTCGGTGTATCTGTCTCCACTCTCACGCCAATTGAAGTCCCGAGTTCACTAATTGGACACCGCAAATTAGTTATCAGTCAGCGCTCACGTTACGGCCAGCATTGTGGAAGATTACTGTATATATTAATTAGTAAGTGAAGCAAAATCTTTGTACCCCTTTTTCCGAAAATTGCGTGGACTTCTGCGAGTTACGAAATTTCGCATACTTATATGGTTTATATAAAAAAAAATAGAATGCTAATATTTTTTTTAATTATTCATAAATAACAGCAAGGCGGACCGACGATCTTGTCAAGAACGCTGGAAGGCATTGGATGCGAGCAGCGCAGGACCGATCGTCGTGGAGATCTTTGGGGGAGGCCTATGTCCAGCAGTGGACGTCTTCCGGGCTGCGATAATGATGATGATGATGAATAAATTTCTATATATTTGACATACACACGCATATATACTCTTTCATTTATTGATATAGTCTGTGGTCATATTGAGAATAGATTAATATTGTTTGTTTTTAATATTATTTGTCTCTATTATGTGTATCTATAATATTACAGAATGTTTTATTGTCGAATTTCAAGCACTGGGACCACTACGGGTAAAGACTGCGAACAGGGATGAATGGAAGAGAAAAACATATTACGCCGACCACAAATAAATGGGATAAGGAAGAAGCAGATGATGATGCAATATGTAAAATGTAATATGTATAAGAGGAGAAATAGTTCAGATTACTGTTATGAGTGTCAATTCTTTGAAATAGCTCGTTTATGGACACGACAGTAAAAAAAAATCTTTATCAATCTTACATCATATATATAGACATACAGTTTTAGTTGAAATGAGTATACCAAGCCAAAAGTCAGTTAGAATATTATGAATCACACTTAAAATTTACGGAAAATAAAGGTAGAACTTTTCCACCATTGACCACGTGGACTGCGCAGTTAATATTAAAAGACAGAAGATATTAAAAGTTATTTTAAATTATAAATTAAACAGTAATAATAATCCTAGACAATTCACACAGCATCAGTGATTAGCAGCACTCATTTAGTTCAAAGTTAAGCAGTGCTTGTTTATGTTGTGGATACTAGACAAATAGATATTTTTTTGTTAATACATACATAATATACATAGAAAACACGCAGACCAATACAAACAATCGTACTCATGAAAACAAATGTTTGCAGCTTGAAAGGAATCGAACCCATGACTATCGGAAGTAAAACCGCCGAGGCTGTCAGAGTTTTAAAAATACTATTAATGGCTATCAGCTTGGTATAACACTAAGTTCAGTTTCTACAAAATCTACGTCTACGACTATTCTAGGTAGATATTTCTTCTCAGTATTTACACTTTAAAGTCAATAAGTGAGAAACGTTCAGAATTCCGAGGGGCGCCCGTTGACTACATTGATGTTCATTGTACATGCAAGACTCGTATAAGGTCATACAGGCGAGCGTTTATATAAACGCGGATATAACCGCTCAACATATATCTGCAGGTCTATAAGGCGCAAATAAAAAAATGGTAACATAAGTTTTCTTTTCTCTATTTACTGATTGAAATGAAACGTTTATTTGCAGAAAATGTAGTGTACACACAATGATTACAAATCTTGAGAGTGGTGCATGATCAGCATTTAAGGTTCTACACAGGGGCAGGGCAAATAAATTGTAGTTACGATTACGCTTTCCAAGTTCTGGGACGTGAAAGCTGATCAGGCCCAATATAGTTGGATTATATCTTATTCCTCTGATAATTTTGAATACGAACTCCAGGAGTGATATATTTCGTCTCACTTCGAGGGCTCTATATCCCACCATACCTAACAAGAAAGTGCTCGGATATATATGTGGATAACCGATATTATAATTATAGTTCAACACATACCGCCTTGTGTGAAGACATGCAAATTTTATATAAATAACTAGCTTTTGCCCGCCGCTTCGATCGCGTTAAGAATTATAAGGTATAGTTTTTGCAGTTTTACAGTACTTTCATCGCCTATTTTATCCCCTTAGGGGTGGAATTTATCAAAATTCTTAGGGGATGTCTACGTCATAGTAGCTTTATGTATGCAAAGTTCAGACCGATCGGTTTAAAATTTACAAAATTTCATACAAACTTTCATCCCCTATTTTATCCCCTTGGGGGTAGAATTAATCAAAATCTTTTCTTAGCGGATGCCTACGTAATAACATCGACTTGCATGCCAAATTTCAGCCAGATCCGTCCAGGGTTTGGGTTGTGCGTTGATAGATCACTATGTCAGTCACCTTTGAGTTATATATATTTAGATTATGCTTCTGTAAATAGTAACATAATTCTAGATAGCATATTACTTTATACAATTTAACATTAGTAATATTAGGAGTGTTTTTTACTAATTAGTAAGGAAGTTAAAATACAAAGCTAAAAACGCCCGTCTGTGATGAACAAACTTCATTTGACACCACACAATTTCTTTATTTGATTTATATAATACCATTGCATTCTTTGTCTGGCAGATATCCTATCGAACGCATTTACATACACCGTCGCAATTTGAATCCTAAGGCTAGTATACACAACTGCAAATTTATGGTGACTTGCTGTCGATAATTTTATTTATTTACTAGCTGTCCCGGCAAACGTTTTAAAACAGTTAATAAATAAACATTTAATAATTAAACAAATAAATGCAATTATAATAACACTATTAAAATAATAACGCTAATTCAAAATGCTATAAAAAATATTGGTTGGTGATAAAATGGTGCAAATTTAGGGTTGTATATCTTTTTTAATGACATATAATAAAATAGAAATAGAAATAGAAATAGAAATAATCTTTATTCAAATAAACTCATTACAAGCACTTTTGAATAGTCATATTTTGATTCTACCACTCATTCGGAATGCAGATTCATCACAAGAAGAATGAGCAAGAAACTTGTGTGTTGCTCTTTTTGATAGATGTTTTTTATATAAATAATTACAGTGTAACAAGTAAGAGGCATGCGACAATCAACATAGAAATCGCTACGCACTCATTATTAGTGTAATCAGATAATATTGTCAGTGCTATGTATTTAAAATGTTTCTATAAAAACATTATTATCGTTATAAAAAGAACTATGAATAAAAAAAAATACCTAAAAAATGAAATATAATATTAAGGGTGGACAACCCTTATCACTTAGGGGTATGAAAAATAGATAGTAGCCGATTCACAGACCTACTGAATATGCATATAAAATTTCATAAAAATCGGTCAAACCGTTTCAGAGGAGTATGGTAACTAGTATTGTGATACGAGATTTTTATATATAAGACTAGCAGTGATTGCGGTTTCGGCCTATTTATTATTCTCATGTATAAGCTATTGTTAATACTCATAGTATTAACATCGCGTATACTGCCATAATGCGCTCATCATCCTACTGCGGCTGCGCGCCATCCGTATATTTTGAATCTGTGGCGCGTTGCATTTGCGCGGGAAAACCTAACTACAAAAATAACTTCTCCTACAGACATTCTTCAACTATTGTACTTCTGATCACAATTTTTTTTTATACTGTTCTTCATTACTTTATCTGTCTGTAAATTACTTTTATTACAATATAATACTTATATATAACCAAAACTGGCCTATAAATAAAGCCCCTAATCATATTTCTAACAGCTATATTACTGTAAAGTCTCATCAAAATCCGTTACGTATTTTTGCGTGAAAGAGTAACAAACATTCATCCATACTCACAAACATTTATATTAATAAGATTTATTTATTTAGGCTACTATTACTACTAAGTATGAAAGCGGCACCGATGTCAGAGAGGTTAAAGAGCAATCGTCTATCGTGGTATGGGCATGTAATGCGTAGGAATGAAGATCATATCCTAAGGACGGTATTACATATGAATGTGGATGGTTATAAGGGTAGAGGAAGACCAAAAAGAGATGGATGGACTGTGTGAAAGATGATATGGTGAGAAAGGGAGTAAAAAACGCGATGACTGCGAACAGAGATGAATGGAAGAGAAAAACATATTACGCCGATAAATGAGATAAGGAAGAAACATGATGATGATTTATTTAGGCTACTAATTGCTCACATAAACACCGTATGAAATAATAATATAAAAATAAATTATCTCTCTGGTCACGGCACTGCTGATAACAATCTACCGCGGTAGCGCCGATACACCATCCCCCAGCCAGCAGTCCTCTTTCGCGAAGGGCAGCATGTTGGTGAGGACCCGGGCCACAATCGCCTTGAACGCCAGAATTAAATCTGTGTGATAAACTACCAGACTATTGACGCTTAACGCAACCTATCTAAATACATGTAATTTTCACCAAATTACATGTCTTTAGATAGGTTTGCGTCAATGTTATTCAGAAACTTTAATATTTATGTAAGTTTTAGTAATAAGTAAGGAGTCAATAAAATATCAGCGCTGCAGAGTTATCTGTAGCATTATGCTGAGTTGGCTGCCTTTTCACTTTTGCGGCACATAAAGTCACCTACATTTCTTTTATTAATTTCATGTTTTTTTTCTGTATGTCATGTATGTTATGTGTCTGTAATTGTGAATAAAGAATTTAACTATATATCTATCTATGTATAAAATTATTAAAAAAAACGATAACTGTAGTCATTTCAACCAGATCCACAAATGTTCATATTCCACCAGGATAGAACCCTCGACCACCTGAAGATAAACCGTGCTAAACCGCTAAATCATCGGAGTATATTAAAACGTGTTTAAAATACCGTTAGACCGATACATATATTTCCAGAATATACTGCAAAGTTACGTGCCTTTCGTTAACAATTTCACGTTTAATTTCACACGCGAATTGCTCGCGATCCCTATCCGACCATAAGAATAAATTAAGTCCTCCTACCCACTTTTCGCCCTCTCTGTTCGAGTCTCATTAAAATACTTTAAAGGTAGCCTTATGTAGTAAGGCATCCGGAATGTATGCAGCGGTTAGAGCTAACTTGTCCCAATGGGACATACTTTTACCATTGTATATTGCGGGTAAATCGACCTATTTTAAGAAGAGGGGTAGCAAACGTTAGTACTGTAGTAGGAAGGTGTAGGAAGCTCCATTTTTTATAGATGATAATAATAATAATAATTAACGACCTCGGTGGTCTAGCAGTCTACACCGCTTTACGTCCGATGGTCGCGGGTTCGATTCCTCGCACGGTACAAACATTTGTATTCATGAGTATGTTTGTTTGTGTCAGTCTGGGTGTTTTCTATGTATAATATGTATGTATTTACGAATAAAAAAATATCTATGTATTTGTATCAGTTATCTAGTACCCGTAACAAGCTTTATATAGCTTAACTTGGGACTAGATGACGCTGTGTGAATTGTCCTGAGATTATTATTATTATAATTAATATACATTTATTTAGCAAAAATAATTGACAGTAGCATACATTAAATTAAGTTGGCGGCATGTACATGCACGTACATATACATACACTCAAATACAACAACATAGTAAAACAATTAGAAACCAATGTAATCGTATACTACTAAAGAATATTTACTAAAAAGGACTCCGCTCAGCTCATTATTGGTTACAGGAGTTATAGCGCTACTTTTCAGCGACGGCCTTAGGGTAGATAAAACAAAATTGTAGATAAAAATTTATCGACATAATCAATAATGGAATGATGCACCCACCTGCGCTAACGGTTTACGCTTGCTGGGCAATAGTGGAGGGTGAAAAAATTAGTATGAAGTCAGGTCAGTTAGCCCAACTTTGCAAAGGGCAATTTACCACGAGAGTTTCCAACTTGGCCCCCGCGTGGTAGGCTACTTTTATTTTAGAAAAATAAAGTTAAATATCACGCGGACGAAGTCGCGGGTACGGCTAGTCTCTTGTATATTCATTAACAGCACCATAATAATATCATGTACAACTGGTACTACTGATGATATTATTGCTGGCAATGTATGGTGCATTGCCAGCAATAATATAATGTGGACTACATTACTAACAATACCCCCCCCCCCCCCGCAATGCTAGCTTGTACCAGTTGTACATGATATTATTATGGTGCTGTTAATGAATATACAAGAGACTAGCCGTACCCGCGACTTCGTCCGCGTGGTATTTAACTTTATTACTTTATTTTTCTAAAATAAAAGTAGCCTACCACGCGGGGCCAAGTTGGAAACACACGTGGTAAATTGCCATTTGAAAAGTTGGGGTAACTCAGTCAGGTTGACCTCCACGCAGCTCCACCTGGAAACCATCGTGATAAACTCTTGGTGAATTTGTCACGATGGGCTAACTGACCTGACCCCATGCTCATTATTATCCTTGACTGGTGCCACTGGGAACCAAGTGAACCAATCCATTATCAGCCATTAAAAACGTCTACTTATAAGAGCTTGTCTTATTTACTGTGCTATAAAGAAAAACCATGTTAAGTATCCGTTGTATTCACACCCTAGCTTAATAAATATATCCACATATCATGCGCTATGATCCAAGGAAGTACATATTGTATTACTAAATAAGCGGGGACGGGCGAAATGTTTATACGTTCATACGTTTAGTCAAATGGCGACCAACTTTTCTCAACACAGAAACATATAAAAATAACACTTAATACTTAAGCATGAGGGTCTATACTAACTGCACAAGTTATCCTTGTCACTTTATTTTTATTAGGTTTTCTACAGTAGGATAGGTCCGGGGACGCGGTTGCTATGGTAACGGCACGACTGCTCTCGGCAGCGTGTGATAGTAGTCTATTTGTTTTATTCTATGCTAATATTAAATATTTTTCCTAGTGTTACATTTCATTGTCAAGCAGCTTTCTGTTAAACAATATAGATTTTATAAAATAGAAGTGTTTGTTTGTTTATTATATTGAATGTCCTAATCTCAGGATCCATATTTTTGTATGCTTCTAAGACATGGACCTGGAAATCACACGTAAAATCCAAATATCATGCTTTCGAGATGTGGTGTTGGCGCAAAATGTCAGGAATATCATGGACGGAGCGCCGCACTAATGCATCTGTTTTGGAACAACTGGGTATCAGAACCCGTCTCTCTACTGTGTGCTTCCAGCGTCTGCTAACTTTTTTCGGCCACGTGGCCCGCCAAAAACCAGATAATTTGGAAAAATTGTAATGTTAGGCCACGTGGACGGTAGAAGGGGCAGAGGTAGGGCACCTGCACGTTGGACTGATCCTGTACGAGAAGCAGTCAAACAAAACATACAGTCGGCGGTCCATTTAGCACAAGATAGAAATGCCTGGAGAGTATTGGTTGGAAGGAGCATTCCTGGTGGTCACGACCCTCAGTCTTGAGGAACCGACAAAGAAGAAATCTCAGGAACTATAGGTTCTAATTGAGAAATTATTTAAGGCTAATTTGTACAATTAGCTTTAAATATTTTTAGTTAATAATAATAAAAATATATAAAATACGTCATTTATTTATTTATTTAAAACTTTATTAAATTTGTACAATAGGCGGGCTTAATCCTAATATCATTCTCTACCAGCCAACCTTAGGGAGTGCAGAGATACTCGAAGGCGGTTTAGTTTTAATAAATTAAATGTAATTATATTAAATAGATATAAGATCATACATATACATGATAATATACTACATATAAACAAATTATGAGCATACATACATATTTATATAATTCATTTGTTATTTTATTCACTCTTTTGACTTTGAAATATATATATATAATAACCATTTGAATCGATCCAATAAAAATATCTCACCGTTCCTTTTCTCCATAACTCCGTCCTTACTTGTAATTTAAAACTAATTTTTACATATTAATGATATAGTTATAGTGAAGAGTGGATAAATACAAATATTTTTTGTTTTTACTTTATACATTTATCATTGAAGTAATTTTATTTTTGATCTTTTCTGTTTTCTGGGAAAACGGAACGATACAGATTTTTTGTAATAAGACCGTTAGTGTTTAAATTCCATAGAATATAAATATACATAGATATGTTCGGGTATGTTCTATCTAGATTTGTGTGTTCATTTATTTCTATACAAAACAAAAAAACAAACTAAAAGTATCATGTAGTAATTTCCTTATATATCTATGAGTTATTTAGTACTCGTATTCAGCTTTGCTTAGTTTAAAACAAGATGGCGCTGTGTTGTACGTCCTGGGTTATTTATAATATGAATATTATTTTCAAAATAAAATAAAAAATAAACCAAAAATTATACATAGAAATTTACTTAAATATCTATGAGTTATTTAGCGCTGTATTATAGATTCTGTGTTATATGTTCTTGGTTACTTATAATAACTTAATATAAATAATATTTTTAGTTTGGTATCTCTAAACTGTTTCTTTATCTCAATTAAGAAAATTTATTCTGTATTAAAAAAAAATAGCAACCCCCAACTCACATATTCCCAGTGGAAAACCGTCTCGTTAAGCATTGATATAAAATTTGATTTCAACCTCACAATTATACATACAGTCTGAGCTTACCAAAGATAAATCTTTTATAGAAGTGACTTGTCGTATAAAATAGAGTTTTTTTATATAATATCATTATCATTATATATATAATTAAAATCATTATGTACTAATATAAACACCACATCTGTTTAAATGCATACTAATTGCAAGATTTCTAAATCCGAAAACAATATATATTATAATCAAAACAATTTACACGGCATCAACTAGTCCTTGATTGTGTTATATGTACTAGACAGCTGATATATATGTATTTTGCAAATAGATATATAATATACGTAGAAACTTGCGTTATAGGTATAGACAACTGATATAAATACACATACATATCTTTGAAAACACATACATAATATACATAGAAAACACCCAGACCGGTACAAACGATCATGGTCATGAAATACAAATTTTTGTACCTTACGAGGAATCGAACCCGAAAACATAGGAAGTAAGGCGATGTGCTAAACTGCTAGAACATTGAGGCCATCAATTTTCATATCAATAATACAGATAAAAAATCTCAAATTTACTCAAGCTCTATATAACTGCTAATATGTATATATAATATTACATACGAAGCGAAAACATTGTATCCCTTTTTACGATAAAGAAAGAAAAGATACTTGAAATCAATAAAAAAACTCACACTATACTCTTATATATATTTATTGTTAAACTCTATGGTCAAATTGAGAATAGATTAATACTGTTTGTCTTTAATATTATTTGTCTATAGTCTGTACTGACAGCCAAATTAATTATGGACAACTGACAAACACTGGGCGCCCACTAGTTAAATAAAATTCTCGACTTTTCTCCTCTTCTAATTCCATATATTTCTAGATCTTCGTCAATAGACTAGCTGAACATTTCTCCTCTTCCAGTTCCATATATTTCTAGATCTTCGTCAATAGACTCGCTGAACATTTCTCCTCTTCCAATTCTATATATTTCTAGATCTTCGTCAATAGACTAGCTGAATATTTCTCCTCTTCCAGTTCCATATATTTCTAGATCTTCGTCAATAGACTAGCTGAACATTTCTCCTCTTCCAGTTCCATATATTTCTAGATCTTCGTCAATAGACTCGCTGAACATTTCTCCTCTTCCAATTCTATATATTTCTAGATCTTCGTCAATAGACTAGCTGAACATTTCTCCTCTTCCAGTTCCATATATTTCTAGATCTTCGTCAATAGACTCGCTGAACATTTCTCCTCTTCCAATTCTATATATTTCTAGATCTTCGTCAATAGACTAGCTGAATATTTCTCCTCTTCCAGTTCCATATATTTCTAGATCTTCATCAATAGACTCGCTGAATATTTCTCCTCTTCCAGTTCCATATATTTCTAGATCTTCGTCAATAGACTCGCTGAACATTTCTCCTTTTCCAGTTCCATATATTTCTAGATCTTCATCAATAGACTCGCTGAATATTTCTCCTCTTCCAGTTCCATATATTTCTAGATCTTCGTCAATAGACTCGCTGACGCATCCCCTCCTGCATGAATGCCCTTAATTTCCCGAGTTCGCAAACTGTGTGTTTGCGGCTGAATCGCCCACAACGAGCTTTGCCTTAATCGACTGCAAACATACTTAAAGCAAAGCGTGAATTGACGAGCGTGAACGCTTCTTAATTAGTCAGCAAAATTGATTAAATATCAGTAGTCTATGAAACAATATAAATATTGATATTATCTCTTAGACTATACTGAGCTAGCCTTAGCCCTTTAAGCGATGTTACTGCTAAAGTATTGTAAGCTACGGTAACCATTTACCATGAGGTGGGCCGTATGATTACCACTTTCGTGGTATAAAAAAAGTTGTAACGATGAGGTTTGAATTAGGTGGTAAGTGGTTGGTAACAGTAATCAGCAACAGCTGAGGCAGCTCCTATTGCCAACTTCTATGTTCTTATTTATTTCTTATTTTGTGTCTTATTGTAAATTGTATTATTTGGGTTATGTTGGCAATAAATTAATTATCTACCTATCATAAATCTAGGGGTTAAATAATGTCTACCTCAAATTATTGTACATAAAACATTTAAAAAAAATAATATACTTAATTAACAATAAAAAATACCGGTCCCTATGTGAGATATAAGATTTCAATGCAGTCTTCAACGTGTTTTTATACATAGATAATACCCAAACTGATGCCATCCATCATACTGATGAACAGGCGAACTCGGTGGTCTAATGCACGATGCTTTACGGGTTCGATTCCTCGCATAGCACAAACATTTGTATCCATGAGTATGATTGGTTGTGTCGGGTGTTTTCTATGTATGATATGTATGTATTTACGAAAAAAAATCTAAGTATTTGTATCAGTTATCCAGTAGCCATAATACAGGCTTTAGCTAGCTTAACTTGGTTCTAGATGGCGCTGTGTAAATTGTCTTGAAATAATAATAATTATTATTTGTACCATACGAGAAATCGAACCTGTGATCATCGGAAGTAATGTAAATGGATTAAATCGCTTGACCACCGAGACCGTATGCATCGTGGTAACGAATACTTACATTATTTTGTATATTATAGAACCATCATTACATAGTATAAAATAAAGTCGCTGTCGCTGTCTATCCGTCCCAATGTATGCTTTTAAATCTTTAAAACTACGCAACGGATTTTGAAGCGGTTTTAATACATAGAGTGATTCAAGAGGAAGGTTTATATATACAATACATACACTCGCCCAAAGCCGGGACGAGTATCTAGTTCTCAATATAATACAATTACAAACCACATCTGTTATATAGTTTCCAAGGACTAAGCGGACAAACAGAGATAAACCGAATTTCAGTGTTTCATAAACTCAATTTTCAGGCTGTCTATAAACTTTTCCCTTTCATGAAATTAGAAGCTCTACATGTTTCCGCTGTCTGGACTGAATATATTGAAATGCAGGTACCCGGAAGCGGAAGTGTGGACCGTGTCACATTGTGCTCGATATTTTAATTTCCTGTTCACACTCATATTCGTGTATGGTGTTGTATGGAGATATCAACAATGTATGTAGGTGCTCTACATGTGTATAGGCTGTGCCCGCGGCTTCGTCCCCTTGATATTTGTAGCCTATGTCATTCTGGTATCTAGATATATATAACTCAAAGGTGACTGATTGACTGACATAGTGATCTATCAACGCACAGCCGAAACCACTGGACGGATCGGGCTGTAATTTGGCATGCACGTAGATGTTATGACGTAGGCATCCGCTAAGAAAGGATTTTGATTAATTCTACCCCCAAGGGAATAAAACAGGGGATGAAAGTTTGTATGAAACTTTATCAATTTTAAATCGATCGGGCTGAGACTTTGCATGCATAAAAATACTATGACGTAGGCATCCCCTAAGAAAGGATTTTGATAAATTCCACCCCGAAGGGGATAAATAAACGCGAGCGAAGCCGCGGGTAAAATCTAGTATACTTTAGCATTTATAATATTAATAAGATTATGTATGTATTTACAAAAAATATATAAGTATTTATATCAGTTGTCTAGTACCCATAATAGAAGCTTACAGTGAGACTAGATGACGCTGTGTTAATTATCCGGGATTATTTATTTAATTATTATTATTTATATTAATGATGATGATTATGATGACAGCATAGCATAAATTTTGTTTTTGGCTGAGAATAATGTAATAAAAATAAGTCAAGAGTCAAGTTTGTTCTCCGTGCTCTCTGGTAGAGAGAACAAACGTAAATATAAAGATTTAAGAGAAAATAATAAATTAGTTTTTTTTATTTTCGAACTTCTCTAATGCTATTGGCCGCAGCTGGCCTAAAGGCCTTAAACAGCTACAAACACAGCTAGCTTTACTAAAGCTGTAAACATCTTCACTGGAAAATAGGGGGCGAGTGCAGATGATCATAATATTAATACTAGATTTAAAGACAAACTTGCTGTCCCCAAGTATCGTTTAGAAAAAGTTAATAGGTCTTTTATGGGAATAGGTATAAAAATTTACAATAAGATACCGAAGGATATGTTGGAATTACCCTTAAATAAATTCAAAACATCTGTTAAATCATATTTACTGAGCAAAGCCTATTACTCACTAAACGATGACTTGAATGACGAGTGTGCATGGCAATAGTTGTTCATGCACTGAATTTTCATTTAATGTTAGACATAGACACCTATATAAAAATACATTGTAAATAAAGTGGCTTTAAAAAAAAAAGTAATTCAATTGAGTTTCTTGCCAATTCTTCTCAATTGGATCTATATACCGAACTGGACGGTAGGGAAAAAATAAAATTATAATGTAATAATTTGACGTTCATAAGCGGCTAAAATGTCCTACATGAATAAATGATTTTTGAATTTTGAATTTTGATGGCACTCCAAACCCGCGGAAGGACTTATGGAGCGGCTGAAGGCCAACTCCCGCCTGACGGATACGACTTTAGTCTGAGGACACCGCTAGGGGTTCGAACCTCGCCTCAGGTTATCGTAACATCGGTTCCCGTCGAGTTGGACGGAGTATAGATCGAAGGGGAAAATAAATTAGTCCGAAAAAAAAATCCATCAGATGACTTCCACCATCCGTTAAATTGGTTTTCATAATTTTTTTTAATGAAAAATTTTTAACTAACTGTAACTACTCGCAGATTCACCTGCGTTAAATTTCAATAATAAATATAACCTATATTATTCTGGTTCATGAGCTATATTACTGTAAAGTTTCAACAAAATCCGTTCAGTATTTTGTCAAAGATAAGAAATTGCGTCAAAGAGTAACAAACAACCATACTAACAAACTTTCGCGTTTATAATATTAATAATAGGATTACGATTTTCTATTTCAGAACCAACATTGTTATAAGGTTTTATCCTATTTTTAATATAAAATTCAAATGAAATCAATTATTAGCAATGTTTTGAAATATACACATAATATGAGTAATGCTGTCCATTTGTCTGTCACACGACAAATAGCAAAACCAATGACTGATTGCAATATTACTTGGAAAATGCAAAACGTACAATGGCCACACAAGTGACAGTACTGTCTATTCAAAATTATACCCTACTACCTTTGTATTGAAAGTCAAAATAGAATTGAAAGTAAGCGATGCTATTTTGTCCCAAAATAAATACTAATTAGATACGAAGTCATGCATTGAGCATTTCCATCTTTTATTATATGATTTGTGTCGGTTTCTGAGAAAGCAATGTTACGTATTTGAATCATTGGGCGATAGCTGGCTGGCTGAGTATCTAAAAGAAGATAATACTGCGTGATCGTATCAGCAATGAGATCCGCAGAAGAATCAGCGTGACCAACATAGCCCGAAGAATTGCGAAACTGAAGTGGCAATGGGCAGGACACGCTCGTAAGACAGATGGCCGTTAGGGCAGTAAAGTACTTGTAGTAAAGTACTAGAGCTGTGTAGGACCGATCGAGATTTCTGGGAGAGGCCATTGTTCAGCAGTACGGTATTCTGGGCTGAAATGACGGCTTGAAATTACTTAATGTATTTATATTATTTTGATTAATTCTGCTACCATATGTGTGAGACCACAAAGATTGAATGCGGAAATCTCTGATCTGACCACTGAATCTGGCCATCGCTTCTGGAAGCGTTTCCTATTACTGATCAAATTCAGACCGTTATTGGAATTGTCCACGGATATTATTATTAATATTACAAAATGTCTTTTAATATAAAAATATTTTAAATAAAATTAATGTTAACCAGGTGGGCCGGGATTTTTGGGCTCCCTAAAATATGGTTGAACGTAGTGATGGCTGACTCATCCGTCATATTCGTGAACGAGTGCTGTTTGTGGGAACTGGTCTGCTGTAATCATTATGACTGATTTACTCTTATTTAGTTCTCAACCAGTTGGTTGTATATTTAATATTTTCTAGCTACAAAAATATTAAGAGCAACACGCAAGTTTTTGGCTGAATCTTTTTGTGATGAGACAGATTTCCGAATTAGCGGTAGATTGAAAAAATAATGTGATGACTATTCCAAAATGCTTCAATGTAAGTTTAATTGAATAAATGATTTTCTATTCTATTCTTACCTTATTTTTAAATCATTAAA
Source organism: Achroia grisella (assembly GCF_030625045.1). Taxonomy (NCBI): domain Eukaryota; kingdom Metazoa; phylum Arthropoda; class Insecta; order Lepidoptera; family Pyralidae; genus Achroia; species Achroia grisella. The sequence continues at coordinate 4,406,746 of NW_026712908.1, forward strand.
TTGTTCAATATAGAGCACAAAATGGCCGTAAAGCGAGATAAATTTGAGTTCATTAAAAATTTAACTAGATACGAAACCATTAACTTCAGGTAACATTATCGTCGCATGAATCGTTGATTTAACTTTTCAAACTCGATTAAGTCTGAACCGTTGTTGCGGGTCAATGAGCAATTTAATTTTCTTTCTTCTCAGTGCCCGCGTGTTTTTGAATGTAGGCTTCGTTTCCTTTTATACGCATCGGGAATTCACGGGGTAGCTACAGATATAAAAAGTATCATGTAATGAGGATGGTTAATGAAAGTCGCAAGAAATATTTTTTTTATATATTATTGTAGTATACACTTTGCTATCTAATTTACTTCTACGTTTAATTTCAATAAAATTATATTTATTTGCTACACGCTTAGAAAATAGACACTCACATCATCATCTGTTTCTTCTTTATCCCATTTATTTGGGATTTAGACTAGACACGCATAATTGAATTCAAATAAAAAAAGGACAAGAAAAACTTTATGTATTATGTACGTGTATTATTTTTTTAATAAGAATTAAAAAATAATACACGTATACAATACAAGAGTAAGCAGAAAAGATAAGAAAATAATATATTTGTACAATTGTTTGAACTACATGTATAAATCTACGTGGTATGTGTATATGAATACATATTTAACTAAATTAGAGACAGTTAAATAGCAAATAAACAGAAATAGATTTGTACAATAGATATACAGAAATAGAATCATATAAATTATATTATTGTTTTTTTTATAACGGAGAGATGAAAGATCGAATGGAAGAATCGTAATTTTTAAAGCTGGAAACATGAAACATATTTTTTAGGCTCTTCATTAAATAAAAATTTACCCTTAAGGGGTAAAATAAAATAGGTGATGAAAGTTTTTACGGAAATTCGTGTTTGAAGCTAGAACGACGAGTCTTTTTCATTGGCTTTTTATAATTAGCCTAAATAATTAAAAATGTTATCCTAGGCCACTATTCCACGCGGACGAAGTCGCGGACACAGCTAGTATGTGAATATTTTCTCAGCTATGATAAAATATGACACCAAACGATGCTAGCTACAACCCACTTCCTGAGAGCGGAGCAAGTTACTCATATATTTTGGATAACATCCAAATAATTCCGTCGGATTCCGCCCATTTCATGTTTATATATGTCGTAAAAATACAGCATCAATTTCTTCATCCTGAACGGCTTAAGATGTAACTACTTGCTGGACGCGAGACGAGTTCCAATTCGCGATTGAAACCGCCAAAGCAATCCAGTAAAATGCCATAAACTTTTCCATAAATAAGTAAGAAAAGAATAGAATAGAATAGAAATTATAATAAACTCTATTTAGGCACTTTTGAATAAACATAGTTATTTCATTTAATTTATCGCTTATTCGTAACGCTGTCTCATCACAAGAAGCAAGAAATCTTTTAATCTACCGCTCCTTCAGAGAGCCGTCTCATCACAAGAAGAACGAGAAAGAAACTTGCGTGTTGCTCTTTTAAATAATCATTGTAACTTTACATTTTTAAGTCGAAAGTGTGAATACAAACTACCAACTAGCACTAATTTATTAGAGTCAAAATATTAAATACACATTTAGATTAAATCAGTCGCAGTAATTAGAGCAGATCAGTCAAGACCAATACAAAGAATCATAATTAATCAATAATGATTGTAACACGCGAGGAACTGAACTAGTGATCATCGGAAGTAAGGCGTGCTAAACCCGTCAGATAAGACAAGCTCTCTTAATAGAGTATTCATGATTGAGTATAATAAATTGTCGCTGGTGGGAAGCATTTGCATTAAGTTCATCTGCATACCACACAGTAATTGCAAGTGGATGCACAATTATGTGCATGCATTAATATACAAGCATTCGAGCCAAATTAGATTTTAAATGCATAATGTGATAAGATTCATTATCGTATTTATGTGAGTGGACTGTGATGATCTTTTAATTATGAGCTATGTGGCACTTTCTATATTCACGCCATGTCTCTTACTGTGTAGACAGAGAGAATCGAGTACTATTATATCTAGTTATATGCCTTATACACAGGTCCAGTTGCATTCATTTTCTTGACTCATATGATGGTGCTGGCATGAGATGAGTCAAGAAAAATTTCGAACATTTTGTACTCCTCCCCAAAGTATTTAGTAATTATGAAATCATTATATCTAAATATTAGAAAAAAATATGAAAATGAATACTTTTTTGTACAAGTACCAATATAAGGAATCTTACCAATAGTAAAAAGAATCATCAACATCTGTTTTTAAATTCATCATTAAAAAAAAACTCTTCAAACAAAAAAGCAATTTACTAATACACGTTGTCATCATATGTTGATTGTCGTACGCCCCTCCTTGTTAATGTGTACATACTTATAACAACATTTATTTAAAAGAGCAACACATAAATTTGTTGCTTATTCTTCTTGTGATAAGTCTGCATTCCGAATGAGTGGTAGAATAAAAAATATGACTATTCAAAAGTGCTTATAAGTGTATTTGAATAAAGATTATTATTATTTCTTATCTTTTAAATATCTGCATCTAATTAATGTAATATATGTATAGTACATGTGACAAGAGAGCACTGATACCTATAGCACAGGTGTAATACCTAGTTTAGAATATCAGGGTCCTCATTTTGTATGGCCATTTCACAACTTTCTGCCATTTTGATTACCTAGCTAATGAACTTCAATTATTATGTACTTTCCTTTTAATTTTGTAATCTTGTGGTTGTACAAATAAAGCATTATTATTATTATTCATTTTTTTCCCAAAAATTCTCATCTCCCCTCTTAAGGAGAGGAGATGGCAACATACCCCCGGCAGAAGCACAGTCGGCCGGGGTTCAGGGCCCCAGGGACAGAAACTGGCGTACAATGCGGGCAGAATCTAACAGCACCGCTTTCTGCATCTTTCCCGGGAGTTAGCTTCGGTAAAAGACGCAGAAACTCGCGGTGCATCACTGCCCTGTATCCTGTTCTGCCTGTTTCTGTCCCTGTACCCCTGTAGAACGCTCGCATGAGGTCTTCGTTCATGGCTCTCGACTATCTCATGCGACGTGTACCACCAGTGGCGGGCGCCGATTGCTGGGCCTGTGACGGCACTGCCGGTGCCAAGCCAGCTATTATTGTTTCTCTTTTGTTGGAGGCTAGAAATCAATGGTAATCTGTAATAAAAAAAAACTACTCACCAAAGTTATAAAAATATTTCGATAAAATTTATAGCAACCCCTATATAGCCCTATTTATATTTCGAACAAAACGTACAGATCAATAAAAAGCTAAAAGTCCCGTAAAAAAATAAAAGTTCCCAATGCTTTTTTGCATTAAAAATTTATGTTATTTCCTTTACAACCCCTTGTTTTTCCAAGGAAATTGCTATGATCCCCTCCCTACACTGGGACGCATTGGGCAAACTTACTTTTTTTCTTGCGTATAAATACTGTTTGGTAATAAAGCGATACATTATTAAATTTGTAACGTTTGATGTTCCGGCTCTAATAGGACTAGATAAAATGATATTTTTATCCCGGCTAATCTCTGAAATGGCTGAACCGATTTTGATGGGACTTTTATTGGCAGGTAGCTGATGTAATAAGGAGTAACTTATTCTACTTTTATTTTGGAAATATTATTTTATTTTAGAAAAATAAAGTTAAATTCCGCGGACGAAGTCACGTGTAGCTAGTTGTAAATAAAGTGGCTTTAAATAAAAAGTATGCAATTGAGTTTCTTGTCAGTTCTTCTCAATTGGATCTGTTACTGAACATATAATAAGTCCTATATGCTTTTTGATATTTTATTTTATTTGGTGGTCTAGCGGTATAGCACACCATTTTGCTTCCGTTGGTCACCAGTTCTATTCCTTGCACGATATTATGTAGATACCTAATAATAATTAACCTCCAAGGTCTCTGTTCCACGCGGACAAAATCGCGGGCTCAACTAGTCACTTATAAACAGGTATTTAATGTTAAATTAAAAATTAATCTACAATATTTTTTTTATTTTTTATTAATACCATCTACGGGAGTTATATTTATCATTTAATGCAACCATTACAATAATTTAAAAGTTTTTATTTGATTGAAAATACATTTATTACGATTTCTAATATCATTAACATATATTGATAGCCAATGGTTTATTATTATTTGACAACGAAACTCATTAACTCGCGTTCGGTAACTAGTTTTTCCCACAAAAACCAGTTGCAACGAAAATACAGTTTTGATGCATTATAATAAAATTTAATTTGACACGTCAAATTATTATACAGATAGGCGAACTTAGCTTCTATTTGTATAATTTTACGATTGCGATTTATTTCTACCATTTTAGGGTTCCGTAATCCGAAATTACGTCTGTCACATCGGTATATTTCGGTAACTACTTACATGCTATAGGTTTGGAATTTTGAATAAATACTATATATTTAATTTTATAAAAGATTTGTCGGCCCCGGTGGTCTAGCAGTTTAGCACACTGCTTTATATCCAATGGTCATGGGTTAGGAATTCCTCGCATGGTGCAAACATTGGTATTCATGACTATGCGTTCTTGTATCAGTCTGGGTGTTTCTAAGTATATATATGTATGTATAGTGTATTTGTACAAAAAAAAAGTATTGTATTTATATCAGTTGTCTAGCACCCATTACACAAGCTCTAGTTACCGACGGACTATATGGCGCTCTGTTAATTGTCCAGACTTATTTATTATTATTATTATTTTATAAGGCATGAAATAAAATACTTTGACTTTCTTAGCAATATGGTGCACAATATAATATGCAATCTCTCTCTTATCTTAAAAGTAAATGGGATATTTGTATTCGCATAGGGTAAACATCAACTTGATAAAGTTGAAGTTTACCCCATGCCAATACAAAAAAAAAATAATAGTAAGAGTAATAAATATGATGATATTTATTACTCTTATACTATAATATACTTCGTCTGCATGTAATTAAAATAAAAAAAAAATTAAAATAAAAGTAGTCTATGTTACTCCTTATAAAATTAGCTAATTTCCGCGTGAAAGTCCCGTCAAAATTGAGAAAGAGTAAGAGATTAACAAGAACAAATAGACAACTTTTTTTAATTAAGTGAGAAAGCATTTAGTGTAAAACTTTTAATTGGAAATAAGGCAAAAGATTGTAGACAGAAGAATGCACAAAACGGCTTATCGCTAAAATAATCTCTTCCAGATAACCTTTGGAAAAAGAGTGTTACTAAAATAAACCATAGATCATCTAAAAATACACTACATTATTTGTTCAGAACCATAATCTACGATCCGGCTCGCACTTGCCCGTCTTTTTATTTACAAAGAAAGAGTTGTACGCTAACAGATAGACAGCATTATAACAACTGTTAGTCTATTAAGAATACATTTGAGTGCTGTTAAAACTACTATTCAAAACAACAGACGGGTAGGCGATGTCTCAAGACGTTAGTTTTACGACTGTAATTTGTTTCACTTCATTGTTAAAGTCACTATGCCACTATAAGTTTCATAACAATGTTGTAATTTCGTCGATTCTTGTAATAACATTTAGATAAATAGAATAAATAAAAATAAAATATGCTTTAGTTGCATTATGCAATAGTAAAAGATAGGTAAAATTAATGACTAATAGAATAGAATAAAAAATCATTTATTCAAATAAACTTAATTTAAGCACTTTCGAATAGTCATAACAATTTGTTTTTTATCTACCACTCGTTCGGAAAGATGTCTCATCACAAGAAGAACGAGCAAGAAACTTGTGTGTTGCTCTTTTAAATAATCCTTGTAAGTTTACATTTACAAGTCGAAACGTGTGAACTAAACTAAACATATGTCTATAAATTCCAATAGAATAATTATCACCTTGTAGGTGATAATTATTCTATTGGATTACCCAATAAGAATATAAACAAAAAAAAAATAATAATATTACAAAATAGCTGCCGCGGGCGACGCATCGCAAATATTGTTAGTGTTTTTTATGGATGAGTAGCTGTGCCTACGGCTTCTCCTGCATGTAATTTATCGACTATGTATTATGCTAATATATAAGCTATATTACTGCAAAGTTTCATCAAATACCGTTAAGTATTTATTTAGAAGGGCCAGATTCGAAATAAAAAATGTATTGAATTATTATAAAATTTTATTTATTTAATTATAAAGCATATAATATACGGTTGTTAAAAATCACATTGCGATTGCGGTCTTTACTGATATACAGCTTACGGGCCTTATTGATGCAGCCCTGGGGCCGTATGCGGCTTGCAGGCCTTATCTTTGACAGAACTGTGCTAACCCATTTCCTCGTTTGTAGTACAAAGTTATGGACCCTTGTGTTAGAGAGAGTCATCTTTCCTTTATTACGCACAACCGCATAGTGGAAACACCTTTCAGCAATGGTATTTCCGATACGATATAGAAGCCTTCAAGAAAAGAGCTTATTCCTTCTTAAAATGCCGACAATGCACTTGCAATTCCCCTGGTGTTGCGGATGCTCTTGGGCGGCGGTAAACACTTATCATCAGGTGCGCCGCTATAAAAAAAATGGCGTAGAAATAGAAATAGAAATAGAAATAGAAATAATCTTTATTCAAATAAACTCATTACAAGCACTTTTGAATAGTCATATTTTGATTCTACCACTCATTCGGAATGCAGATTCATCACAAGAAGAATGAGCAAGAAACTTGTGTGTTGCTCTTTTTGATAGATGTTTTTTTTATATAAATAATTACAGTGTAACAAGTAAGAGGCATGCGACAATCAACATAGAAATCGCTACGCACTCATTATTAGTGTAATCAGATAATATTGTCAGTGCTATGTATTTAAAATTTTTCTACAAAAACATTATTATCGTTAACGAATTCTTCAATTTTATAGTAAGCTTTTTTGCAAAGGAAGTGTTTTATTCTGCCAGAAAAAAGATTTATAACAGACTCTGGTATTTTATTGTAAAACCTTACGCAATTGCCATAAAACGAATTACTAACTTTAGCCAAACGACATTTAGGTAAAATCAGTTTGTTATTGTTACGTAAGCTTTTATTAGTGCAATCACTAACTCTTTTGAAACTGTCTATATTCTTCCTGGCATACATGATGTTTTCATAAATATATTGAGAAGCAACGGTGAGGATATTTGATTCCTTAAAGCACTCTCGCAAAGACTCCCTGGAACCCATGCTATAAATGGAGCGACTGGCCCTCTTTTGTAAAATAAATATTGTATTTATATCAGCTGCTTTGCCCCATAACAAAATACCATACGACATAATGCTATGGAAATAGCTAAAGTACACAAGTTTAGCCGTTGCCACGTCTGTTAATTGTCTAATTCTTCTTACCGCATAAGCGGCAGAACTAAGTCGACTCGCTAATTTAGTAATATGGGCACCCCATTGCAACTTGGAATCTAATGTGATACCTAGAAATACAGTATCATCCACAAAACTAATAGGTTTATTGACATGATTTTTGAATCTACCGGCCTTACATTGGGGAAGTAAATTTGATACATTTAGTTTTATTTGCATTTAGTAACATATTATTAGCCGTAAACCATTTTAAAACATAAGAAAGAGCACCGTTTACTTCGTCCAAATCATCAATATGTCGATTGACTTTGAATACTAATGAAGTATCATCAGCAAACAGAACTATGTCAGCTATCTTTTCTACCATATAAGGAAGATCATTTATGTAAACTAAAAATAAGAAAGGACCTAAAATAGAGCCCTGAGGAACACCCATTTTAATACTAGTTCCTTCAGACTTTACACCATTTATTTCGACAACTTGCATTCTATTATTTAGATAGGATTTCATCATGCTTTGTGCTTCATATCTAATACCGTAATGTTCAAGTTTGATAAAGTGTTTCATGTTCAACGCAATCAAATGCTTTTGAAAGATCGCAAAATACACCGACTGCATCCTGAGACCTCTCCCAAGAATCAAATATATATTTAATGAGAGCTACACCGGCATCAGTAGTTGATTTACCGGCCGTGAAACCAAATTGTCGACTGTGAAGCAGTTTATTTACTTTAAAGTGTTGTAGCATTTGATTGAGCATAATTTTTTCAAACACTTTACTCAATACTGGTAAGATAGATATAGGCCTATAATTACCTACCACAGTTTTTTCTCCTGACTTAAAGAGTGGAGTTATTTTGCTATGTTTCATTAAATTGGGAAAAACACCGTCAGAAATACATTTATTGAAAATAATTACTAAATAAAATATCTATAATAAAAAGAATGCCCCAATGGTCTTCAGTATTTTTTAAATTTAATTGTTTAAATGTTTTAGTAATTGTAGCAATGTCAATAAAAGTAAATTTAAATGTAACCGGACAAGAAACAATATTATCAATAAGGAATGATTTAGCTGTACCAGGAGAAGAGTCCAAAGAGGAAGTAATATCAGTTGGAATATTAGCGAAAAAATTTTCAAAAATATTGACAATTTCTTTTGTGGACGTTACTAGTTTATCATTATAATTTAGCGTAAAATCGTTATATGGACTTTTAACTTTGCCAGTTTCTTTGTTAATAATATTCCACACTGTCCTTATCTTATCCTTGGACTCTTTAATTTTTTTATTTAGATAATTAGACTTTGCTACATTACATACCTTTTTAAAAGTTTTTGAGTATCTTTTTACATAATTTACGAATGTACTATCGAAACGGTATTTTTTTTGAGCATATAAATCAAATAATATATTTCTACTTTTAAGAATTCCCTTTGTAGCCCATTCTGAAAATTTTGTTTTGTTAATAATACTGATAGTTTTTTTGTTAAAAGCCTTATTATATTCGTTAGAAACAATATTGAAGAAATCTGTATAAAGTTTGTTAGGTTCATTAGATGGAAGATAAAAATCTAATTTACTACGAACTGATTTTTTAAATTTATTTATCTTATAACTAGTCAAGTCTCTTTTTAATAAATTAATTTTCCCAATTTTGTTTAAGTCATTTGGAAAAATAACTATTTGACCACAGTGATCAGAAGGAAGGTTGTTTATTATTATTTTATCTAAATACTCACTGTTGCTAAATATGTTATCCAAGCAAGTAGCAGACGTGGCAGTGATACGAGTGGGTTCGTGGAAGACATTACTCAAGTCAAAGGATTGAAATAAACTCATTAATTTAGTTTTTGTGGTATTATGTGATAAAATGTCAACATTGAAATCACCACACACTATAATTTTTTTGTTAATATTAAATACTCTTTTTAAAATATCCTCCATTACCTTTCAAATAAATTATAATCACTATTTGGAGGTCTATAAACACATATAACTATATAATTGTCTAGTTCCACACAGGAAATTTCAATACAACATTCAACAGAAAGATTGCCAATATCACTACGTTCTTTTACTTTTATATTATTTTTCACAAATATCATAGAACCTCCTCTATTTACTATTTTTCTATTAAAGCAGCTGACAATATTATAATTGTTTAAGCTGAACATCATATTGCTCACTTTGAGCCAATGTTCAGTTAAACATAAAACATCTATATTATTTTTTTCTAAAAACAATTGAATAATTAATTCACAGCCGAGAAAACTTTGTATGTTCTGGTGAACATTTTCAATTCTGATAGCTTTCCCTTTGTCTTTTTCAGCAGTTTAAATCTGCAGTCATATTTAAATTTTTGTAAATAAAAGGATTCTTACTAGAATCAATATTTATGTCAATATTTTCAGTATGTTTAGTATTAATATTAGTACAAGTACTACTAATTGGATTAATGCAACCCATTATATTACTTATAATGGGGTCATTTATATTATAAGCTAGTAAACTAGCTATATTTGTTATTTGTTTTTTAGGCAGATAAAATCTATCTCCAGTCATACAAAAGTTTGTAACAAATTTGATACTATCAAAAAATAAAAAGTCATTATGACGACATGTCATATTATAAATTAAATTATTAATATAATATATGAACTTATTTTGTTCAATGGTCAGAGAACGACAGTAAGGAAATGCACATAATATTATTTTACCTATGCCCAGCTCAGCAATATTAAGCAAAGAGTTTACAAGTTTAATTACATGACTTTTTTTTACATATAAACAGTTGCCTAAAGCAATGACTAATGTGGTTAACTTATCATACCTACCATTAACCACCTTATTTAAAATATTAGGCAATGAAGCACCAGTACGAAGGACAATTATTTATGACATGTTGATATAGACTTTCTGATAATGAACGGCCCAGACCCTTACCATATTCATCTGAATAAATAATTGTCCTTCGTACTGGTGCAACATTACAATTATCAGTTTTTAAAGACAAGTTAGAATTGAGTAAACTAGAACAAGGAGTGATTGACTCAGTCAAAACCGATGTGATTGACTTATTGTTATTTCCATTAGGGCTATACTGACAAGATTTAGGAGATTCAGGTGTCTCACAACAACATTTCTCTGTCAATGAGGTAAACCGCTCCATGTTGTAATTTCCCAACTCTATTAATTTATCCGAATAATTTTAGCGTAATCATCCAAGTAAACCTAACGGTAAGTCACATGACTCACTCAACATCATGTCACTTAATATCATAGTTTGTCACATCACAACTTCAGACCGAGCAAATAAACTGTACAAAGCTCGTCATACTGACAAATTATAAATAGAAACAGTGGCCGCTACCAAAACACGGACAGTGTTGCCAGATTGCACGGAATTATTTATAATTGAGGAGTTTTTATGGCGATAGAGAATATTTTGAGAGAGACTAGCTGACCCCGCAAATGTTGTTTTGACATGTAAATTATTGGCGGCATTAAAAAATTGGGGTTGGTAATAGAACTAAATTGATTCATTATAAAAAATAAAATAATAAAATGTTGTCCAAAAAATAAAAATAAAATGTTGCGAGTGGACAACCCTTATCACTTAAGGGTATGAAAAATAGTTACTAGCCGATTCTCAGGCCTACTGAATATGCATATAAAATTTCATAAAAATCGGCCAACCCGTTTCGGAGGAGTATGGTAACTAACATTGTGACACGACAATTTTATATATAAGATGTGTTGTGATAATGTAGGATAATTGCCCTACTAAACTAAAGCTAAAAAAACAATAAAATATATTAAAAAGAACAAGAATATATGTGAACATTTTTCCTCAAAACATAAAAATGGTATTTTGGGCAAAAGTTTAAGGGTAAGCGGAAATGGTCAACTGGTAATATTGAACGCGGATGTGAGTAGAAAATGAAAATAAAACAAAATCATGCATTTACTGTTCACAACAATCTGATGTTCTCACTCTTATTAGCTCAATTATAAAGTTTATTATCTAATGGTAGGATTAAAGCTGTCACACAGTCCAATTGTCCAACTGTTGGTCCATCCAGTCTTTTAAAGTTAGACGCTGTTCAAATGAGTTGGGCCAACTTTCGCTAACAGACCCATATATCTTAGTATTCCTATTGATGTATGGAGAATTTTGAGGGATAATAATAATAATAATCTCAGGACAATTCGCACAGCGCCATCTAGACTCAAATTATGCTAGCTAAAGCTTGTGTTATGGATACTAGATAACTGATACAAATACATAGATATATTTTTTTCGTAAATACATACATATTATACATAGGAAATAAGCAGACCGATACAAACAATTGCACTCATGAATACAAATGTTTGTAGCGCGCGAGGAATCGAACCCATGACCATCGGAAGTGTTATATACGGAAATAAATAATAACAAACTCTTTTGCTCTTAAATTCTACCCGCCACCGTATTACAAACAAATATCTTATTACCTACAAAGTATATAACTAATATATAAATACACTACAGGAAGTAAGGCGGTGAATAGAATAAAATGTAGATTTTAAACAAGTAACTAAAACTTTATTACTTTTTTCAAGCAAATTGGAATGTTGGTGTATTGGAATGTTGGAGTATTGGACGAATACAGTACCGGCATAACAACATGTTTGTGTAAGCAGACAAACATACAACTTAATGTCACTGTCATCACTGGATTATGCAAAGTAGCGTTTGATAATTTCTTTTTCTATTACCATAATACGCGAGGCAGATTTGGTAATATAAATCTACGTGGGAAAGTCTAACAGCGTTTGCGGACACGCGTCTTTATTTTGACGCAGATCCATTATTTGCTGCACGAGTTGAGACCTTAAATTAAAAGCTGTTATGGCTATTTTAGTTTATTAAGTGTTATGCGGGCGTGTCTGTCCGTTTATTCATCGCAACCGTTGTGTTCTCGTATTTCGTAGATATCGTGTTTCAGGTGTCGGCCCCTTTGTTTCAACTATGAAAGGATTGTGGTGTTTTTGTTAGTGCTGTCAACTAATATACAAAGAATATCATAATAAAAAAAATATAGTGGACCATTGAACAGTTTTCCTTTCAGGAAGTTATATTTGAGACGTAAGTACGTCACGTTTTTTTATATTATGGCGGCAAGCAGCATACGGCACACCTGATGGTAAACGGTTACCGTAGCCTATGGACGCCTGAAACACCAGGGTAAGAAACACTAATATAACCTTTTTAAACCCATGCTGTAGTCTCTCGAGAAACGTCGGAAGGTAGTTCATTCCACAATCTAAGTGTACGCGTGAGGAAACTCCTCTGAAAGCGCATTGTCCGAGACCACTTAGGTTCCAGGTGTGTCGATGAATTCCCTGTCGATGGCACGTATTGTTTGTATTTAGTACCATTTTCTGTCTATCCACTGAAAGATGAAGCTGAAATAAATAATATAATATATGGATGTTAATAAATAATTTTCACATTGACTTTTGACTCTGAGGAGTCTGAGGACACTATTTAAAAGTATCTTGTACCTTATTAATTACCATCTAATACGCAGTACCGTAGAATATTACTTTAGTTCTTTCCTAATTAGAACTACTAACACGTATATCTGAAGCTGTAATAGCAGACTCCTACCAGATTTGGCTGTGCAGGGAAAGAAACACAATGAAAGTGAGTGTTCATGTAAGTCGGCAATGGGCCCCAAAAACCTACACCCGAGTCTAAAATCCCGGGAACTCGGTATGCTCCCTTCTCTGCCACACGAGGGACTTGGCACCTGTACGGTGAATCCATACAATGCTAAGTTCATCTCGACTCCCTATTATTTCTGATCTATCTATATCTTTACAATATTTTTTTATGGATGATAATGGAAGGATGCCCCTGCCTGCACTAACTGTTTTGCCGCCAGTGAAGGATGAGCGTAAGGTCAGGTCAGTAGGCCCATCGTAAAAAAATCCCCAGGAATTCATAGCGATAATTTCTAGTGGGAACCGTGTAAAGGACAACCTGACATGGTAAATATACCAAGTCAGGTTGACCAGTTGACTAGAAATAGCTAGCGACGTTTACGTCACATTACTGAAATATTAGTTTAGTACATAAAGATTTAACAATTACAAATGATTCCCTTACAAATAAAAGGCAGGAGCTACTAATTAAAATATCCATACTTACAAAGTATCCGTATTAAATTAAAAGTAAATCTCGCGTCACTACTGTCTGCCACGTCCGTTATTTGTGTGTTCAAATAAGAACAGTTTAGCGGCCATTACTCTAACTAAACGTTGCATGATCGAAGTACAATGGTGAGTAAAAGTATAAATGAGTTTTAAATAAAGAAGCACATGGTACAGACTATTTACAAAACTTAACATTCTCTCTACCTTATCTATATATATGTGAAATAATAATTAATTTATTACTAACATAACACAACAATTTACAAATAAGAAATAAAAAAATAACATACAAAGTCGGCAATAAGAGCTACCTCAGCTGTTGCTGATGTAAGTACAACCTCAATGAGGTGCACCTGCGCTGATATACAGGCAGCCCCCTTTATTCATTAAAAAAAACTAACTCATAAATCTTAGGAATATTATGTAATATTATGTTATCTGTGGTAATATTATAAACGCAAAAGTTTATGAGCACGGATGGATAGATGTTTGTTTTTTTTTTCATATTCGTCCGTCTCCTTTTCAGTGATGGAACAGGCAAAGATCCTTAGACCGTACAGCCTAATCTACTTGTAAACTTCATATTTATCTTCATATTTATGGATAGATGTTTGTTTCTCTTTCACGCAATTATGACATACGTCATTCTGACATTTAAATTCAACTACAAATGCGCGCCAAATTCAAATAATGAATGTCAATGACTTTCATTTGCATAGTTTTAAATATAATTGTGTTTTTTACTAATGTAAGAATACTGTGTGATGCAATTTTGTGTTAATGAATAAATAATAATAACAAATATGAATAAAGATTATTTCTATTACTTTGTAGGCATTTACGTGTTCGAATACACACATGATGCATTTCTCTTTTTGATATTACTCTGTGCTCATGTGTCATACGCATTTGTCATTCGCCCCTTTTAATTGGCAGCAGACATTCTTACACTCCAGTGGACCCAAACGTGTTTAGAGGAAATCCCACAAACTGATATTTCCGAATGTGAGGACAGACAGACCGATCCGTGACCGACTTGTAACGCCACTAATGTTAATAATTGAAAATCTTGTAAGTTGTAAAGTATTTCTTTAGGTCTGGTGGTTTGGCACAGCGCTTTACTTCCGATGTTCCGGGTTCGATTTCTCGCACCGTACAAAAATTTGTATTTACGAGTATGATTGTTCGTATTGATCTGGGAGTTTTCTATGTATATTATGTATGTATTTCCGAAAAAATTCTAAGTATATGTATGAGTTGTCTAGTACCCATAACATAAGCTCTTAACTTGGGACTAGATGGCGCTGTGTGAATTGTCCAGGCGTATTATTATTATCTATATATTTATACTAAAACATGTATCTATATATGTCTATCAGTTGTCTAGAACCCATAACACAAGCTCTGCTTAGCGTGGGACTAGATGGCGCTGTGTGAATTGTCCAGGGGTATAGAATGATTTTATAATATTATTATTGGAAGGTAAAGTACTTTAAAAACTTGTCAAAAACCCGTATCCAATTATATACACCCTTCGTACCTGGTTGGGTACTTTTACGATAATTAACTTTAATTAAATTCGTATCATACGGCCGCCCGAAGTCCGAAAACTTTTTTTTTCACTTCATCCTCGCTAATTAAAAACGAACGGTTTGAAAAACGGTCCGCCGATAGACTCAAAATTTTCAGTTGGACTATTCCGGGACTATTATTGGCCGCGACAAAAACTTTGCATTTTATTTAACAAAATATGATTTCTAATTAACTTTTACACATAAAATTTATATAGATTTAAAGTCCTAATCATTACATAGTATAAAACAAAGTTGCTGTCGCTGTCTATGCCTATTATATGTCCCTATGTATGCTTAAATCTTTAAAACTACGCAAACGATTTTGAAACGGTTTTTTTTAATAGATAGAGTGATTCAAAAGGATGATTTATATGTATAATACATGTGCACCCGTGCGAAGCCGGGGCAAGTAGCTAGTAATATTATAAACGCGAAAGTTTGTAAGTATGAATGGATAGATGGATGGATGGTACTCTTTTACGCAAAAACTACTGAACAAATTTTTATGAAACTTTACGGTAACATAGCTTATACATCAGAGTAACACATATGCTGTAAATTTTACGCCGGTGAAACCGCGGGAACAGCATGTGTAAATATGTTTCTAATAACTTTTTATCATAATAATATTGTTACATTAATGTAATTTTGTAATTTCCGGCTGACGTATTGTAACTTCAGTATATCATAAAATTACAAAAAAAAAATTCGGCTCTTTGGAGTTGCATCGTAATGTTCAATTACGTTTTAATATTTATCTACTTAGATCAAGATACTAACGGCCTATATTACAAATACCTTATAGACTAACATACATATGCAATAAGAATATAAATATAAATTGTCTCTATGGTCACGTCACTGCACTGATGACAGCAATCTGGCATGGTAGCGTCGATATACCACCAGCTTCGGCCAGTAGTCCTCCTTCATGAAGGTATAGGAATACTGCCCATATGTAGGTAGGACATGTGATTTCTGCCTACCTTATTTATTTAACTTCAATGCACAAAAATAAAATGAATATGGCGGACGTAACACCTTGTGGTGTTATCTACCAGGCAACCATGAGTGGTGCAGAGAAATATCGTTGTATTTTACCCTTCAACCAAAACACTTATTAAGCAAGCTGTTTGGCTATATAAACATCTATTCATTTAACTAATATATCACACAATACAAAAGATAGTACAGTACATTTGAAGGACTTGACACCATGCGGCATTTTCTACCAGGCAAACATAGGTGGTGCAGAGAATAAACGTACTTAAGGTGAAGACAAAATCAAGCTAGGTCAATAAATTACTCGTTAAATACCTAAGTCATTGAACGAACATTAAGAATTAAATCATACAGAATGCCCCCAATGAGTCTGTAGACATCTCAATAGTACTCAAGTCCCTCTACAGCGAAGCAAACAATTTTGCGCCATTGTCCACTGCAATCGACATTGTTACTTCACTTCAACAACTAATTGACTATACATTTGAAGCATTTTCGACTCTATTACCATATTTATTAAACTTAATACAACTGATTTAATAACTTTGTCGGGGAATCGTGACGTTGCCATGGTTACCGGAGCGCGTAGCGATTTTAGAAGTCTTACCTACAATTGTTTTTTTTTTCTTTTTTTAATAAGCGCAAATATTAATTGTGTTACGCAAAAACTTTTCTTTTTTTAGGTAATTGGAAAGACAAACTGACGGGGGACCGTCATCTGATGGTAATCGATAACTGTTGCTTATATACGGACTTGCGCTACGGACATCACGTTATCATACTTTTTATAGCATATGAGATAAACGAGCTTACTTTTTACCTGATAGTAAGTGATTACCGAATACGAGTGTAGAATTGCAAGTCTTTTAAGAAGCGTTGCCAGTCTTTTAAGAAGGTATAAGCACTTTTCTTGAAGGTTTCAATATCATATTGCTTTGGAAATACCATTGCTGTAAGCTAATTCCTTTTTTTTCGGATAAGTTTAATGCTGTTGGCCCCAGCTGGCCTTTACAACCACACCGGACTATAGGGAGCGAGTGCAGATGGCACTCCAAACCCGCGGAAAGACTTACGGAGCGGCTGGAGGCCAACTCCTGCCTCACGGATACGACTTTAGTCTGAGGGCACCGCTAGATGTTCGAACCTCGGCTCAGGCCATCGTAATTTCGATCACCGTTTGAATTAGATGGGGGATCGATCGGAGATGATTCCACAATGTAGTTGTGCGTGGCAAAAAGTTTTATGTGCTGTTCCAAACGAATATGATGTAAATACTATAATTTCACGGCCTGTATTTTAACAGAGTCAACAATAACAACACACTTGTGTACTTAATCTTGATTCCTTCAAAACGCAGGCTGTTATCAACGTGCAAATAACAAAGTGGAATTATGAAAAAAAAATTGAAAAATCCTACTTAACTTCTTTCGTAACATTATCAGTTTGTTTGTTTGTGATGTCAATTACATAAAAAGAAATCTGTTTGATACACGTTATATACCGGGCAGTGTTATGACAATAAATCGTGCGACCAGACAACAAACTGAATTGCTCGCGTCCTACCAGATATGACGTTACGGGGATTTTACACTGGTAGCCATAAAAATTCAACTGTACAAGAAGTCTAGTATGAGTATGATACTCTATATTCTGCAGTATGAGGTATAAAGATATGTTGATAATTGTTTAATATCTCGGCTTATAACACGCTGTTTTATACAGGATGTTTTATACATATAAAACATCCTCTTGAAGCACTCTATCTATTGCTGAAAACTGCATTAAAATCTGTTGCGTTATTTAAAAGAGAACAGACAGCGGCGTCTTTGTTTTATATAGTACTAGCTACTCGCCCCGGCTTCACACGGATGTACATGTATTATATATATAAACCTTCCTCTTCAATCACTCTATGTATTAAAAATCCGTTGCGTAGTTTTAAAGATTTAAGCATACATAGGGACGGACAGACAGCGACAGCGACTTTGTTTTATATTATGTATTGATAAAACAAAGTCGCCGCAAGTAAAGATACTCTTTATGATAACTTAAAAATTTATACTTAACATCTACCATTCAAACACGTTATAATTGTTCATGAATAAACAAGTAATATAACAATTAATAATGCGAAATTTCAGTCCAAAATCCTGTATTCTTATGCATATAATGTAAATCTGTTTTAAAAGACCATTTTTTGAGATTTTTTTCTCTTCTCAGCTAAAAGCTAAAACTTAATTAATCATGTCAAAGTTATAAAAAATAAAATATATAAATATCAGCCCCAAATTATTTGTAATTGCTGAGAAATATTGAGATCTCTAATATCAACTTTTGCGATACGTCGTCTTAACATCACTACGAATATCACGTTTTCGGGGGTAAAGTGAATTGTTAGTAATGTGGACTGATGATTTTATTGCTAGTAATGTACCATGTCAGGTTGACCTTCACGCCCCTGGAAATCATCGTGATAAATTCTTGGTGAATTTGTCACAATGGGCTAACTGACCTGACCTCATGCTCATCTTATCACCCTCCACTGGTGCCGCGCCAGCGTAAATACAATTACCATCCCCCCAAAAAATCATATAGCATTGTACCATGTCAGGTTGACCTCCACACGGTTCCCCCTGGAAACCATCGTGATAAATTCTTTGTGAATTTGTCATGATGGGCTAACTGTACTGACCTCATGCTCATCTTATCATCCTCCATTGATGCCACGCCAGCGTAAACCTATAGCGCAAGCGGTGCACTATTCCATTACCATCCCTCAAAAAAAACACGTTATCATGTAACACTCGTGATACTCACATATTGCCATTCTAAAGAAACTAAGATGTCATACTTTTTAGTCTGTAATTTTATAACATTAAAAAAATATACATATATTGTGCAGTCACCTTTACATTGAAATATATGCACTTGATATTTTCTCTCTCGCTCTGTTATCTGCGAGCGTACAATAAATCCATCCAGTGTGAAGACGTCCCATGTTTGCTCGTATCTCAACGCTGCGTTGAACTCTCCACTCTAGATATCAATCAAACTGACAAACAGACGTTATATTAGTTTATACGTACTAAAAGCACTGTCCTAATTTTTGTTCTACCGGCAGTTGTCGATGACCTAATCTATTACCATGGTAGGAGAGAATAGGATTGTTAGTAGTGCGGACTTTTTTTTTATGGATGGTAATGGTATGGTGTAAAAATAGTGAATTGTCGTGCCAGCCAGCGGCCCGAATATAATGAGTCCTGTACAGTCATATTTTTTATTCTACCACTCATTATAAATATCTATTTCCATTTCTAATAAAAAATCGTTACATATATACAGATTAGGTATATATTTAATCTATATTATTGTTGATATACATGTATTGTATTGTATGTTGGACTCCAGTCTCCGCAATTAGCCACTCATTCGGGCCGTTGTGCGTGCAGAGCCAAACTACTAACGTAGTCAGCCAAGCACCTCCCAAAAGCGCAGAACACTCCTGGTGTCTTCACAGGCTTCACGGAGCGACCTCACCGTTCCGAGGATCTGTTTTCGTTGTTGGGCCACTGCGGCGCACTCCAGGATTACGTGAGCCGCTGTTTCTTCAGCTTCAAAGCAGCCCCGACACAGGGGACTGTCTGTAGCATCAATTTTGTATAAGTGTTTGTTTAAGGGACAATGGCCCGTTATTGTCCCTATCATTATTTTAATGTTATGCCTATCTAGATTAAATAGGCGTGTTGTTAATCAATGGTTTGTTTTTAAAATTGCCACTTTTGTTTGCAATCAGTGGTTAGGTTCCATCTTATATATATTATCATATACATGTGGTATATCATAACTATATATCAAATAGGTACGTACGAGTACATTTAAACTGCACTTAAGTGCATCGGGAATGGTACGCGTTCACTCGCGAAAAGGGTTTGAATGCAAGGAAATGCATACAAATGTAGTGTTTACTGTCCACGCCCTGATGTACCTCCTTTTGCATTTCGTGCTCATGGAACATTTGTGTTACCCATTTTGTATTTACCTACCCGATATCTTAAATTACTATTGCGCGAAATTATTTTGTTGGAAAATCCCCTTGCCATAACAACTAACACCATTCATCAAGTTTGCCTTCACTGCTATTGCAGTATACTAATATTATAAATGCGAAAATAACTCTGTCTGACTGTCTATCGCGCTTTCACGCCAAAACTACATAAGCGATTTGATAGAAATTTGGTGCACAGATAGTCTAGAACGTAAGAAAAGACATTTACTTAGGCTACTTTCTAATGCGAAAAAAGGGTTGTAAGGGGATGAAAGATTGTATGGAAGTATTGTCACATTTACTTACTTATCCTACTTTCTAATGCGAAAAAAGGGTTGTAAGGGGATGAAAGATTGTATGGAAGTATTGTCACATTTACTTACTTATCCTACTTTCTAATGCGAAAAAAGGGTTGTAAGGGGATGAAAGGTTGTATGGAATTGTATTGGTTGTGTGGTATTGTCATTTATAAGCTAGAAGCTTGAAACTCATTTTTAGGCTGTTCATTGAATATAAATATATATGATATTGAAAGTTTATACAAAAAAATACCCTTATGGCTGTATAATAAAATAGGGTATGAATGTTTGTGGAAATTTGACATTTTTGAGGCTAGAACGATGAAATAGTTTAACATTTCCTATCTATATTATTTTTCATCTGGTTTCGTTTGGCATTTTGTGCATTTTGTGAGACACCAATATTATAAATGCTAAAGTGACTGTGTCAGTCAAACATAATAAATCTTTCTGTTTTAGCAAAAAATAGAAAAATACAAAAGGTAGTAGTAATTTATATATTTTATATAAATATTTTAATAAGGTATTTGCAGTGAAACACTTCAAACAAAATATTTATACGTACGTGTCTTATTAATAAAATAATTAGCCTATATAATAAAAATTACTACCCAGGACCACTATATCACGCGAAATCGCGTTTCTGCTAGTTTGAAATAAAACTACAGTGGTAGACATTAAAATAGCTATTATACAATTGCAGATACGTTAAATCCCGTAATCGGCTATAGACCTAATCCGTTAATTGATGTATCGCAGCGCAGTGCGACGCTCCCTCACGTTGTTCACTGCTGTTTACAACAGTTCACGAATGTCCAAATATGTGATTGTATTCGTAGTGTTAATTTATATATTTATATATATCATAGCATCTGGCTATGATCTTTGCTTCTGTCCGTGTATCTTGACTGACGGATATACAAAATTCTATCAAATTTGAGATAGACTCTGCTATCTCAAATCTGCCTAAAAATGAGATTGAAATCTCGTGTTAAAATTTATAGAAACTTTCTTTGTATATAAGGTTATTGTATAATAGAAGTTACAGAAAAATTTAAAATTCAGATAAAATTCAATTATTGTCAATGTCAATGTCAAAATTCATATATATATATAGGTTTCTATGTCGACTGTCGGATGCCTTGTCCTTGTTAACATGTTATTTTTTTCTACTCAATATACATAATATAAAATTACAGGGCAAAAATTATTGAAGAGAAAACCGGTTGGAGGTCAACCTAATACCGAAATGTGGACTGTGCCACATTACTAAAAATAAATATCAATCGATTAATATTTATTTTTATAAATATATACATAGAAAACTCCCAGACTGACACAAACAATTGTGCTCTAGAACTTAAATGCTTGCATCGTGCGTGGAATCGAAGCCGCGAACGTAAAGCGGTGTAAACTGCCTCTGCGTTCATAAATGCATTGTTTAACATATATCTATATATATACATATATTGAAGCACTATCGGCCCCTTTAATATTGAACAATGTAGAGCCTTACATCCCCAAATGTATAGGAACTCACAAACCCCCGCCCCAAACAAGGCTGCCTAACGATAAACAATTTAAAATCGAATCTGTCACTTCACTACGAATCCAAAACTTTGGCAAATATTTCCTTCCCTATCCGCAATCTTGATAAACCAAAATCATCCTTATATCCTTTTAATAAGAGTGACTTAATTTCAATACACACACAAATTTAATTAACAGTTGTGGCAGACGGAAATAAACTTTATTGTATTCTGTTAAAGGTGATGTGAATGGTAATTGTAACATGGCATATCATCAGACCCCAATGCATTGTTTGAGAAGACGTTTAGGAAGAATGTCGCAGCGATTTCGGATATGTCAGTCGCGGGTGTGTACTGTCACGTCACAAGGAGTACAGGGAATCTTAGGGCCATAGAAGGAGCGGACGATACTTCATAGCGCTATATATATTTTTTTATTTCAACAACAAAGCAAAGACACAACTTTCACAATGGACTTACTTCTTTTTGATTCATTTCAGGTTTAGAATTTAAAGCCTAGTTTTTCTTGGCAACTCAACCATTATATAATGATAAGGCTAGACAAATAACATAGCGACACCTAGTGCAGACATCAGATATAAATACTTTTTTAAAACCTATCTAATATACTATGAGGTGAACAATATTTTTTTTTAATTTCATTCATTTCATTTCATAACCAGCCCATCCAATCCAAATCACACTTACATAATAATTATATTATAAATAAAAATTTTTTGGACAGTACGAGGAATCGAACTGCAGAATGAAATTGGAGTCGTGTCGTATCAACATTTAAAGAGCATGATGGAAGATCGTGGAACATGGCAAGAGCTCCGACCAGAATGGATCTTAAATTATGAATGAATGTACTTTAAAAATACAGAGATTCTTGTTAACTTGTTCACAGCTCCTACATAACGTTACCTAGCAATATATCTGTCTGTCACAAGGCACCGTTTATGTTCCAGCTATGTTATTATAAAATATATCTAATTTTCTGCAGCTGCGAAGTAAGTAAACAATTTTCTCTAGCAGCCATCATAATTAGCACCTTATTGGCGCCTTAGGCTTTATGCAAGATGGCTACATACAAATTATGAACTACTAACTGTGCCCGCAACTATGTCCGCGTGGATAGCATTTTTAATTATTTAGTCTATTTTACAAATAGAAGATTTTTAATTATTTAGGCTATTTTACAAGATATGCATGACGTCGTTCTAGCTTTAAAAATGAAGAATTTCCAGAAATACTTTCATCCTCTATTTTATTTTACCAACTTTAAGGTAATTTTTTTGCAAATTTTGAATGTAATATTTATGTATATTTAATCAACAGCCTAAAAAATAACTTTCGAGCTTCTAGCTTTATAAATGAGGATACTTCGATACAACCTTTCATCTTCCCTTTCAACCCCATACAAACCTTTTTTCGCATTAAAAAGTAGCCGTAGTCCTTTTTCAGGGTCTAGAATATCTATGTACCAAATTTTATTTAAATCGGGTTAGTAGTTTTGGCGTTAAAGTATGACAGACAGACAGACAAAGTTAGTATCACATTTATAATAATATTAGTAAGTATGTCGTGTAACACGTCTGGGAAGGTAATCTATGTTTATATAGCTTTAAGAATTCCTTTCATTTTAATACATAGTTCGTTTCTTGTCGACTTCTATACGGTAATTGTATGTTATTAACCTTTTAATTACCATATCGTAATGACAGAAATGATATAAAACATTTTTGAGAATATATTTTTCAAATATTAGGCAATAGTAATGGAAAAAATGTATATTCAAGTAAACTTAATATAAGCAATTTCTAGTAATATTTTTATGATTCTACTACTCATTCGGAACGCAGATTCCTCACAAGACAAATGAGCGAGAAACTTACGTATTGCTCTTTTAAATAATTGTTGTTCTAAGTAAATACCTACACATTAACAAGGATTAGGCATGCGATATACAATATAGAAACCACTACTTACTTAATCTCAGTGCAATCAGATGATTGAATGTTAACTTAGATTTATACTACATATACTTTAGTATAATTTGTAACCTCTTCAATTATTATATAATAAAATTGCAATGCAGATAATAATATTTGTTTTAAAACATAATTTTAGTTAATTATTATAATATTTATCTACTGGCATGTCAAATATTCTTATGTAATGTGTAATCTATGCATATTGCACGTCAAATTTATAAGTCTTTATTGATTACTTAATATTTTTATAAATTGCTTATTTACAACATTTTTTTTAATAAATAAACTAAATTACTTTTGGTGAATTTTATTGCATATAATCAGCCCTCCTTTACTGTGAATCCGTTTATTTTTTTTGTTAGCAATTATTTGTAATTGAGAGAATTTTTGCGCAGTTCATAATCAACCCGTTGTTTTTATATGCGCTCACTTGCCAATAGATGGCGCTTACACATATTATAATATTTATAGGGTGTGTTTAAAAGAACAATTTTTGTTCTTTGTAATTAAAATCTATAATCGCGTTTTGTATGGCCACACGCAGCACCACCTCCCTACCATCAAGTGATTGCTTACAGTGAGGGTAGATTGAATAACGTTTTGTTTATTTTTGCTCCGTCTATAACGCAAACAATAGTGTTCAGTTTCGGAGATTATAACATAAGTACAATTTACAAACGAGGCTGATAAAATTTTCATGTTTAACTAATTGATTTATATTAAGTGGTTCTTTGGAAGATTTTATTGTAGTTGATTTTGCGCGAAGATATCTGGGTATCTCTGTCATATAGATAGTAGTAGATGGTGAAATTTGTCTAAACAATTCGTCAGAACTCTCCGTGCTATATGCGGTAGAAAATGTACAGACAGACAGACAATGCGATAGTTATTTAATTCCAAACTGCACGCGGAACTGCACTATGATTAATAAACTGCATGGAACTGATAGATATCCTACCGATAGGATATTGAAAGCTTCAAGAAATGATCATGGGCCCTATATTATAAAAAAAATATATACACAAATATACATATATCATTTTCACTTTATATTAAGTACACAGATAACAAATATAAAATCAGCAAAACACAGATGCAAAATGCTTTATAAACTGCGGTCTTATCTCTATAAGGAATTTATAAACACACAATATTTTCGTTGCATTACAGTTTTTTAGAATTGTATATTCACATAAAAACAATCCGATATAAGAGACAAAACGTACATTATATCTAACAGAGATAGCACCATATTTATGTAAGTAATTTAAAATTACTTAACCTTTAAAAATACTTAACTATAATTTAAACGATAAATAGAAAACTAACTTCAAGCTAACTCGTAAGCGATGCGTATCTTAGATAAAGTAAATCGCAGATAATTGTTAGCGACCAGCATCTCTGTGAGATAGGGCGACCATTATGTACTATTACATTGGATCGAGTTGCTTTTTAAATAAAAGGTCAGAATCAATAAAGTGGCTTACTTTATAATACACTAGCTTTTGCCCGCGACCTCGCTCGCGTTAATTTATCCCCTTAGGGGATTTATCAAAATCCTTTCTTAGGAGATGCCTATGTCATAGTAGCTTTATGCATTCAAAATCTCAACCCAATCGGTTTAAACTTTACAAAGTTTTATACAAACTTTCATCCCCTATTTTATCCCCTTTGGGGTAGAATTAATCAAAATCATTTCTTAGTGGATGCCTACGTCAGAACATCTACCTGCATGCCAAATTTCAGCCCTATCCGTCCAGTGGTTTGGGCTGTGCGTCATCACCACGTCAGTCACCTTTGAGTTATATTGAAATTACAAACGTTACTATAAAATACACATCTTATCATTACTAATATTATAAATGTGAAAGTAGGGATGTTTGTTACGCTTTCACGCAAAAACTACTGAACCGATCATCATAAAATTTTGTACACATGTTCTTGTAAGTATTAGGATGGACATAGGATATTTTTTATTATAAAAAAACGCGAGCGAAGCAGCCGGTTAAAGATAGTAAAGTAAAGTTAATATAACCGCGAAAGTTTGTGAGTATAGATGGTAGTTGTTACTCTTCTAATCTGTAATATAGCTTGTACATCAGAATAATATATAGACTATAAATTTCACGGGCACATATTTGTATCCCCGAGTATGATTGTTTATATCGATCTAGCTATTTTCTATGTATAGTATATATTCATAGTATTTACAAATAAATATCTAAGTATTCATATCAGTTGTCTAGTACCCATAACACAAGCTCTGCTTACAGTGGGACTAGATGGCGCTGTGCTATTTGTCCAGGGTTATTTATTTATTTTAATAAATAGAGTAACAAATTCATTGCACTTAGAATGTGTCGCGCGACAGGCTTCTTGTATACATTTCCGGTGCAAATGAAAAACTGAGTGGTATCTTCCGTATGCTGACAGCGTGCAGCAGTGCAGTGTGGAAATTGTAACAATTAGTTGTTAAAAATGTCTAAGTATATCATGGAATAAAGGAAAAACATAATAATAATAATAGGCGTAACAGTAAAAACTCTCCCAATTATTATTTCGTCCGCATGTGTCATTCCAACATCCTTACACTCTAGCCTCAAAATATTACAGCTTCACCCATTTACTTTCACACTTCTACAGAAAGCTGTAATTCTAAACACCTGTAGAATAAGCCGCAAATTTTTGTCATTATAATCATTTCTTTTATAATTGTCATTGTTTGGTGATATTCACCAGCAATGACAAGTTTAACACCCCATCAAAGGGAGATATAATATCTTATATATAAAATTCTCGTGTCAGTTTTCGTTCCCGTACTCCTCCGAAACGGCTTGACCGATTCTCATGAAATTTTGTGAGCGTATTGAGTAGATCTGAGAATCGGCCAACATCAATTTTTCATCCCCCTAAATGTTAGAGGTAGTCCACCCCTAATTTTTTTTTTAAGGCAAAACAACGTTTGCCGGCACAGACATATAAAAACAATAATAATTGGAATATAATTGTTATAACATATGTAATTTTTAGGCTTAGTAATAAAAATTTGGATGCCTACTGTAAAAGAGCATATTACAGCGCTGCCTGCTGATATCATCACTGTGGCTTAATTGTTTATATCTTGTCTGTAATGCAAATAAACGACTTACTTACTTACTATTTACTAATGTAATGATGTACCGCCTGCGCTAACGGTTTACGCTGGCGGGGCACCAGTGGAGGATAAGATGAGCATGAGGTCAGGTTAGTTAGCCATTCTTGACAAATTCACCAGGAATTTATCACTCGCTTTGTATATTGTATTGTATGGTATTGTGTTGTGTTCTGTTGTATTGTATGGTATTGTGTTGTGTTCTGTTGTATTGTATTGAATTGGATTGGGTTGTGAAATAAACTATTTGTAGCTAATACCTGGTGAACCCGTTAAGATGTAAAAACTTCATCATTATGTCATCATCCTCCCTGGTACTTTCTCAGCATAAACAATTGCTATAGTCGGGTGCATTATTCTTTATTTCTCATTTTAATTTCTATATGAATGCTAGTTGTTACCCGCTACTTCAACTGCGTGTTATTTTTTTTCAAAAATAATAAAATTTTCAAAAAAGATTCCTCTTTATAACAGTAGCTACCTGTGAGTCAAAGTCCCGTTAAAATCAGTTCAGCCATTTCAGAAATCCGCAAGAACAACCAGATAGACAATTAAAAAAAAAAATTTGAATACGATGTAAATAGATATACATTAGAATACACAAAAGACAGTTACCATTTTCCATCTGGTGAACCTCCCTTTTATTTTCAATTCCATTTAAATATAAAAAAATACAAGTTTTGTTCACAATCACCTACCTAGATAGAAACGTAGAAACGAATCCCAAAATAATATAATATGTATAGAATAATATCAATATAAGGGTAGGTTCGCCTTGAAGTAGGGTTTCGCTTATCCCAAAGGGAGGCTGTATCTTTGCAACGGGAAAACATCCCCTATGAATAAGTTGCCTCCGAATCCAATATTTACTATTGGACCTATTTAAAAAAAAAGAATTTTGCACTCGTTTAAGCATCGGTCTTTGTATATATATAATTTAAAATATATATCCATCCATCCATTATCCATATTATTATGATTATTATCCAACTAATATTACATTAATTAAACATTCGCAACACACAATATAATGTCTATAAATAAATATTTAAAAATAATATGATTTAAAATTAAATTAAATATGAATTAAACGTGTAAATCTTTAAAAATCATAATTAAGATGTAATTATATTTTGATTTATTTTTTCTGTAACATTACAAAATTACATAAAAAAAGGAATAGTCATTAAATTTTTATATCCCATATATATGACACTTTTTAATTATTTCCGTTTTATTTGTTAGTAACTTTATTTTTTATTTTTTTATACCACTTAGGTGGCAATCAAGCATACGGCCCATCTTATGGTAAACGGTTACCGTAGCCTATGGACGCCTGAAACACATACTAATATTATAAACGCGTAAGTTTGTGAGTATGGATAGATGTATAATCCACCAAAATCCATTGAGTAGTTTTTGCATGAAAGAGTAATAAACATACATCCATCCACTATCCATATTATTATGATTATTATCCTATTATTTATATAAATAAATTTTTAAATATAATAATAATATGAATTAAAATTAAATTAAATATGAATTAAATGTGTAAATTATTAAAAATCATAATTAAGATGTAATTATATTTTACTTTATGTCTTCTGTAACATTACAAAATTACATAAAAAAAAGGAATAGTCGTTAAATTTTTATAACCCATATCGTTCGTAATAAGTCATAACTTTGTTTATGTGTGACCCTCCCAGTAGTACAAGAGTAGGCTACATCGATCACGCATCGACAATGGTCGACTGTTTGTCCATCAGTCACAATATATAAACTTTGAACTTGGCGATTTTACAAATTATTCCGTTCTGTCAAATATTTTTTGTTGATTTCAATACTTCCACACGGTGAAAGTGGATTGTTGGTAATGTGGACTGATGATCTTATTGCTAGCAATGTACCATGTCAGGTTGACCTGCACGCGATTCCCCCTAGAAACGATAGGCTAACTGACCTGACCTCATGCTCATCTTATCATCCTCCACTGGTGCCCGTAAGCGTAAACCTTTAGCGCTGGCGGGTGCACCATTCCATTATCATTAATAAAAAAAATACCACAATTTCTTTTAGGCGCGATATTTAATTAATAAATATAATAATAAGCAGATTAAAGACAAAATGGGAGTCACGTCATATCAATATTTAAAGAGCACGATGGAAGATCGAGGAAAGTGGCATGAGCTCCACAGACAAGACCATATATATGAATGAATGAATAATTTTATTTGTAAATTATTTTGGGTATATTATTACATGTGAAGACATGGTACTTAAAAAGTATTAATCACGCTTACAAATCATATTAATTACAAATAATATTAATCAATTAGTATTCAAACGGTGGTGGATTTGAAGCAAAATATATTAATAACATTTAAAACAATCAGATCAGTTCAAAAAAATATTACTAGTTTTCACCCAATACTTTATCCGCCTGACCGATGCCTAATTGAGTTGACTATGCAAAAAGTATGTTTTTTTAATAAGAACAAAACATAATATGTAATATTACGATGTGTTTTGTTTGGTACTAACATTTACAAAGTTTAACGATCTTAATGTTAATTAAAATTACAATACACAATAAATGACACTATAAAGTACGTTTTTTTAGTACACAAATATAAATATAATATAAATAAAAAAATATAAGTTTTGTGACAAATATACTAAATACTATTATAACATATTTATCCACATAAACTTTTGTTGACGTAAATTTATTTTAGTCATTTATTAACTTTAAGTATTTATTTTTTATAAATGGATTTTGCTATATAACATATCACTCTCATATATTTCTGAAAGTAGTATTATAAACAAACTGCTCTAGTACTTAGAATGTATCACAAAATATTATGAAAACTTTTTAATTTATACTTACTAAAGTCTGAAGTCCGCAGTTCCTGTAGCATAACCACCGCACCCCATCGCACTGAGGTAAATTGGTAAATTACCCGCAGTTCTCCCTATTATTTACCTCCCTTACCCTTCGAAACGCTGGCTCGCTTTTAGTTTAAACTGTAGTATTGATTGACTTCATTGCATATTGATTAATTAATATGTAATTTTGACGTAACATTTTAGCTTCACTTCCGTGCGTGGTCACCAGAACCCTCATGCGTGAGGGTTGTGGTTTTTGGTTAGTGGATTGCAGGTTTAGATTCAGAAATTACTGTACCGTCGTAGTTGTATTGTATTATTATACTAGCTACCCACCCCGGTTTCGCACGGGTGTATATGTATTATACATATAAACCTTCCTCTTAAATCACTATCTATTAAAACAGCATCAAAGTCCGTTGCGTAGTTTTAAAGATTTAAGCATAAATAGGGACAGACAGCGACAGCGACTTTGTTTTATACTATGTTTATAATATAACATTAGTTATATTCTAAGATAACATTATATTATTATATAATAACACTAAATAACTGTAGTTTATTTTAAAAACATTACAATACTCTGTAAGAAATGCACTCGCGTAAAATCGGGTATCCACCATTTTTAAAAAGAAATCGATCAATAGTTACGATTTGTGATTCATAAAAAAATGATTCAGTATATTACATTATTGAACCTATTTAATAATAAATATCTAATTACAAATAATTGAACTGAACCACTTTTCTATTGTGCGTGCGTGTCGGCGTGATTGACCGTTTAACGGACCAACTTTCAACTTGTTAATATGTACCAGTTAATTCATAAATCACGTTTTCTTTCATTATAACCTATATTTTTAATTAACCACTAGTTACATCGTTCACTGTTTTATGTAAGTACAATAAGAATATGTACTAGCTGTGCACGCGACATCGTCCGCGTGGAATGTTCTTGGATAAAAAAAAATTTAATAACTGACCCAATTCATCTCCCATTTCAACCCCTTACAACCCTTTCAGATTTGACATATCATAATATCAAAAGAGTCTGTAATGTAGCCTGAATAATATCATAAAAGAAACAATTGTTACTGTGATGGAAATTACGAAATCGGAATCATCCGTGTCTCATACGACTTATCACTACGACTGATTTATTTATTTTATTTATTTATTTATTTATTCATTTATTTCAGGCAACTAGGCCCATATTATAAATACCTTATAGACTAACATACATATAATATAATATTTAAAAACTAATACAATAATATTGTCTGTGTGATCACGGCACTGAAGACGGCAATCTGCCACGGTAGCGCCGATACACCACACCTTTCGGCCAGTAGTCCTCTTTCATGAAGGTGGGCAGCAAGTTGGTGGGGACCAGGGCCACAAACGCTTTGAAACTCTTAAAAACTGATTTATTATTGAATATTTATATTTGACCCAAAAAAATAGTGCTGGTTGGTAGTTTGTATTCACATGTTTCGACTTGTAAATGTAAACTTACAAGGATTATTAAAAAGAGCAGCACACAAGTTTCTTGCTCGTTCTTCTTGTGATGAGACAGATGTCCGAACGAGCGGTTGATAAAAAAAATTGTTATGACTATTCAAAAGTGCTTAAATTAAGTTTATTTGAATAAATTATTTTGTATTCTATTCTATTCTATTCAATTTCATAAGATTTTTCTCTGAGTTACAGAGAAAAATCTCAGCTCATCGTATTAATATCACTAAACTACAGAATGAGGAAGAATCGTCTCGATTTATTCTCATCAACGAAATAGCTGGAAGCGGCTCGGAATTTGCCAGCAATCCTCAAGTAATATTGATATGCTATAATGCTTATCCATTGTGTTATTTACACTCGATATGTTTATGTAATGATGGCCTCGGTGGTTCAGAGGTTTAGCTTACGTCCGGTGATCGCAGGTTTGATTTCTCGCACGGTACAAACATTTGTTCGATGTTTTCTATGTATATGTTTACAAAAAAAAAGTAATGTAACTGAATGAATGTCTAATACCTCATAACATAATGGATGGCGCTGTGTGAATTGTCCCAAGATGAAACGAATACAAATGTAATTATTATAAAAAACATTAATAAAAAAAGGTAGTGTAGGTTGGACTCCATTTTCCGCAATTGGCTTCTCATTCGGGCCGTTGTGCGTGTTATGTCCTCGTGCAGTAGGGCCTTTTTGTCCAGGACGGGTTTCCTCAGCGTACCCCCTTTGGTGGCCACATCTGCTACTCGCACGACTCCATCTTTTCCTGGAAAGACTCTGGTTTCTCTTTCCATAGGCTATATATGACATAATAAAAATGGTATAAAATCCATAGGTCGCTGGTTCAGATCCGGCTCGAAGGACCAATGTTCGGGTTGTACCGAAACTACAAAGATTCTGATATGTAAAACTGATAAACGATACTGATAGAAACTTGATTAAAACTGTATATTGAAACTTAAAATATAACTGATTAATGATTGTAATGAGTACGCGCGGCGTGTTTGATGACCGAATGCGAACAGATTTTAATGAAATGTGAAATGTAAAATAAAATGTTAATGTTGCGACGTAATGTATGATGCTAGCTCGTACAAATAGTTCGCAACAATAATAATGGATCTAAATTAAGTATAATAATTTTGAAAATGCAAAAGCTTTAGGGGCATGCCACTAAAAAGGTTGAGAACCACTGCATTAAACCGTTCGTCGATTTGAAAGAATCGTAAAAACTACGCAACACAAATCGTTTATCGGCGATTTTCAAAATTCTCTTTTACGAACCATACAAGATTGCAATATTGAACGGGCATTGTGAAGTACATACGGGCGCGTAAACCTATAGTTTGTCGGTCGTAAACATCTTTAATACTGCAACATACGTGGAAATACAATGTTGTTGAGTGTACCTCTCGATTGCAGTGTTCCACGTTGAATCCGCAATTCCTGTAACCAAATTTACTAAAGGGAAACTTTGTATAATATGTCTCTCTTTGTAGAAAGTACCTCTGTGTAACCTAATTCCACATATATATGTAAATACTAGCTGTGCCCGCACTTGGACCGCGTCTCATAGTAACCTTAAGGAAATAAAAAAAAATTAAATTATCTAACTCAAAAAAGCAATGAAAAAGTTTCATAGTTTCAAGTATGTAATACTAAATAATGTGTATAATTTGTATAAGCTATTAACTAAATAAATAAAATAAACATGGGCACACAAGTATGACTATTCCAAAGCACTTGTATTGAGTTTATTGTATTATTATTATTATTCTTCTTTTTCTTTACACCAAATTTTCTCAGCTTTTGCTGTTTTTTTTCCACACTTACGGGCCGAAACCTAGTAAGAGTGTGTGTAAGTATGTGTGTGTGCGCGCTTGTGTGTGTGTTTATTATTATTATTACATGGTAGTAATGTTACAGTGTAAAGAGTCATGGATGAATTGCCTCAATCTTCCTGAATGGCAACAGATAAAACCTACAACGAACAATAATATCCACCTGACAGAAAAACGTCTTCGTAAATTAAATAATGAATTTTGTATGTGTCTAATTCGTTCTAAATTTAAATAATGAATTTTGTATATATCTAATTCGTTCTAAATTTAATTAATGATTTTTTTACATATCTAATTCGTTCTAAATTTAAATAATGATTTTTGTATATATCTAATTCGTTCTAAATTTAATTAATGAATTTTGTATGTATCAATTCGTTCTCAAATAAGAATATAATGAAGAAAATAGCAATAAAAATGAGTACCAGCAAACCGGCGACTCTCGGCGCATTAATGAAACAAGAAATAAAAAATACAAACAAGGAAAGTATTCTTAATAAACTTGTCACGCGAGAGGGCGAAAGTTAATTTCCTGTTTCGTCCAGTCTACGAGACTTAGGGCTCCTCTCCAAAGCCAAGCTATAATACCTGTTTCCAGGCAATACAAGTAGATAAAAACTATGTTTCTAAGACTATGATAACTGTTTGCGATACTCAATTTTTAATCAGATATATAACGCTCTTCAGCTCCACTATTACTCATTGGGTATGTATTTTATAAATAGGTCTTTTATGGGAATGAGTATAAAAATTTACAATAATACAAAAGGATATACTGGAATTACCCTTAAATAAATTCAAAACATCTGTTAAATCATATCATTGAGCAAAGTCTATTACTCTCTAAATAATTACTTGAATGACGAGCGTGCATCACAATAGTTGTTCATGTACAAGATTTTTATTTAATGTTAGCTATAGACACCTATATAAATAAACATTGTAAATAACCTGGCTTTAAAAAAAAGAAATTCAATTGAGTTTCGTGCCAGATCTTCTCAACTGAATCTGTATAATGAACTGGACGGTAGCGACAAAAATATAATATAAATAATTTAACGTTCATAAGCGGCTAAAATGTTCTTTTAGCCGCGGTATTTGGATTTGAAAAAATACCATAAAAAACCAACTATTACGAAAATAATTAAAAACTATTAGTCAGTTCTTGATCTTTACATACGACCACACCAAAAGCACCATATTTAAATAACAAAAAAATATAGTGAAACTAAAAGATGAGAAAGATCACACTTCCTACTTTTTTATAGTCGGTTAAAAAATAAACATAAAATCTAGGTACTTATTAAAATTGTTGTCTGTGTATTCGATGTCGATTATATCAATGTCAATTTTTATATGTATTGACATCCTATATCAAACTATTACTATCTTTACAATATCCAAGTTAAGAACTTTGATACTGTACAAAATTCTTAATTCTCATTCTCAAAATTTATGCTTGTTTTAATTTTACCCAACTCGGTATAGTAACCAGGTCTACCAAACACCACATCGGTTAGTTTCTTCAATCGTCACACAATATAATAATTATTATAACTCAGGACAATTTACATAGCGCCATCTAGTCCCAAGGTAAGCAGAGCTTATGTTATGGGTACTAGACAACTGATATAAACACATAGATACATTTTTTTTAAAATAGAAAGATATATAAAATACATAAAGATACAAACAATTATACTCATAAATACAAATGTTTGTGCCGTGCAAAGAATCGAACCCGCGACCATTGGGAACACTAGACTGCATAATGAATAAAATATGATCAAGATAGATATTAATATATATTATACTAGCTTTTACTTGCGTCTTCGCTCATATTGAATACATATTTTTTTTTAATAAATAGTATACTATGATCGTTTTAATATCTCCAAGAACATGTACAAAATATCATGATGATCAGTTCAGTAGTTTTTGCGTGAAAGCGTAACAAACATCCCTACCGTCACATTTATAATATTAATAAGGATGTATAGCAATATTAATATACTAAACAGTACGAAATTAGATATTCCAATATAGATCAATCGGATTTGATTTCAACAAAAGATCGATTACTCTAAAACTAAATTGAAAGATTTCCTTTCATCCCAACATAATAAATAAAATAAAAGATGTTAATAAAAATGACATAACGCGTGATTTGAATATAACTTTGGATTCGTGTAATTAGTAAAAATCACGAGATCTTACCACGTTTTATATTTATTGAGTTCCCAAAAACTGAAGTTTACCCGTGATCATTGGCGGTTGAAACACTGCCGAAATATCGCGAACTCAATAAATATAAAACGTGGTAAGATCCCGTGATTTTTACTCTAATTATATATATAAACTTGCTTCGTCCGCGTGGAACTTTACAGCAGTACTTAATTTTTCTAAAATAAAATATTTTTTCTACAATAAAAGTAGCCTAAGTTACTCCTTATTACAACAGCTACCTGCCAAAATAGTCCCGTCAAAATCGATCCAGCCATTTTAGAAATTAGCCGGAACAAACAGACAAACAGACAAAAATTGTAAAAAATGTTATTTTGGTGTATGTACGGTACATACATATATACGGTCTGTTTGTTCCGGATAACCTCTGAAATGGATGGACCGATTTTGATGGGACTTTTATTAGCAGGTAGCTGATGTAATAAGTAGTAACTTAGGCTTAGAAAAATTATTTTAAATTAGAAAATTAAATTAAATTCATATACATGTAGTAAAAACCGGTTATATCAATGTTACAAACAGACACTACAATTTTATTTATATGTATGACCACGTAAAATTTAAAACAGAATATTTAATTCGTGTAAGCTTGGACAATATATAATTCGCGTGATGTCACAATAACAGGAAAAGCACTTGGCTGGTAATAATGTAGTTCCTGTCAGTTGTCGAACAAAGTAATATGTGATGTCTAGAATTTATAATAAAGATTATCAAAATATGGCACGTATATAGCGATGATACAGAAATTAAATCAAAGCCTTTATTCTTGCTATTTTTACACAGGTCAATATACAAAAAAAACATTAAACATATAACATATCATACATACAAAATCCTTAAACATATTTTTATGTAGTATATATATACTATGTCTATATCCTATCTATAGGCCTATGTCCAGCAGTGGACGTCTTCCGGGCTAAGATGATGATGATATATATACTTGTACTATTGGTTTTTGTATCACAATATAAAAACTTTAAATATATTTTTATATAGCTGACCCTGCCAACGTTGTTTTACCATATCAATTAAGGGTGAAAGAAGAGTGGAAATTTAGGGTTGTATATATTTTTTATGCCACGTTATAAAAAAATAAAAATCTTGTCCAATAAATAAAAATAAAATATTAGGGGTGGATAACTCTTATCAGGGGTATGAAGAATAGATAGTAGCCGATTCCTAGAACTACTGAATATGCATATAAAATTTAATAAAAATCGGCAAAGCCGTTTCGGAGGAGTATCGTAACTAACATTGTGACACGAGTATTTTATTTATAAGATGTACATAAAGTACCATAGAGAATCCAATCAATCAAAGCATGTAGAATTCATGCATGTTTTTTTACACAGGTTATGCTGTGGGGTACTGATACAAAGACTTTAAATATATTTTTATATTACAGTATATATACATAAAATACCATCAATTCTTTCACTCAAATTCATATTACGAAAGAATGGTGCTTTTTTTTTTAATATCATAAAATACCATAGATAATTAAAACCAGCCAACTGTTTATTATGTACAAATGTTTGTATCTCGTAAGAAATGAACTCGCGATTAATCAGAGTACTTGACTGCTGGAGAACTGACACCATAAACTTTCAGTCTGCCAAAAGAATACATGAGGATATAGATATATTTAAGTCTTAAAAATGTATTCCGTTAAAATTGGATGTAGGTAATTATAGTGTCACATTTTAAAACGACATGTTCTCTTCTTGAAAGTTTTAATATCATATTTGTAAGACTTCTGATGAGAGATATAACTTATTATAGTTATTTACTATTTAATCATTTATTTATTTATGCATTGCATTCCATAATGTTATAATACATGAGGCTGTTATTAAGTTTACATTCAGCAGATCTATTACGGATTCTGTGAGGCATAGAAAACAGAAGACAAGAGAGCCTATTCTCTTCTCTTCTGCTTAAAGTGGCTAACTAGTCTCGAATCTATTGTTTATTTTGTAATTATAAAATTGTATAAAAAATATTGAATTATTATACTACTACTATAATTAACGTAATTATTTTATTTTACCTGTATATATATATTTGTCTCGATGACCTCGGTAGTCTAGCGGTCTAGCACACCGCTTTATGTCCGATGATCGCGGGTTCGATTCCTCGCACGGCACAAACATTTGTATTCATGAGTATGATTGTTTGTATCGGTCTGGGTGTTTTCTATGTATAATATGTATGTACTTACGAAAAAATAATCTATGTACTTGTCTCAGTTATCTAGTACCCGTAACACAAGTTTTAGTTAGCTTAACTTGTAACTAGATGGCGCTGTGTGAATTGGTCTGAGATGATTATTATTATTATTATTGTCTAATAAAAGTATTCAAATTTGTTACTATTTCATGTTGTAATTAATAATCTCTTTAGATCTTGTTTTTATTTTTTGTAATTGTAAATTTTTATGGATGACAACATTTGAATGTAGGACCAATGAAGAGGATGGAAGAAGCAGCGTGTGCCGTAAGTGCATTACCGTGCCGCTGAAAACAATATATGCCTAATAGGATAGGTATATATTGTTTTCAGCATATTATAGCGTAGCTTCATCTACGAACATGTCTAACAAGGAAGAATTAGTGTTTTATTGGCGTCCAAAGTTCCGGAGCTTGTCATGGCGTTATTTACCATGGTGAGGAGGGTTAAAAAGTTAGTGGACTTTAATGTGATTTAGGTGACTGAGAAGGAAACGCGATTTCCTTCAGCTAAATATCCAGTTACTTAGATTTTAAGCGAAATATTTGCAGGAAATTGCCTGTTCGATGTTAATGGAAGATGAGATAGAATTGAAATAAAAAGATTACATTGGCGTTTGACAAAAGGAATACTGCATCTTCTCTCAAATAATACATCTAAAAAATTCAAATTTTCGGAATAAATACTTTTATATTTCTTACATTTCCACTTTCTGTGTTCTTAAAGGGAACTATTATATTATACTGCAAATATAGAACTTTTTGAACTAACTATATGTAGTTTTGTTACTAAGGCAGACTTTGTTCAAAGTCATCTGCATGGGAACTGTCTCTATTTCAACCGCCAGCTTGGCGGTTGAAATAGGTGGGATATTGAATTGATTTGAATGTCATGTTTTGGTTGAAGATAAATTACAATATACGAGGTATGACATCTCAGTTATCTGAGATAGATACCATGAACATCACATGATGACTTGATTTATATGATACCGTTCATCCCTCGAAGTACACCGCGTGGTTTTTATTGAATAAAAATTCCACGTAACCCTCTCGCTTTCCTCCACATATGGACGGTAGTGGAAAAGATTATAATACGACACATTAAAAAAACTCTGATGAGATGAATATGATGATATTTTTAATAAAAAACAATATCAGCTTCTTTTTTGACGAGGAGAAATCTTAGATTCATCTACCTGCCTGAAAGACGGAGTGGCATATGCGAGATTCTTATTCACCATTTTCTCCCTATTGTTCCTCATCGGCTTGTCAGAAAGCTCTAGAAATGCTGCAGTACACTACCGGTGCCTCTGTAACCTTGGCTGACCCTGTACGATGTTAAGGATAAAAAATATCTCCTAATTCATAGATTACTTTCAGATTTCCTCTTAATTTCAAAAGACAATTTTTGAGATACATTTTCTAAGATAAAGGAAATACTGCAGTATACTACCGGTGCCTCTGTAGCCTTGGGTTACCCTGTAGGATATTAAGGATAAAAATATCCCCTAATCCATAGATTACTTTCAGATTTCCTTTTAATTTCAAACAACAACTTCTGTGTAATATTTTCAAAGATAATTGAAATACTGCAGTACATATACTACTAGCGCCTCTATAGCCTTGGCTCATCCAGTACTACGTTAAGGATAAAAAAAAACTCCTAATCCATAGACTAATTTCTGATTTTCTTTTAATTTCAAACGACTACATTTTCATAAATAACTGTACACTTTAATAACATACATTCAAAAGAAACAGGATAGAAAATTACTGTCTGCAGTCGGAAATGTTGAATGCAAAGTACAAAAAGGGGATATTTAGATGCTTGGCAATCAGTCGCCCTATTGATGTCTACAGTACTGGGTTTGATTAAAGGAAACGGCAAGAAAGTGTAGGTTCGATACTGCAATTTGCAAGCTATACCTACTAATATTAGACAGGGAGAGAAGTTTTTTTGTTTAGGGAAGTGAAGCATTTGAGAAATTCTTTCACTGTTTGTAAGGTACGTTATTGCAGAGTAAAATAGTACTCACAAAGTTTTGAGCACCGCTATTTATTTGTTAATTCTCATTAATGGATTATCCATTTAAAACAAATAAAAGTGGTGCAAAGGTAATGAACATATGTAGTAATTTTTTTTGTATTATTTGGTAAGTCATTATTTATATATAATGAGATATAAATTATAATGTATTTAATCAATATTTTTAAAATATATAATGTACCTAAATTATGTAATTATAGATTATTGTGTATAAGTTTTAGATTTAAGATTATTTTATTTCATATTGTGTTGCCTGCTACAATGAATTCTATTCTATAAGGTGAGTAAATTGTATGTTTGAAAGAACCAACTACCATTGAATTCAAGATCGAGGCGGATTATTGCAGCATTTTACTAGTCAACATACACGACAAATAATAATGGAAAATAACAAATCAAAGATCCAAACAACACTCGCATTAGAATACCTATACACAATACATAGAATACCCATACACCCAGGGATGCCAACCATACTTTATAACGTCATCAGCATCTGCTTCTTCCTTATCCCATTTATTTGTGGTCGGCGTAATATGTTTTTCTCTTCCATTCATCCCTGTTCGCAGTGATCTCGTTATTTACTTCCTTTCTTACCATATCATCTTTCACATAGTCCGTCCATCTCTTTTTCGGCCTTCCTCTGTTCTTATAACCATCCACATTCATATGTAACACCTTTCTTAAAATATTATCTTCATTCCTAGGCATTACATGCCCATACCATGATAGACGATTACTCTTCAACCTCTCCGACACCGGCGCCATTTTCATACTTCCTCTAATGTATTCGTTCTTTATCTTATCCATTCTTGTCACACCACACATCCACCTCAACATTCGCTTTATATTAACGTATCCTACTTTATTTTTGGCAATTGTACTTTATACTTTTACATATAAATAAAGTATGCAATCCTTTATTTTCATCCTTTACTATGCGTAAAACAAAATACTCATTATGGGTACTTTACGATTTATAATTACTGAACGAAATGTTAGATGTCAATTGTGAGTTGTGACATTTGTCACAACTCTAGTGTTAAAAGCATACAAAAATACGTTTTTAAAGCAATAAAAACATGCATTTTTTTTAATATTTTATTTTTTTCCTATCGAAATTAGTACATATGTTTCTTTTTTGTCAAAAAAGTTGGCAACCCTACCTACACCCATACAATACAACGCCGGAGTCCAAGAAGCATTCAATTCATATCATTGGTATTGCGGCATTTTCAATGGCAATGACCACCATAAACTGTTTATGACGACGTAAACGTCACTACGCGACGTCGTTTTATTTGAACTTGTAAAATGTACGCCGTAAATTAAACGTTTTATGTCCCTTTTATGAAGTTATTTAGCGAATACTAACTTAATCCTGGCGATTTGAAAGCAAAACATATTTTTTTGTATGACAGCCGGCTTTCATTTGTTGAGTGTAGATAGATGTATGAGCTGAAATAAAGTGTATGGGTATGTAACTGAGTGGGAGTTATATTCAGAGTTACAAGTATATTTAAAGTTTTAAGATAAATATAGTCATCATTGCCTTGCCTTTGTGTCTTTATTTATGGTCGGTGCAGTATGTCATGATGATGATGATGATGATGTAATCTCGGCCGATTTCTGCCACGGCGATTGCTTCAACTCCGGTTTTGCCTTTGCCGTCATATCTGAGTTAATTCTCCAATTATACATATAATCTTTCACACAATCTTTCTTTTTGGTCGTCCGCTTTCTTTCCATCCACGTTTATATCTTTTCACCACTTTCTTTAAGACACGGTCCTCGTTCCTCCGGATAACATGCCCATAGCATCTCAATCTGTTACCTCCCAACTTGTCTATAACTGGCTCAACTTTCAAACTTCCTTATATATACACATTTCTTATTCTATCTTTTACTAGTTACTCCATACATCCATCTCAACATTCGCATTTCTGCCACATGCACACGTCTTTCGTCCTCCTCTTTACAGCCCTACATACTGATTCATACAAAATGACAGGTATTATAATAGCTTTATAAACTTTAACTCTTTAGTTGTAACCGTATTAATATTCATCTAAGGCTGAATATATGTATTTCTTTATTATTAATAATCTTCAAATTGAAGAAAACACATATAGAATTAAAAATAATAGTAAGTTATAGGATACCATCCCGGCGTCGCACGGATGCATTACAAAACTTTGATTTCTCGACTTGTATACCATAACACGCATGTATTATACATATAAACCTTTCCCTTGAATCACTCTATCTACAACTGATAACTTCATTAAAATCCTTTGCGTATTTTTTTTAAGATATAACCAAACAGATAGCGGTTGCGACTTTGTTTTATACTATGCAAAGATTTAAAACTTAGGTATATGTATTCAGTAAAATATAATTTTAAATTAAAATCGTATGGACTTATAATTTATTTATTTATAATTTTAATTTTGGGCTTGCAGAAGTAAATAAACAAAATATAATAGAAGAGTATAGAACATTCTTCACTCAAATAAATTAAAATTGAAACATTGTTAAATAGTAATAAGTTATTTTGAAATTTATATACAGTTTATACTAATAATATATTATTCACATCTAAACGAAACCTGGGCTGGCCACTAGTAGTAAAACTGAGTTACCCCAGAGTGACTCAACAAAATACATTCGATTTTTTTTATTTGCTGCGGCAACGTATCGGTTATTCTCTTGATCCTAAACGGGGATCAAAGTCGATAGTCTAAGCCCTTTAGATTCACCCCTTAGGATAATGTCGGATTCATCAAGTCTTAG
This sequence comes from Achroia grisella, assembly GCF_030625045.1. Taxonomy (NCBI): domain Eukaryota; kingdom Metazoa; phylum Arthropoda; class Insecta; order Lepidoptera; family Pyralidae; genus Achroia; species Achroia grisella. Next base: position 4,449,497 of record NW_026712908.1, read on the forward strand.
TAACAGAAGAGATTCTCTTTCTTCTCTAAAAATCCTTCTGTGATATCAAAATGTCGTTTTTACTTATCGTTAAAAATCTTGAATATTAAAATATAGAGTAACTTTTAGCATAATTAACCTTATAACGGCGTCTCTGGTATAGCGGTTTAACATATCGTTTTACTTCCGATTATCGCGGGTTCGATTCCTTAAATTTAGAAATAGAAATTGAAATAGAAATAATCTTTATTCAAATAAACTCATTATAAGCACTTTTGAATAGTCATATTTTTGATTCTCATTCGGATACGGTATTTTCATAGCGCTGTTGCATATATAAGGTATCTGACACTCATTCGGAATGCAGATTCATCACAAGAAGAATGAGCAAGAAACTTGTGTGTTGCTCTTTTTAATAGATTTTTTTTTTATATAAATAATTACAGTGTAACAAGTAAGAGGCATGCGACAATCAACATAGAAATCGCTACGCACTCATTATTAGTGTAATCAGATAATATTGTCAGTGCTATGTATTTAAAATTTTTCTACAAAAACATTATTATCGTTAACGAATTCTTAATTAAATTTCATCCCTTCCGGGTTGGAAGGGATGAAATTTACTTTATTTATTTACTTATTTCGTTTACATTTTGATGTACCAAATTTCATTCAATTAGGTTTAGTAGTTTTGGCGTGAAAACGAGACAGAGAGACAGGGATACCGCATTTATAATACTAGATGTTATCTTTGATATTAGTAAGGATTATTTGATGGTGCTCCGTGAATTGTCCAGGGTTATTACTTAGGCTTATCTATATCTAAATATATATAACTCAAAGGTGACTGACATAGTGATCTATCAACGCACAGCCCAAACCACTGGACGGACCGGGCTGAAATTTGGTATACAAGTAGATGTTATGACGTAAGCATTTTTGATTCTATTCTACTCCCAAGGGGATAAAATAGGGGATGAAACTTTGTATAAAACTTTGTCAATTTTAATCGATCGGGCTGAGACTTTGCATGCATAAACCTACTATGACGTAGGCATTCCCTAAGAAAGGATTTTGATAAATTCCACCCCTCAGGAGATAAATTAACGCGAGCGAAGCCGCGGGTAAAAGCTAGTCATTCCATATATGCATAACATCTTATGCCAGTATTCGCATATTTCGCTCTCCAGATACCAGTTGCTTCGGAATCTCACACTATTGTCCTCATATCTACAATACCACAGTTAAGTTCCAAACTGAACTGTAACCGTTAGTTGGTATTCAAGTAAACGTTAATGCAATTTCCAAGTATGCTGAAGTGCCATTAAATTGTAATAATATAACTTTATGAGCTTGCAGCTTCTAACAGAACGAACAGGCCTGTAAGGCAACTCTTCAATACTGCAGATATATAACTAGTATAAATACCATTTCATTTCATTTCACATAAATTTAACAATTTTTAAACTACTTACATACTTTATTCAGAACGCCGTAGCATAGTTGTTTACTGCACCCCATATTATACAGTTGCTGTGGCTTCGTCTGCTTTTTAAGAAATAGAAATAGAAATCAAATAAACTCATTACAAGCACTTTTGAATAGTCATATTTTGATTCTACCACTCATTCGGAATGTAGATTCATCACAAGAAGAATGAGCAAGAAACTTGTGTGTTGCTCTTTTTAATAGATGTTTTTTAAAATAAAATAATCTATATGGGGATTGAAATTATAGCCTGAAACGAAGTTACTCGAGCTAGGGGTTCGAACCCCTAGCGGTGCTTTCAGACTAAAGTTGTATCCGTCAGACGGGAGCTGGCCTTCAGGCGCTCCATAAATCCTTCTGCGGGTTTGGAGTGCCATCTACACTTGTCCCCTATCGGTCGGTGCAGCTATAAAGGCCAGCTGCGGCCAGCAACATTAGAGTAGTCCAAAAATTCTCTTGTGTGAAAATGACACTGAAATTATACTGTTTGATATAAAAAAAGTTTTGCTTTCACCACGGTTTTGGCAATACCTCTAAATACCCCATATGCAATTACAGTTATAAGAGCAAACCTTTTACACTTTATTTTCTTCATTCGTGTGAAATATGTAGTGATCTTGGATAACATGAAAGCGCGACAGACAGACAGAGTTACTTCCGCATATTAGTAAGGATTCTACACTAATCTACACTGTTATCGGAGTACAGGTGATTGCGTGGTACAGGGGTCATCATATCATCATCATACAAAGCATACTCATTTAAAATGTGGATTACCACGATTGAATGTCATTATTTCCAAACAGCGCTGTAAACCGTATTCATTAATACTGTACTCTGTTTGTTTGTTTTACACGTACAGTTCATGCTACCAATGTAAAATGTTGCAACATTTATTTGATGGACACGGTGGTTTAGCGGTTAAGCTAATCGCCTTATTGCTGATGGTAACTGGTTCAATTCCATACAATCTTTTGTATTTGCGAGTATGCTGTTGTTTTATATTTTTATTATGTATGTATTTAAAAAAGAAGTTTGTTTAAGCATTTCTATAAGTGTCTAGAGATTATAATACAAGTTCTGCTTAGTTTGGGACTAGATAGCTGTGTGTATTGTTTTTGTCTGTGTGATTTATATATAATGGTCGCTATAAGCAGTTAGTCGCTTAAACCAGAGTCGCAATAAACGGTTATATTTTCTTGGTACCCGAGTATGAAACCAAACTTGATTAAATATTAACGTAGTTAAATAGGTTAGTCGTTATAAATCAATTCTAGTATATATTAGGTACTAGTTGTGCCCGCGACTACGTCCGCGTCTTATAGTGACCTTGAGCAAATGAAAAAAAATATGTTATTTTTTCTAACGCAAAAAAGGCAAAAAAAGTGTCATCGTTCTAGCTCAAAAAATAACGCTACTTCCATATAATCCTTCATCTCCCCTTTCAACCCCTTACAACCCTTTCTCTTTATTTATATTCAATCAATAGCTTTAAAAATAAGTTTCAAGCTATTGACGATATGACGAATACGACAGTACTGCTATCCAACAATATTACAATATTACAACCCTTCATCTCCCCTTTCACCTTTCAACCCCTTATAACCCTTTTTTCGCATTAATAAGTAGCCTATGTCCTTTCTCAGGGTCCAAACTGTCTGTGTATCAAATTTTATTTAAATCGGTTCATTAGTTTTGGCGTGAAAGCGAGACAGACAGACAGACAGAGTTACTTTCGCATTTATAATATTAGTAAGGATAAGGAAGTAAATGTCGCTCGATTAATATACAAATATAAAATATTGATACAAAAAGAAAGTTGTGAAGCAATAATCTATATTTGAACCTTAATAATGGTCAAACTTACAATTTCCATTAATTATGTTCTAATTTTGACCACTTTTTGGTACATATAGACACATGCAATGTACGGTCACCGCATGTGACACTAAAGTTTTCGATGTATGAAATGATGTTTAATTAGTGAGCCGTAGATCATTAGGTGCTATTGATATGACACATTACGCGGTCGTGGGCGGCGCGCCCAAACCAATCCACGTTGCATTAATTATGTAGAGCAGGGATGTCGCCAATATTCGCATCTGCATCCGCAAATGCAGAACTTTCGCATCAAATTAGATATCCGCAACCGCTTACGCATCCGCAATAATCGATGCGGAGTTGCATACGAATGCAGCAGATGTCGCACAAGTAACTATAAGAAAGAAAATGCGTGGGGCCGGCGATCAGAGCGTGGTCATTGACCAATAGAAGCGAAGTTTCTTTCGATGACAAGTTTCAACGCGTTTCTTATTGTGTATCATTTACCGTAAATTAAACATTACGTATCGTGTATGAAAAGCCATTCTATTCTCGTTACTTGACTTCTGCACCTATATATATATTTTATATAAAATCTAAATTCGCATCCGCATCTGCAGAAATGAACGCAAACAAATCCGCATCCGCATTAGCGTCTGCGAATGTGAAAAAATTTCCATCCGAAGCATCCCTGATGTTGAGTTACATGTGCAGTACGTCGGACGTCGAATGTGGAATTATTAACGAGAGCGCTCGTAATTTCAATGTCATTTGAAATGGACACATGTCAATTATATGATACGGTCAATTTTAATTAAACATGCACACAGTGTGTTATATCATAGTGGTTTAGTATTCTGACTCATGAAACTGAAGGTCATGAGATCTAATTTGAGGAATAGCTAAAGTTATTGTATAGTACTAAATTTGTAGATCTTTGGGGGAGGCCTTTGTCCAGCAGTGGACGTCTTCCGAGCTAAGATAATGATGATAAAATTTGACTAATTCTTTGGCGATAGAAACTATTAATAAATAAATGAAACAAGATTTGTATAATAAGAATGGTGGTCAATAGTACGCGATTCTGTCTGCTAACTAAATAGCTCAACATAATTTTTAGTCTTCTCGTAAATGATTATATGTTTTCTTTTAATTATTTTCCATAGCAAAAGCTTTGGAGTATACAAAAAGAAGAATACAAAAATATACTACTCTCTATTGCCGGATGACATGTATTGTGTTTTTTAATTTATTTTTAATTTTGTTTTTCATTTTTTCAGTGGAGATATTATGTTTGCATAAATTATATGGGATATAACTTCACTCATATGAATGGCAATGACCAATTATATCCTATACGGCGTCTCTGACTGAGATCCCTGAAATGGAATCGATTATTGGATTGTTTGCAGTTTAGATGCAGCCGATACCTTTGTGTCGACTATACTTTGAGCCTTCGATTACGGCAGGCTTAGTCTGAATAGCATAATTTTGCTTGCAAACCCGACAGCTAGCAAAAGCAAACTGATGAAGGAGTAATCAATCTGAGAAATGCTTTGTATTAGCCTCGACTCTACACACAGCAGTATTGTTGCGTGTAGAGTCGAGACTACCAAATAACTAGCCCAGCTCCTCGCAAAAGTGTTACCTAGAATAAAACAAATATTGAATTTTCTGTGAAGTCTACGACAATGTATTAGTGAAAACTTCACCCAAATTTGTTAAGACATTTCTGAGTTTATCGTGCACAAACACGTAGTCAAACAGTCAAAATTCTAACCATTTTATGTTCAATTCTATCAATGATGTTTCATGCTAAATTCTTTGATTGTTGATTGTGTGAAAGTACAATTTATAATATTAGTGAGAATATGTCGTGATTAAAGTTTATGTGCACATAGTTGGGATACGACTATCCGTACATTCCGCACAGTCTAACATCGCTGACACCAATGCCTCAATATGCTCCGAATTCAGCTAACTGGATAAGATCAGATTCATAGGTCTAATGAGTCCACAATAAATCAGTATGTATACCGTTAATTTAATTTGAATAAAGAATTAAAGAATAAAGAACAATATATTAATGAAAACCGTAAGCAAATCAGATAAGATATCTGAGTCTCACGCACACAAATGCACATACTAACAGACAGGAAATCTAGTTATTTGTGTTGACATACATTAATAATAAATAATAAATGATTTTTCATACTAAATTCTTTGATTGTCGATTGTGCGAAAGTGCAATTTAGAATATGTCGTGATTATAGTTTATGTGCACATAGTTGGGATACGACTGTCCGTACATTCCGCACAGTCTAACATCCCAGACACCGAGTATGCCTCAATATGCTCCGAGTTCTGCTAACTGGCTAAGAACGGACTCGCAGCTCTAATATGCCGCTTAACATACATTGAACAAATAATTTTACTAATATATACTGTACTAGCTGAGTCCGTGAAGTCGTATACGTTAAGGTTATTCTTGGAAAAATTGTTCAGTTTAGTATTTTTTTTTACAATTTACGAAATTGTAACTACCCTACCCAGCTTTGCACGGATGTACATGTATACATATAAACATTCCTCTTGAATCACTTTACCTATTGCTAAAAACTGTTTTACTTTAAAATCCGTTGCGTAGTTTAAAAGATATATGCGAACAGACACCGAAAGCGACTTCATTTTATAATATCTAATGATGACAGAGGGCATGAAACATTTATAAAATTTTGTGTTATTCCTACCACAATATATTAGTGAAATCCACATTGAAATCAGTACTATTTCTGACAAACGCATCGACAAACAAACAAAGATTCTATATTATGTGTTCAGCTATATTAATGAAGTCTAAAAAGTAAGCAATATCATTTTTCATGCTAATTTATTAGATTTTTGATTTAGTTTCAATACACTTTGTAATATTAGTGAGAATGTAATGTAATGTGGACTCCATTTTCCGCAATTAGCCTCTCATTTGGGCCGTTGTGCTTGTAGAGCCGAGACTACTAATGTAGCCAGCCATGTTCCTCCCAGAAGCGCAGAAGACTCCTGGTGTCTTCACAGGCTTCGCCTGCTGAGCGACCTCACCGTTCCGAGGATTTGTGTTCGTTGTGTGGCCACTGCTGCGAACTCCAGGATTACTTGAGCGGCCGTTTCTTCGGCTTCAAAGCAGCCCCGACAAAGGGGACTGTCTGTAGCACCGATTGTGTACAGGTGTTTGTTTAAGGGACAGTTATTGTCCCTATCATTATTTTTAGGTTTTGCCTATTTAGGTTAGGTAGACCTTTTGTGAGAGAGTAATATTAGTGAGAATGTCATGATTATATCTTACGGTTATGAACTCTGTATCTGACTATTCTCTCCGGATTAATAGTCATCACGGTACATTATGTTATGTTTATGTAAGTTCTAATGGAATGGAGTATATTGCAATTATAAGAATTATAACTGGCAGCATTTTAAGACCCACTTTTGTGAACCACGGCAAGCATGTCAGGTCCGCTGCGATTGAACGTCTCCAGAACATTCTACGGATCGTATCGTATTCACATAGCGGGTATATCAGCAAATTGGAGATTGCATTGTGTTTTATTATCTACGTTGTAAGGTTTAATATCCATTATTTTTTTATTATCTGCCTAGGAACTCTTTACTTTGATATAACAATTATGGGAACTGTTTTAAAGTTTATTCATGTTTTTTTACAATTATATGCAATATCGGGAGCTCACCAATAAATAAATATTCTGTAATTTGTGCAATGATATAAATAAGTAGCTGTTCTCGCGACTTCGTCCGCATGGAATTTTATTTTATTTTCTAATTTAAAAGAATTTTTCTAAGCTTAAGTTACTACTTATTACATCAGCTACCTGCCAATAAAAGTCCCATCAAAATCGGTCCAGCCATTTCAGAGGTTAGCCGGAACAAACAGACCAACAGACAGACAGACAAAAATAGTAAAAAGTGGTTTTTTGGTGTACATACCGTATTTATATTCATATGCATGTAGTAAAAAATGGTTATTTCAATATTAAAAAACAGACACTCCAATTTTATATTTACAGATTATAGATGTATAGATGATTAACATTAATATATATTAACGCCAATTTTAACTTATTAATAATTTTCTAGTACTAATAAAATAATAAAAAATAAATCATATTTATTGAAAATAGAAAAAATATTTGACTGTTCTTTCTTTATCAGATTTTCATTTGTGTCTATTTCTTTATTGTCACTCAAATTTTCATACGCATCTTTTTGTATCTATGTCCGCCATAATCTCAAAAATTACTTAATGGATTTCCATGCGGTTATACTCCATCGATAGAGTGATTAATGCTTATGTGAATAAATCTCTAAAGGTTTATATGAATAAATAATTCAGAAAAAAGTTTTGTGTAAACTATTTGAAATATAGCGATCTTTGTTGACGTGGCCAGAAAAAATGGTTAATATTTCTTTTAATAGGACTACAAAAAAGTATGGATGCATTATACCTATACATTCAAGCAAATCCGAGTAAAAAGACAATGTTTTAGCACAAAGTGCATATTTCTACTAGCAGACAAACAAGCAAACAAATAAATATGAATGTTATCTAAGCTTCTCTGTGCTTTCAAGTACGTCTGAGACATGTCGGAACCACTCTAAAGCAAAGTGGCCAGACATTGTGGATTCAGGAATTAAGGTAATAGATTCAGGTACCGCTGACAGACAATTAACTTAATGAATATGCGCTCTCCGTTGGTAGGTAAACACATCCGTCTAGGTAGATGGCTGGCCATTTTAATTATATCACTGTAGTTAGTACGCCTAATGTTTATACTGGTCTGAGTATAGTTTATACTAGTTGTTATCTGTGATTTCGTCTGCTTTTCTTGAGATAAGCAATAGATCTTTTTATTCTTTAGTATTTAAAGGTATGTGTTCCTTCAATGATATGTCGGCCCCATCATATCTAAACTGCATATTTTATACATACTTGTACTACACACCAAAATAAAAATACCTCAGGACAATTCACACAGCCCCGTCCAGTCCCTATCGGTACTAGACAACTGATATATATATAATATATATTGTAAAAACATACATAAAAAAAGACATTTTTTTGAGTTCTTGCCAGTTCTTCTCAATTGAATCTGTATACTGAATTGGATGGTAGGTAATAAAATATTATAGTTCTGGGTGTTTTCTATATATAATATGTGTGTATTTACAAAAAAATATATATCTAAGTATTTATATCAGTTGTCTAGTACCCATAACACAAGCTCTGCTTATCGTAGGACTATATGGCGCTGTATTCATTACCCAGGGTTATTTGTTTGTTTGTATTTTTTTATAGATGAACATGGAACGATGTTTCCGCCTGTGTTAACAGTAGTGGGGCACCAGTGGAGCATGATAAGATGAGCATGAGGTCAGGTCAGTTAGCCCATCGTGACAAATTCACCAAGAATATATTACAATGGTTTCCAGGAAAACCGCATGAAGATCAACCTGACATTGCAATCAATAAGATCATCAGTCCACGTTACTAACAATCCCCTTTCTCTCCTAACCAGTATTTTTTTTATTGGGTTGTTTGGGCTATTGTCAGGTGCCTGGACCTGTCGCACTGCGACCTACATAGATCTATTGTGCTCGCCCTTTTCAAAGTTCGCTACCTAGACCCGTCAGGGACTAGAATTGAAGGATATTCTTAGGAGCGATGGTTTTTATCTCCTCAGGATAGAGTGTAAACTTTCCAAAGGAGATATTTCGTTTATGCATGAGTGGGCTACAAGCACATAGGATGTGTAGTGGCGTTTCCTCTTCAGTTTAGAAAATCCTAGGGCCCTAGTCATCATGCATATGTTGTTTTTACTCAATAGTCTATTGGAGTATTTGTTCGAGCAGCCCGAATCGGTAACCCGTTAGTATGTTTTTTAATGAGTAATAGCGGCTGCCTGAAAATCAGCGCTGTATAGGTGTACCACATTGAGGTTGCACTTATATCAGCAACAGTTGAGGCAGTTCCTATTGCCGACTTTATATTTTATTTTTTGTGTTATGTTTTATTGTAATTTGTTATGTTATTATTATGGTATTAGTAATAGGGTCATTAGTCCCCATTACCAATACCCCCTCCTTCCTAATATGTTAACGTATCACAGCCGGCTCACATATGGATATACATATGTCCGTCTGTTGCATTGTTTAGTAGTTAAACGGTTAATTGATTGATTACTGGTTTCCTGGAAGGTTGGTGACCTTTCGTATTAACCTATCCAATTATATTACAGACTAGCTTCTGCCCGCGGTTTCGCTAGCGATAATTATCCTAGGGGTGGAATTCATCAAAATTCTTTCTTAGGGGATGCCTACGTCATAGTAGCGTTATGCATGCAAAGTCTGAGCCCGATCGGTTTAAAATTGACAAAGTTTCATGCAAACTTACATCCCCTATTTTGTCCCCTTGGGGGTAGAATTAATCAAAATCCTTTCTAAGCGGATGCCTATGTCATAACATCTACCTGCATGCCAAATTTTAGCCCGATCCGTCCAGTGGTTTGGGCTGTGCGTTGATAGATCACTATATCAGTCACCTTTGAGTTATATATATATAGACTAGCTGTTACTCGAGACTTTGTCCTCATGGAATTAAAATAAATACAATTTCCAAAATAATGATAGCCTAATTTTTGCCTTATAATATCTATCGGCCAGTGAAAGTCTCATCAAAATCGGTCCAGCCGTTTCAGTAATATACAAAACCAAACAGACAGAGAGATAGACAGTAATTTTTTTTATTATTTATATATGTAAATCTCCTATATAGTTACATGTGCATTCAGTGAAAAGCTGCTAATTTTACAAATTATATTTATTTGATAATTTTAATAATTGTAATTACAAACACACACTTCAACTTTATTTGTATGTATTCTCTTTATTGTTTTAAACTACGAATCAGAATGATGAGAGTGTTCTGGTGTACTGGTTGATTACTCCGATTTACCAGGAGGTCAATACACGACATTGAAATCTGGCAGACAGGAAAAAATCATTTGGTGTTTACCGAAATTGCTGACTAAGAGTCAATCAACTATATAAAAATAAAAAAAATATATATAAATAAATCCGAAAGAAATCAGTAGGCACGCTACCACTATATTTATACCTATTTATGTAACTTTTGATTAATATATTCTACATATGCTCAGAATAATAGTTTAATCTTACATGACACGGGAAGATTTGACTTAAGTCTCTACAATTCATTATCGTTGTTAATGATGTTTCTATCACAGGAGAGTCAGTCAGAAATATAAGTTTATATTTTTTATTCTGTTGACCAAATTTTCAGACAATTACGGCGTCAGTGGTTTATCGTTTTCGACACCTTACTCCCGATGGTCGCGGATTCGATTCCGCGCACAGTGCAAATTTGTATTAATGAGTATGATTTTTTGACTAGTCTGAGGGTTTCTTTTTATTTACGTATATACAAAAAAAAATGTATTTATATATTTATGTCCGTTGTCTAGTACCCATAACACAAGCTCTGCTTAGCTTGGGACTAGATGGCGCTGTGTGATTTGTACTGAGATTATTATTATTATTGTTTCTATAAGCCGTCGTGAATCTCAATGTGGTTTAATAATAACGTGCATAAAAAATAGTCAATTAGAATTCATTAATTAATATTCCCATGCGTTGAGCAGAACAAACAAATAATAATTAATATTCAAGTGCAGACAGTGTCCTGTCCTGAGTCACATCCAGAAATACTTTGACCTTTCCTAGGATTCTGGGAAACGTGACTAACCCATTCAGGAATGAGAGGAAAAACAATCTTGTAGGTAAACACATGAGTCAATCTCCAGGAATGAGAGGTTAAAATTAAAATGTCATTTATTCAGTTGGACATTTTAGACGCATATGAACGACTATATATTATAATTCAAATTCAAATTCAAAAATCATTTGGTAATTTAAATGTAACAGTTTATAAACACACGTAGAACGACTATTTTTTTTATATTATAATTCAAATTCAAATTCAAAAATCATTTATTGATGGGGGGGGGGGGGTTTGTTAGTAATGTGAACTAGTTCAAATTAAAATTAAAATGTCATTTATTCAGTAGGACATTTTAGACGCTTATGAACGACTATTTTTTTTATATTATAATTCAAATTCAAATTCAAAAATCATTTATTGATGGGGGGGGGGGTTTGTTAGTAATGTGAACTAGTTAAAATTAAAATGTCATTTATTCAGTTGCACATTTTAGACGCATATGAACGACTATTTTTTTATATTATAATTCAAAAATTCAAATTAAAAAATCATTTATTGATGGGTGGGGGGGCGGTTTGTTAGTAATGTGAACTAGTTCAAATTAAAATTAAAATGTCAATTATTCAGTAGGACATTTTAGACGCATATGAACGACTATTTTTTTTATATTATAATTCAAATTCAAATTCAAAAATCATTTATTGATGGGGGGGGTTTGTTAGTAATGTGAACTAGTTCAAATTAAAATTAAAATGTCATTTATTCAGTAGGACATTTTAGACGCTTATGAACGACTATTTTTTTTATATTATAATTCAAATTCAAATTCAATAATCATTTATTATTCATGTGAACTAGTTCAAATTAAAATTAAAATGTCAATTATTTAGGACCGCTTATGAACGACTATTTTTTTTATATTATAATTCAAATTCGTTTTTACATTATACTAGTTCAAATTAAAATTAAAATTTTTATTCAGTAGGACATTTTAGACGCCTATGAACGACTATTTTTTTTATATTATAATTCAAATTCAAATTCAATAATCATTTATTCATGTAGGTCATTTTAGCCGCTTATGAACGTCACGTTTTTACATTATACGTTTTTTTTAATGTTTCCCTGTATACCATCCAGTTCAGTATACACATTCAATTGAGAGGAACTGGGAAGAAACTCAATTGGATTTCTTGAATTAATGATCCCACTGGTGGCAATGGACCATGTCAGGTTGGGCTCGAAAGAGCTTCGATTACGGTAGATTTGACATATCATAAGAGTCTGTAATAGACCTACATGAATAAAGGTATTTTGATTTTGATTTTGTTTATCCTGAAAACCATCGTGATATATTCCTCGTGATTTTGCCATAATGGCCTAACTGACCTGACCTCATGTTTATCCTATCATCCTCCACTGGGGCCTCACCCGCATAAACCGCTACTACTGGCTGGTGCATAATTCCATTGTCATTCATAAAAATATATATACATAAGAAACATCGAGATCAATACAAACAATCATAGCCATTAATACATTTTTTTTTATCTCAGGACAATTCACACAGCGCCATCTAGACCCACGTTAAGCTACCTAAAGCTTGTGTTATAGGTACTAGATAACTGATACAAGCACATAGATTTTATTTTTCGTAAATACATACATATTATACATGGAAAACACCCAGATCGATACAAACAATCGAACCCGCGACCATTGGACGTAAAGCGGTGTGCTAGACCGGTATACCACCGAGGTCGTCGAAATTTGATTGTACAGTGCGAGGATCTAACCCGCGACCGTCAGAAGAAAGGCGGTGTACTAAACCGCTAAACCATAGAGACCTGACATTCTAGAGTGCATTTACTATCTTTATTCTAGCAGTGCCTGAAGTCGTATTCGTCAGACAGGAGTTGGCCGTTATAAGTCCTTCCGCAGGTTTGGAATGCCATCTAAATAGCATTAGAGTAGTCAGAAAAAAAATCAAAAGGGAATTATAAAATTATAACAAAATTATATGTTGTTCGTGCATAAGTTACATAGTTATACAATAACATTTTACGTTGTTCTTACATAAGTTATAGTTTTACAACAAAATTTTACGTTGTTCTTACATAAATTATAGTTTTACAACAAAAGTTTACGTTGTTCTTACATAAGTTATAGTTTTACAACAAAATTTTACGTTGTTCTTACATAAATTATAGTTTTACAACAAAAGTTTACGTTGTTCTTGCATAAGTTACTAAGTTTTAAAACAAAATCTTACGTTATTCTTGTTTAAGTTTTTTTGTAAACTTAGTTTTAAAGTTTCGTATTTAATATATATAATTTTTATATTATTAAACGGGTCTTAATACGAATAATTTTATGGCAAATAAAGGTATTTACCTCTCTCGACGTTTCGACTAGGTTGCAATAGCCGTGGTCACGAGCTAACTGGAGTAACAGCGATGTCAATATAGATAGGTGCCAGCAGTTTTCTCTAAACTTATCTCAAATAACTTAGACCCGGATTTCAAACAATTGTTATGACCGTTAACCGTTCGTTTCTATAACAGTACCAATTAGGATATAAGTGACAAATGTAACCGTTCAGTTAAAAGGGAACTTTGAACTCGTGTTTAACTCATACACTTTGACTAATGACATGATACAGAAATAGTTCTTCCAAATGGTTCTGATGGTTGGTCCGTTTACATGTCACGATTCCTATACGATCTTTGGATAGGAACAACAATTTTTAATTGAGTTTTTGTGGAACTCATACGATTTATTTTTTACCAGCTCTATAACATTCTCGTAGGCTGATTTTACTCGTATATCGTTGTGAAAAGTAGTGAATTACTGATAGACTAAATTATTAACTGACTAGACTTTATGTATTTTTAAAATGTTATATTATGTAACATAAAACATTCTACCACATGTTTAAAGGAAGTCCTTATATATAAATATATATATATATATATAATATAAGACAACAATGGGTTCCAAACCTTTTTTCTTCTGCACACAGCGCCATCTAGTCACAAGCTAAGCAGAGCGTGTGTATACCCTTTGTATTAGTTAACTGATAAAAATATATAGAAACATTCTTTTTGTAAACACCCAGACCGATACAATCATACTGATACAAATGTTGTCCACTGTGCTAGGAATTGAACTCGCGACTAAAGCAACTAAAGCGGTGGGTTAAACCTTTAAACAACAGACACTGCCGTCTAACACTTATTAAAAAATCAGTCCAACCGTTTCAGTGATAAGCAAGAATAAACAGGTAACAATTTTTTTTTAAATTATATATTTAGGTAAGTAATATTCATTTAGTTGTTATTTTGAGAAAACCAAACAGACACTTCAATTTTAATTACTTGTATAAATAAATAATAAATTTATATACATCGCGATGACGTGTCGTGTGTTGTAAAGGGTACTCGTTATCCAACATTAAAAGGGGCTTGAAAAATTACACACTGACATAACTTTATTGGGTGGTCCAGTTTAAGTGGCGTAGATAATTGTTTTATATTTATACCACGCCGTCGGATTCTTGTAGATAATTTTTATACATTCCCTATTTATCTTAAGTACTTGACGTTTTACATTAATTTGAAGAACTCCGTAGTTGTTTGGTAATGTATTATTTCTAACGTATATATAAGTGTTTCTATATAGACTGAGTTAAAGTGCCTCCCAAAGTTTATTGTTTTTGACGCATAAAGTTTACAATTCCGATCGATTTCAATTCAAACGGGGATCGATATTACGACGGTAGAGCCGAGGTTCGAACCCCAAGCGGTGCCGTCAGATTAAAGTCGTATCCATCAGGCGGGAGTTGACCTTCAGCCGCTCCATAAGTCCTTCCGCGGGTTTGGAGTGATGTCTGCTCTCGCCCACTATCGTCCGGTGAAGCTGAAAAGGCCAGCTGCAATTAGCCAACAGAATTGGTGTAGTCCGAAAAAAAACAAACAAAAAGAATTTATATACTGTTGGCTGTATACCTACATCTGTGCCACCTATTCGTACCGGCTTGCTTTGTTTAAGCTATATTTCATTTGACCGATATCATGGCAAAGAATAAGGCACATAATACAGAGGCATAAGGTCTTAGTCCTCCCGAATAACAACGAACAACCGGGCATTTTAGATATATCTGACTATTGTCGAGAATTTCTAATTTTTAAATACATACTTACATAGCCTTCTTTGATGTAAATGGAACTAGCACGAACACGTCATACTCGCTCTTAAATAATGGAATATCCAACACTGTGCAATATTTCAATTCATTTGACGGCCACGGTGGTCTAGCGGTTTAGCACACCGCTTTACTTCCGATGGTCGCGGGTTCGAGTCCTCGCACTGTGCAAGCTTTGTATTCATGAGTAAGGTTGTTTATATCGGCCCGGGTGTTTTCTATGTATATTTCGATTTACAAAAAAAAAGTCAGTTGTTTAGTATCCATATCACAAGCTTTGCTCAGCTTGGACTAGTGAATGTGGATTGGTGCTATGTGAATTGTTAAAAACTCAGTAGAAACTGACTTAGCACGGTCAACCAAACAAACAAACTCTTCAACTTTACAATACTATATATTAAACATATGCGGAAATCAGGCATTAGATATTAAAAAAAAAAAACGATGGACTTGTTTAATAATATTTATTACAAAATATCACAGTTTTAAATACAATATTTACAATTACATACTAAGGTTAAGTAGAACCGTTAACAACAACAGAAGGTTAATCTTAATTGTAACTTTAAAAAAAGTTGTTAATTCCACAAGTGTGCATTTTTATATTCTATTTAATATATTAAATCGAAACTAATCTGTTTGGGGATGAAGTAAGAATAGAATATTTCTTTCCTTTACATCCCCGAGAGGTCGTAAGAGATGACTAAAGATTGATAACATAAACGCTAGAGGGGATTCTGCGAGAAGCAGGAAAAAGAGAGATTATGGGAGGAATTTATAGAATTATAGGAGGAGGGAATTTACGTCGAAAGAACGAGGAACAGGGAGGAAAGAATTATGATGGAGGAAGAGGGGAAAACGTTAAATACGCAGGAGTCAGCCCATCTTTTAGCAAGGATCTATCTATCCCATGTATTACAAGACCAATGAAAAGGAAATCCACCGAGAAATACGAGGAATCAAGAGGAGGAAAACACAATAATGAAGTGGAGGAAAGCGTTAAACGCGCAGGAGTCGGCCGATCTTTTAGCAAGGATCTATCTATCCCAAGTATTACAAGACCAATGAAAAGGAAATCCACCGAGAAATACGAGGAATCAAGAGGAGGAAAACACAATAATGAAGTGGAGGAAAGCGTTAAACGTCGGCCGATCTTTTAGCAAGGATCTATCTATCCCAAGTATTACAAGACCAATGAAAAGGAAATCCACCAAGAAATACGAGGAATCGATGCAAGAGGAGGTAAACACAATAATGAAGTGGAGGAAAGCGTTAAACGCGCAGGAGTCGGCCGATCCAAGGATCTATCTATCCCAAGTATTTAGCAAAGAGGAGGAAAACACAATAATCTATCCCAAAGATTACAAGGAAATACATAGAAGAAGAAATGCTATCCCAAGTATTACAAGACCAATGAAAAGGAAATCCACCAAGAAATACGAGGAATCGATGCAAGAGGAGGTAAACACAATAATGAAGTGGAGGAAAGCGTTAAACGCGCAGCAGTCGGCCGATCTTTTAGCAAAGAGGTTCGATCCCAAAGATTACAAGGACATAGAAGAAATGCACCGACATGAAAAAGAATCCACCGAGTAATACGGAGAATCGATGCAAGAGTAGGAAAACACGATACTGAAGCGGGGGAAAGCCTAATACGCACAGGAATCGGCCGATCTTTTAGCATGGAGGTTCTATCTCGAGGATTACAAGGCCAATGAAGAACAAATCCACCGAGAGATACGGAGAAACGATGCAAGTGTAGGAAGACACCATACTGTCTACAACAAGGAGGTTTGTCATCGTGGACAATCATATGTGGGTGCTGTTTAATTTTCGAAATATTCTAATGCTATTGGCCGCAGCTGGCCTTACCGAACGATAAGGCAGATAGCACTCCAAACTAGAAAGGACTCATTGAGCCGCTGAACGCGGCCTGATGGACACGACTTTAGTCTTCATCAGTTCAGCTCAGTTCAATTCATTCAGTTCGGCTCAGGCTGTCGTAATTTCGGTCCCCGTTTGAATTGGACGGGGTATCGATCTGAGGGGAAGTTATCGATGATAGAAATTTTAGTACATTTGATTTTTTTTATCAACTCTCTGAAGATGGAAAACAACGAAATTAATCAGAGAGCCATCTTCGATTCAAATTATTGTACTCATGTTTACTACAACGTATTCAGTAGAACGAGATAGGAATATTAGGCGTCTCGTTCCTTCTTATGCTAGTTTCAACATTTTTTTATGTCCTAAAACCCGTATTGTAGGCACTTTTATACGTAGGAATTGAACCTGTTGCATTCGAACAGACTAATTACTTCTCAATCCAATAATTGATTTAGTCATGATATAATGCAATATAAGTAGGATTACAACTCGTCCAGATTTTTCCGGAAATACTTATTTTTTTCGAAAAAACTTAATCCGTAGATCACTTAAGTGAATTTTTATAGGTATGGATGATATCATTTACATAGTTGTTCCATTTTTAAATTGACTTCGTAATTAATTTAAAAAATACAAATATTCAAATTTCCTTTTAATTTATTTACAAATTAATCTTTTCAAAAGGGCAACTATTTTCACTTCTTTCTAATTTTTAAATGGTAACCCTACATAGTCTTTATCGATTCATCAACCATCCAACCAATCATTTACAATTTGTGCTTAATAAATCATACATAAAAAAATCGTACACTCGTTGTTTTTGGATATAAAATAAACAATAACATATTATTTAACTATGGTTAAGCAGATTTTGTCTCTATAACTTGTATCCATTGGACCAGTTGGTAGGGTCACCGCTACGTCCACTTTCGATATTGAGGTAGGTGATGAAGTCACGAGGTCCGCCATTTGTGATGATGAACACTCACTGGACCGGGAGGTCATTGTTCGAGCTGTCACAACAAATTAAAAAAATATACAAAAAAATCTCGTAGTATTTAAAGTACCGTACTTTTGACTCTATTTGCTGTATATTTAGCCTAGACATTAACCTTTTTATTATTAAATAAATAAAGATTCTACAAAATTGTCTAACTACTGTCTTGTGATGAGAGCACTCGCAGATATATAATATCATATTTTTTAATTCTAATAAAATAAAGATATTCCAAAAGGACGAAGTCGCGGGTAACGGCAAGTCCTAAAATAGAGCGAGTGTAATATGTTTACGGAAGTATACTCACAATTCGTGTAACAACTAGATGCAGAGTCAGCTGATGGACTGTACGGCTTCATCTCGTAGTGATTACTACCTGCGGTTGACTGCTGGCGACTTCTGTTGCCGAATGGTGATGAATAACTAGGACAAAGATACTCATTATCTTCCTTTATACGACACGTTCATTCACGCGCGATCAGAGTAGCGCGTGATCAGGGTAGCGCGTGATCAGGGTAGCGCGGGATCAGGAGAGCGCGTGAACAGGAGAGCGCGTGAACAGGAGAGCGCACGATCAGAAACGCGCGCGATTTAACGCTGGAACGTCAGCGTGCTCAATCGTGAGTTTGCATTTAACTGTTTTTTGTTCACCTTTTTGCGCGTGATTGCACGTATGACTTAATATCTATAGTTTTATTGCACAGATTTACATTCAAAGACACGTTTAAGATTTAACAATTATCAATAATGATGTAGTTAATACATATATTATCCTATAACAAAATTATCACAGGTTATTGTGTGTGGTTGCCAGAGGAAACTGTGTGCAACCTGACATAAAGACAGCTAATATCGCTAGAATAAATTATAATTTATACTATCAATCAATATATAAAATACTTTTTTTCTAAGTTCAATAAAGACTACATACAATTCGGTATGGTAACCGTATAGAGATAGGCCGTATTCTTGTTTTCCATCATCACTACATAGTATAAAACAAACTCGCTGTCGCTATCTGTCCATCCCTATGTATGCTTAAATCTTTAAAAGTACGCAATGGATTTTGAAGCTGTTTTTTTTTTATAGATAGAATGATTCTAGAGGAAGGTTTATATATATAATACATGTACACCCGTGCGAAGACGGGGCGAGTAGCTAACAGTTGTATAAAAAAATATATTTAATTACAAATTAAAATATATATTTACCTGTCTCTTAGGTGTGGTAAGTCGTAATGATTATCAGGGACCTGCATCCAGTATTCGTTGCATGTTCGCGTGAGATCCGGAGCGGTGTTACCCTTGTCTCGGTTTGAATACGACTTTGGTAACCCTAAATTAACAAAAACATATTTAACATAGGTATTATATACTAGGAAATATATATTATTTATTCATTTGTTTATTAGAAAACCAACAGCTTACTATCTAATATATAA
Source organism: Achroia grisella (assembly GCF_030625045.1). Lineage (NCBI taxonomy): Eukaryota > Metazoa > Arthropoda > Insecta > Lepidoptera > Pyralidae > Achroia > Achroia grisella. The sequence goes on from NW_026712908.1 coordinate 4,469,121, forward strand.
AAAACATCTGTTAAGAAAGCTAGAAAAACAGGAATTCAGAGACTTAATAAAAAAAATAGGTTTTGTTTTGTTTTCATTTTTAAAGGTACGTACAAGAAGCACGAGGTGACCATTAGGTGTTTTTTTTTTGGAATATTTGTAAGCGCATTGCTTTTTTATTTTTAGATCCATCCCACTTTTTTAGTTTTTGGAGTCGGTTTTTTATTAGCTTAACATTTAGTATTAATTGTACAATAAGCATTAAAAAATCTCAATACATAAATAAGATACATACAAAACACCCAGACCAATACAGACAACCATACTCATGAAAACAAATATTTAAATCGTGCGAGGAATAAAACATGCGACCGTTGGAAGTCAAGCGATGTGCTAAACCTCTATTCGATCGAGTCCGTCAACAAAAAATATTTTTGTCTATTCTTAATCCTTATAAAGAGATAGATTTCCCCAGCAGTTAGAAAACAAGTAAGTTATATTATTAAAATATAAGTTATATTATCATAATCATGATTAGATGATTTACCTGGTCTCCCCGCCGCGTACCCTGGTCTGCTGCTCCTATACTTGCACCAGACGTATAGAACAGCTGCACCAGCTACCAGCATCAGGACCGTGATACCAATACCCACGTACATGGTGGTATTATTTGTGTATATCCCTTTTGGAAATATTTTTGAAAATTAATATCTACTAGCTGTACCCGCGGTTTTACCCGCGTGAAATTTATAGCCTATTTGTTATTCTGATGTATAAGCTATATTACTGTAAAGTTTCATCAAAATCCGTTCAGTAGTTTTTGTGTGAAAGATTAACAAACATCCGTCCATACTCAGAAACTTTCGCGTTCATAATATTAACTATCTGTGCCCGCGGTTTCCCTCGCATGAAATGTATGCCTATATAATCTGATGTATAAGCTATATGATTGTAAAGTTTCATCAAAATCCGTTCAGTAGTTTTTGCGTGAAAGAGTAACAAACATCCATACAAACTTTCGCGTTTATAATATTATTAAGATAAGATTATGTTAACACTTCCGGTTTTTCGACACGCACGCAACATTCCTCGAGTATGATTAAAACACTATTAAATTGAGTGCTAATTCAGTGAAATTGTATTAATATATAGCCTGGACCCAATACTTATTAATAAGTACTTATTGAAGAACGCTCAGACCTATTTAGTAATGCTCAGAAACAATTAGACCATCAAATAGTGATCTAATTTCACCCTTCCACACATTATATCCCAAACTACAGTTTTTTTTTATCTTTTAAAATTCTCGTATCACAATGTCAGTTACTATATTCTTCGAAACGGCTTGAGCGATTTTTATAAAATTTTATATGCGTATTCAGTAGGTCCAAGAATCGGCTACTATCTATTTTATAACACTAAGTGATAAATTTTGTCCAAAAAATAAAAAAAATGCAGGTATTTTCTCCAAGTAAAAAAAAAAAAGTAGTAGTTAATTTAATTAAACAAAATAATAAAAAAAACCTTTTTTTTATTTTTTGGACAATTTTTTTATGTATTGTGGCATTAAAAATACATACAATCCTAATTTTTTAGCCTTCTATCACCAACCCCTATTTTTTAATAGCGATTTTAATTTATAAAGCAATACAATATTTGCGGGGTCAGCTAGTATAATATGAGCATGGCATTGGAAAAGAAATACATTATAACTAATTAACAATTAATTATAATTAATTAACAAGGTATATTTATTATTCCAATCTAACATTATCTGCATAAGTAGATTTGACATATCATAAGAGTCTGTAATAGACCTACATGAATAAAGATATTTTGAATTTGAATAAGTTACTCAGTCTAGATATACTTATTTATTTTCAAACATACAAATATTCCTACATTAATTCCTAGGGGTTGTTCCTGCACTTGTTAATAATGATAATTCATAATCAGATATATAAAACGTCCCGTAGTGAGTGCTTGATGTGACACACTTATTTATTGTATAGTAATATATGTATAGTAAAATGATATATGCTACGTAAGTGATAATTTATAAGTATATTATTATTATGGTTTGGTGTTCCATATAATAAAGTTGATTATACATTGGACCCCGCACTAGGCGAGCCTGTATCGCCGGAGTCCACAAAAGAATTGCCAAATAATTATTAACTATTCCAAGATCAGCGAGTAGAGTAGATCAGACAATTGTAATAAAATCTAGAAATAATAACTCACTCATTCCTGTAGAACACAGTCCATCCACACATGATGCGTGCTGCAGAGAAGACTCCGTACAGGACCCTGAGCATTTTCTTCTCCTCACCCTAACGCAGTCTTCACTGCATGAGGACCATGCGCCCCATACTGACCAGGTACCACCTAGCAATAAAATCCTCAACATTATAAGAATGAAAGTTATAATAACTAAGAGAAATACAAGTAATCTTAATATAAAAACTTTTGAATAGTCACATTTTTTTTATTCACTACAGTGCAGACTCATCCAAGAAGAATGATCTTGTGTGTTGCTCTTTTAAATAAATGTTGTTTTGAAAAATACACATTAACAAGAAGGAGACCTGCGACAATGAATATAGAAAATGCTACGCACTCATTCTTTTTGTAATCTGATATTTATTATATTCTTTATTGCAGTTTTAAACAGAGTAGAAAACTTAATTATATACAAAGTTAGATTTATTCCTAAAAGAGATCTCCACCAGTCAACCCAACAGTGTGACATGGCTAGTAGTGAGTGGGTAACACTAGTGCAATGTTTAAATGTCCAAAATTAAAAAAAAACATTTAAAACACAACATTTATAGTCATGAATTTTAAGTTAGATATTTTTCTATAAAAACATTTTATGAACTCTTCAGTTTATTAATGTTTATTTTTTTATTACTTATTGTTACTATACGTCATTTTTTAAAATTATCATTTGCATATTTTGACCCACGTTGTATTGGGTTGATTGAAAGAGATCTTTTTTAGAAATAAGTTCATTAGATTCAAAGCAGTACACCCGCCTGTGCTTGTCAGGCACCACACATCAGTTCGCTCATCGTGGGAAATTTACTAGGAACATATCCCGATGGTTTCCAGGTGGAACCTGACATGGTAATTGCTATTAATGGTACAGTCTATATGGGTTCGAACCCCCTAGTGGCGCCCTCTAACTAAAGTCGTATCCGTCATGCGGGAGTTGGCCTTCAGCCGCTCCACAAGTCCTTCCGCGGATTTAGTGACATCTGCACTCGCCCCCTATCGTCCAGTAAAGCTGTAAAGGCCTACAGCATTAGAGCAGTCTGAAAAAAATGTGTTTTTTTTTCTTTAGATTTACAGGCACTCAAACCCGCGGAAGGACAGTCCATCCACACATGATGCTGAGGGTGCCGCTCGGAGAGGCCGTCGTAATTTCGATCCCCGTTTGAATTGGACGGGGTATCGATCGGAGGGGACTAACAATCCCCTTCCAAATAAATGTATATCATACCAGTCTGACATCGGAGACAGTCATCGTCGCTCTGTGACGACGCCCCCCTACAGTGCGCCCCTCCATTTGCCGGGGCGGGCTCTGAACACGTGCGCGTGCGTCGCCGCCCGCTTGTTTGATCACCGCACCGACAAGGTAACCATGGCGACCAATCCGACCATCCGCCGTTCACTGAGCAAACATACAAACATTTCTAGAATAGTCTACATACGACTCTCTTAAGTAGGTAGACCACTCTAGAGTAATCTAATAAAACACAACTCTTACATAGATATTATTTATAAAAAAATATTAATAAAAAAAAAACTGAACATGTATAAAATTCGTACTATGTTATAAAAGTCACGTGATGCCCATGCTGACATGTGTCCTTAATTTTTCTAGTACCTATAGAAAATTAAGCCTAAGTTTGGCCTAGATACCAAAGTTGTGGAAATACGTCTAAACATTATTAATTTTAATAACATAGGGGACACACGAGCGGCTCACTTGATGATAAATGATTACGGCCAGATTACAGATAAATGATTATTATAAGCACCCGCAACACCAGGGGAAATGCAAGTACGTTGTCGGCCTTTTAAAAAGGAATAAGCTCTTTTCTTGAAGGTTTCAATATGGTATCGGTTCGGAAATACCATTGCTGGAAGGTGATTCCATGTGGTTGTGCGAGGCAAAAAGTTTCTCTATGTCAATTAAGACAGTCAGAGACATTTCTAGAATATTAACTAGTCTAAAACTATATTAATTCACAGTCCATAGTGCTGGGGCCGTATTATGAACTCTTATTCCCATTCAGTTTACGGCTTAAACTGAACTGCCTGGCGATTTCGTATTACGAACGCTGTGAGCCAGTCAGCGGTCACGTGACAGCTGAACGTCTTCTGCCCGAAAACTGACCGGCTATTTCGTATTAAGCGTTTCGTTTGAAATGTCGGACACAACTGTCAAAAAGACCGTTTAAAAACAATTCATTTAATAACTTTTATAGAATTGTTTTCTAATTTATAGCTTCATTATTGTAATTTGGTTATTATTTCTATTTCTATGTCATTTTTTTATGTTTAAAACATTTTATGCAGTTATTTCGATTGTTTTTGTTTCGTTTAATTTTAATTATGTGTGATGAACTTTTGGAATTTTTGAAATGTGTTACTAAGGAAAGTGAAAAGACGACGATTACGTGACCAATTTTTTTGAACAATTTATAAAACGTTATAATCTAAATAAAGATTTTGCGTAATATGCGTGTGAACTCATATGCCGGTATCATCGAAATTTACAGACCTTGACTAAGGTATATAACTTTACTAAAATGTATTGTAATTATTTCACTAAATCACTAGCTGACTATGCCAGATTTTAGTAGCATTATTATTTATGCTGCAGGCTCGTATCAACGGCCTACTAGTGATATTGCTGTTCATTCGCTAGCACAGCCAATGGCAAATAACCGATTTATTGCATTTACCCAACATCCAAAAGTAAATACATATATAAAATTCTAAGGACATCTGAGTAAACGATAGATAATAAATATTCAAAGGTATCTATTTCTATACAATTAGCAACTGTTATTGTTGCAAATACATCTAGGAACACATACCATATGATATAGTGATAATATATATGGTAAAAGGTATGCATACAAGTAAAGCCTAGAAAGCAAGTATACAAGTATGCAACAGTCTGATGATGTGCAGTCTCTCCGGCACTTTCCTCCGAGGACAATTAATTAAATTAAATTAATTATATTTTAGGTTTTATAATTGAAATTTGGAATGGTGGGAGTATTGGGCTGTATTTGACTGTACACATGCCACCCCATTGTAAATTAAGAAGAGATATTACTGTAGAAAACAATACCATTCATTAAATATATAATTGGTAAGTGAAATAGAAAATAAAAGACATGTTTAATAATATAAGCACTTTTAATATCTTTTTTTAATATAATTATATAAATTAAGAATATTAATTATTAATAATGATTATACATCTCTAAAGCTACTTATATACTAACAATAAATTGTTTACTTAAATATTAAATGACCATAACACTTAGACATATGTTTCAAATAATATTTATCCATTAATTATTCTCTTATGTTTCAAATAATCTTCATCTATGTAATTAATCTGGAAAAAAAATTTAGGTTAGTAATGCTGACATGGAGATTATAAGTGTGGATGCCAACTGGAACTGGAGCTACTCATGACATTTGGGCAAACCAGAGGCGTTTGAATCTAGAGGACTTAAGCTGGAATAAATCTTATGATTACTTGGTAAGAAAAAAATTTTATTATGAAACTACAAACATCATTACATCTAAGCTCTAAACTTCAGTAATTTAGAAACATAGTTATTTATCAGCACCAACAGTTATTGTGCTGTGTTTTTAATGAAATAATACTTTTTGTAAATAAATATTAATAATATAGTATATTATATGTTGTTTTTATTAGGAGATCCAGGATATGCTTTAGAGAAGTATACTCCCATCTCAAATGCTATACCAGGACCACAAGAAGCATATTACACTGTAAGAACATGGAATATCATTGAGAGCACAATTGGGCTTCTAGATTTAGATGCCTACATGTACTTTGAGCTATTATAGAGAACTAAATGGCGACTAGCTGCTAGACCATCATGTTGTTTACTGAACAAACATACAAACATTTATAAATAATAATATTGTTAATAGCTCAATGTTTTAATTATTTGTTTTTATAATAAATGATATAGGTACATTATTTATGTCTTTTATTGGTAGTTATAATTAAAGGGATATGATAATTTTATTATATACACAACTGACTTTGTATATATACCCAGTTTTTGTTAAAATAAAAAAATATTAAATAAAAAACTTGTTACTCCTTTACACAACTCATTACATGATAGCAAATTTGGTCCAGCTGTTTCAAAGATTAGCAAGAACAAACAAACGGACAGACAAATAGATTTTTTTTAATGTCATTTACCTTATATATGTATGCATTTACTGAAAAGCTGTTGTATGGTGAACTTCAAAATTACAAACAGATACTTCAATTTATTAGCATGTATTTCAGATTTAACTGAGATTCCTATTAAATGAAATAAATTAAAATTCAGATGATTACCTCATAACAATTAAACCAATCTTTAGTCTTTAAAATAGTTTAATTGTTGAGCGACGTCCTCACACAAGCGATTGGTATACGGACTTATTAAAGCCATTATTATTTTTATATATAACATACCGGTACGATACACGACGTTGGCGAGAGGTTTCAGCCCGTGATCTACAATTTAGTAAGATAAATATACAAATATAAACAGTTAGATATTTGCATCATTTTAAAAAAACATTACTAAGAAAATGTTAGGAATACTTCGTTACATTAGGTATATTTTTCACAATAATTGAATTATTAAATTTAACTTGCGTATAAAGTCATGGAAAGGCTAAGTTTCAAATTGTACATTAAAATCAGAATTAAGTACTTTGCGCGGAATTTTAAGTAGATGCACAAAGTTCGTTTGGATATTACAATGAAAATATTTTTTTACAAATAAATCCGAATTATTAAAAAAGACAATATAACTGTCTGGAATATTTTTGTATATTACACAAATTCTACCATTGTATCTTAATTACTGTTTTCTATATTTAATTTACATTTATTTAATTAATATTTTGTCCAAAAAGTGACACACAAAAACTCAACTTAACATTCGAATGTATGCGTATCGAATTAAGACACTAACCAGCCAGAGACAGAATACGGTTTGAATTTGGACCCTCATATTAACAATTCAGTTTCTAAAAAACTATATTGACTGGATTTTAAACAGTCCATAGTGCTGCATGTGTAATTACATTTTTTCTATTCTTACTTAAGCATAATTTTATCAATACTAAAAGTCGTAGAAATAAGACATATATATTTAACATCATCCAAAATGGAGCGGAATATGCTATGCCCTAAGTACATCATACCAGTCTGACATCGGAGACAGTCATCGTCAACGTGAAACGATAGGCTTTCTCTATCAACATGTGAGCCATATTTAATTAGGTAGCCAAATGAAAGGATTTCCTCTTGAAGAGCTTCAGTCGTTTGAACGGGTTTTACAGACTAAAGTAATATTTACCAACCCCCTTTTAACACCTGGAGAGTTAAACAAACATTTGGACTATTGGACGAAAATGTAATTCCATATTCGGGGGGAAAGGAGACTGTTACTAATGTGGATTGATGATATTATTGCTAGCAATGTACCATGTCAAGTTGACCTCCAAGCGGTTCCCCCTGGAAACCATCGTGATAAATTTCTTTGTGAATTTGTCACGATGGGCTAACTGACCTGACCTTATGCTCATCTTATCATCCTCCACTGGTGCCCCGCCAGCGTAAACCGTCAGTGCAGGAGGATGCGACATACCATTATCATCCATAAAAAAAATTCAATATACGTACAATAGTCCAAATTTTTGTTTAACCCTTTATATGCAGTTTTATAATAAATAACATACCATATACAGATAAAACAGCGACATCCGACTCCCTGCGGCCGGCTATATTCTCCGCAATACAAGTATAGTTAGCCATGTCCTGTGAATAAGATTGTCTGATACATATATAAAATTCTCGTGTCAGTTTGTAACGAAACTCCTCTTATGAAACGACTTGACTGATTCTTATGACTTTACTAGCTACTCGCCCCGGCTTCGCACGGGTGTACATGTTTTGACGGCCTCGGTGGTCTAGCGGTTTAACACACCGCCTTACTACCGATGGTCGCGGGTTCGATTCCTCGCACGGCACAAACATTTGTATTCATGAGTATGATTGTTTGTATCGGTCTGGGTGTTTCTATGTATAATATGTATGTATTTACGAAAAAAAAAATCTTTGTATTTGTATCCGTTATCTAGTATAACACAAGCTTTAGCTAGCTTAACTTGGGTCTAGATGGCGCTGTGTGAATTGTTCTGAGATTATTATTATTATTATTATTATTACATATATATGAACCTTCCTCTAGAATAACACTATCTATTAAAAAAACCGCTTCAAAATCTGTTGCGTAGTTTTAAAGATTTAAGCATACATAGGGACAGACAGCGACAGCGATTTTAATTTATACTATGTAAAGATGATGAAGTATAAATTTTCTCTTACCTGCAAATCAAGTTTGGGCAACACGAGAGTTTCGTCGCTGGCTTCCAACACGGCACCGTTTCTCGTCCACTTGATGGTGGCCGTTGGAGCGGCAGGTGGGGGCACGCAGCGGAAACTCACCCCTCGACCGGCCTCAACCGTCGCCGATTGGGGTTGATGGTTGAATTGCTTCTTTATATCTAAACAAATAAGGTTTATATTTAAGTGAAATCCGTATACAGTTCATAAATTAAATTTAAATACATAAATAAATTTGCAGCTATGAATATATGAATTAAAAGTAACAATACGTACAGGTGAAGTGTAAAATGATGGGTAAAGGTATGTTGACATTGAAATAAACATTCTTATGATTTTACATTGATGATAATAATGTAAAGTCGTAATGATATTAAATAAATTATATATATTATATTTGCTTGCTATATGGTACAGAATAGAATCTTACTAAATATATAATAGTAGGTATATGTCATGCATCCCGAAGAGGTATCCAAATATTGAAAATGAGGTCATAATTGATTCAAATCAAATCATGATATATTTATTCATCAGGTTATTATACAGACTATTACAGACTCTTACGATATGTCATATAATATTATATCGTTACATTTCTTTTCACTAAAATATACTCTCAACTTTATACTCATAATATTTGATTTCTTTAAGAGAGTATATATATATGTGTGTGTGAATATCAAATATATGGTAGTCTGTGTATTGATTTTTTTTTAATGTAATACAATTTTTTTTTATAAATTATACACCTTCTCTATATAAATTATAAGTGTGCGTAATTTCATACTTCCTCAGCGCAATATTTGTAAAAAGTTTTTACTTCAAGTATACATATATAGTAATATAGGTAAATGTATGAGTTACAAAGTGTGCAACCATAGAGTATGTTTTCATATTACTACATTTCGGAGAGCGTTTTTAAATTGAAACTCATCTGAAACATTTTTATGTCTAACTTTATATTGACAACACAAAACTTACAACTGTTACTTGTAAGCTAACGGCATCCACGTTTGTCATTTTTTATTACCATAGCCACCATAAAAATGTGAGACAAAACATTCATGCAATAACTCAACTCGGTACGGCATTCACACCCTCAAAACATCCCAAATAAAAGAGCTAGTAAGCATTTATCAAACGGCAAAGTATTCGACTTAACGAGCGGAAATAATGCTTCCTCCGCGTAATGGTTCCGTTACTTACCCCTGAGGGGGGGAGGAGGATGGAGGGTGGATAGTTAAAAATTACGATATTTTTAAACGAAGATGGCTCATTGAACTTGGGATACATAATGATGCTGCGTACATTAGTCATTCGAAAAATTCTAGTACTAAATGGAAATAATCTTTATTCAAATTTTAATATAAAAGCAGTTTTGTCATATAATTATTGTCAAATAATATTTTTTGTATCTACCTTAAAGTTGGCTATTTGAGGATTTTGGGCTACTGTCAGATGCCAAGACCTGTAGAACTGCGACCTATATCGATCTACTGTGCTGGCCCTCGTTCAAAGGCCTGTCAGGGACAAGAATTGAAGGATATTCTTAGAAGCGATGGTTTTTATCTCCTCAGGATATAGTGTATAGTTTCCAAAGGAGATATTTCGTTTTTGCATGAGAAGGCTACAACCACATAGAATATGTAGTAGAGTTTCCTCTTCTAATTGGCAAAAATTGCAAGATTTGCAATCTATCAGAACCATAATATCAATTTTTGTATCTATTTCATAGATACAACATCATCAGATCAGAATCAGCAGAGTCATCACAAGAAGAAAGAGCAAGAAATTTTCATGTTGCTCTTTTGAACGAATGTTGTTAAGGATGAGATATATAGGTTATCATTTACCATCAGGCGGGCCTTCAGCTTGTTTGTTTTTTTTTTACAATTACATAAATGAAGACATAAACTATATCGTTAGGGCATATAACGGGCATATATGATAGGCATATATTTTCTTATATATGCCAAACTAACTTCAAAAAATTTTGTGACTAGCTGCATATCTTAGTCTGCATCACACTTACTTAACAATTATCATTATATTTCGCCCAATGTTTATAATATCTCTTTAAATTATAGCCTATATCTTATTCTAATGTATAAGCTATATTACTGTAAAGATTCATCAAAATCTGTTCAGTAGTTTTTGCGTGAAAAAGTAACAAACATCCATGCATCCGTACTCATACATTTTCTCGTTTGTAATATAATATTAGAAAGATTATCATGTAAGCCTGTTAATATGTATTATAAACGCGAAAGTTTAGCGAGTATGGGTGGATTTTAAAGGAATTGTACTGTAATATAGTTTATACATCGTAATAACACATAGGCTGTAATTTAAAAATATATTATGTAATATGTGCGAAATACAAATGTGAAGTAAGTGTAAGTGCAAACGAAGTATACTAATAATATATTCGTATAATGATACTATATGTAATATGTACAGTCAAAATCGTATTTATATCTATATACTCAATATTAAACTATAGTGTATAACTGATACATTCAGGTCTAGAAATGTCATGTAACAAACATCCATCCTGACAAACTTTCGTGGTTATAATATAATATTAGTACGAAAATATAAATTTTATTTAATTTCAGTAAAATATAAGAGGGATTTTCAGCGTGTAATTAATCAAACATGTCACGTCTTTGTGACAAAGAAGCATACTCTTGTATTATTTAATATCTCTACATTGTACGTACACAAAGCTTTAATACCGACGTGTTGCTTTTCTCTAATTTTGCACCATACTGAAAACTTTGCTTTTACATTGTTTTTCTTACTAATTATTAATTATTATTATTAGTAAACAGTAGTTATTTATTTATTTATTTCTAAGGATTACCAACACAAGGTACAGCAATAAAAATCTGTCATCATTCTATACAATTCTAATGGTAAACTAACTGTTCTCATAATTATAGGTAACCACAGTATGCTTTGAGTTACAAGATTATATTGCTACTATTATAGTTAGAAAAACAATGTAAAACACGAAATTTGTAAGTATGAATGGATGTTTGGTACTTCACGCAATACTACTGAACCGATTTTAATGAAACTTTACAGTAATATAGCTTATAAGTCAGAATAACTAATAGGCTATAAATTTCATGAAAATCACTTCAAATTTGGCATTATCCCCTGGAGTTTCTACGATATCGGATATTGATAACCCCATAGAAACACCGGTGAGCCGTCTCGGAAGTATGTTGGAAGTCTGTACCCAGATATGGGTTCAACTTCGACTAATGTAAAAAAATGTTTTTATTTGTAAAATATAATTGTACTAGTATATAAGGGTGGAGATGTAATATATGTAGGTAGTTAAGTGAATCACAAATACAATTGTTGTAGGATAGGTGTGATACAGTGAACGGAATATTTTATTGTGCTCCTCACATAACTGATATGAGTACATATTCTACAGCTAGTTATATATATATATATATTGTAATAATGTCGTCTGTATAGGTACCTCAATCTCTCCTATTACGTCGCTAAGCAACTGACTTACCAAGCTTTGTTTCTGTTATGGGGTGCAGTGAAATTACAGGTTAAAAGGTATAACATCTTAGTCCCCTGGAGAGGAAGCTACCATTATAACGTAATATACATGTATATACATATAATAAAAATAGCTTTACATACACGTACGACATTCACGTGCGAATAGGCTATCACACAGGGAATAATGTGCATGTAAATGTAGACAAAAGACGAGAAAAACCGGGCGCGCAGAGTGAGCGTATTCCCGCATTCTGCAATCATGCGTGCTTTAGCGCCTTTTTTTAATAATTATCATTGCAAAATGGCGGACATCTGACTATATAGCAAAAACATAAAGTTATTGATAATTTAAAAATCTTATAAGTATCTCTGGAAAATATTATCTGCGAAATGAAAATTAAATTTTAAAAGAAAGTGAAATAACATGAATCATGCTCGCGCGAAAGAGTGGACAAAAAAATATTTAGCGCGGGAAATCCAGCGTTCGCAACCTAAGGGATTGAATTTAACCATTTTTTTTTTGCTCCTGATCGCGCGTTGCAAGGACTTCTCTAATGCTGTTGGCCGCAGCTGGCCTTTATAGCTTCACTGGACGATAGGGGCCGAGTGCAGATGGCACTCCAAACCCGCGGAAGGACTTATGGAGCGGCTGAAGGCCAACTCCTGCCTGACGACTTTAGTCTGAGGGCACCGCTAGGAGTTCGAATGTCGACTGAGGCCGTCGTAATTTCGGTCCTTTTGAATTGGACGGGGGATCGATCGGAGGGTACCTGTATATAATATATGGCTATACTACTGCGAAAGAGTGAAAAAAAAATCAGCGCGGGAAATCCAGCGCTCGCAACCTGAGGGATTTCATTTGACTATTTTTTTTCGCTCCTGATCATGCATGACTTTTTTTCGCACTACTCTTATGTTAGCCGCAGGTGGCCTTTATAGTTTCACCGGACGATAGGGGACGAGTGCAGATGGCACTCCAAACCCGCGGAAGGACTTATGGAACGACTGGAGTCAACCTTCACCTGACGGATACGACTTTAGTCTGAGGGCACCGCTTCGAGCCTCTGCTCAGGCCATCGCAACTCTGATCACCGTTTGAATTGAGCGGGGGATTGATGGGAGGGTACCTATGTATAATATAAGGCTAATATAAAAGGTAGATGTTACCAATAAAAAAAAATACCCTTTTTAGATACAGTCGTTTTGAAGCGATATTACTACTTAATTTTAAATGTTCAACAATTATTTTCTAATTAATACTACACGGTATGTGTTTCTAATTGAATTAGTGAGGTTATTTGCGGAAAACACACACGTGTAAATTATTCAGAGCTCTGTGCCCCGTCTTGAATCAGTTATCGGAGTCATGTAACCACACGCTATTCTGTTTAATAGTTTGCAGATGTTTGTATGACTGTGTATGAATGCTACTATCTCATATGATTCTAATTTGATGCATATCGTAAAACGATAGTCGTTGATATTAATAGATTCTCTTTAATGTTGTATCTATGTTTATTTGACGGTGGTCTAGCGGTTTAGGTTAGCGGTTTATCTCTGATGGTCGCGAGTTCGATTCGTCGCACAATACAAACATTTGTATTGAGTATGATTGTTACCCATAACACAAGCTAGAGACTAGTGGTTAGTTAGAGACTCGATGGCGTAGTGTGAATTGTAAAGGGATGTTATTATTATTTCAGAAAAATACTAATGCATATACAATACGTATATTTTCTTATTATTTTTTTACCCATTACAAACAAATAAACAAAGTTACAATATATTTTTTTTTTTTTAAACTTCTTGCTTCCCAGAGTCCTTCAAAACACATGCAAGAAAATAAAGAAGTAATAACGTCATGTCTATCGGAGCCAAAGAAGAAAAAGAAAAAACGTCATGTCAAATCGACTAAACTCTCGGCATTATTGACATCATGGCAGCATCATAACCGTCACCCCAGCAGGAATGACGGTGAAGTTGCACCCACCACGCTAATGACGTCACGTCAATTCGACTAAACTGTGCAACTTCGCCGCGATTCCTGCTGGAATGACGGCGAAGTCACACGCAACAATGATGCTTCATTGGCCGTCAAAGAAAGGAAAGAAGCAATAACGTCACGTCAATTCGACTAAACCGTGCAACTTCGCCGCGATTCCTGCTGGAATGACGGCGAAGTCACACGCAACAATGATGCTTCATTGGCCTTCAAAGAAAGGAAAGAAGCAATAACGTCACGTCAATTCGACTAAACCGTGCAACTTCGCCGCGATTCCTGCTGGAATGACGGCGAAGTCACACGCAACAATGATGCTTCATTGGCCTTCAAAGAAAGGAAAGAAGCAATAACGTCACGACAATTCGACTAAACTGTGCAACTTCGCCGTCACTCCAGCATCATGGCCCGCAGCGTGGGGCGTCTATTTCGAGACAATGCGTGACAGTTAATTGTCCACGCTTCTCTTTATTTTCGTCTGCTATTTGGGTAGGTTTCCTGTTTTTGGAATTTCTGTATTCATTGTCTTAAGTGATATAGCGAGTTGGGGTGGATCTATAAAAATAAATAAAATTGAACAGTCTCTTTGTAATTTTAAATAATTTTTCACAAATATATAGGGTATTTACATCAGAAAGTTAATTTAAATAAAAATTCGTTTTATCTATCTGTCTATATATTCTTGCTAATCTCTGAAATGGCTGGACCGATTTTGACGAGATTTTCACTCGCAGACAGCTAATGTAATATAGAGTAACTTAGACCACTTTTATTTTAGAAATAATAATATTTCTAAAATAAAAGTATTTAATTATATTTTAAGGAAGGTGTTACATATTAATGTGGATGGTTATACGGGCAGAGGAAAAAAACACTGTATGAAAGATGATATGGTAAGAAAATGAGTAAATAACGAGATGGCGTAAAAACATATTACGCCGACAACAAATAAATGGGATAAGGAAGAAGCAGGTGATGATGATGTTTATTTTAATCCTACGCGGACGAAATCGCGGGTAACAGCTAGTCATTTCACTTCTTACTAATATTTTAAACACTATAGTTTGTGAGTATGGATGGATGGCAGTTTGTTATTCTTTCATGCAAAAACTACTAAACGAATTTTGATGAAACTACAGTAATGTAGCTTTTCCATCAGGATAGCATAGGCAATAATTTAAAAAGGTATAATGCAAATTGGGCGAAATATAATGATAAATGTCAAGTAAGTGTGAAGCAGACGAACTTGCTCGGGTCAGCTATCATATATGAAAAAAACTCATAAGTATATGTAAGTTCATAGCTCTATGCCCTAACTTTACGCAAGTTTAAGCGATAAGTTAACAAAGTTCTATCGCATAAAGTACATACAAACAAACTTATAAATACTGATTTTTTTATACTACTATGGTGGCAAATAAGCATACGGCCCATCTGATGGTAAATGGTTACCGTAGCCTATGGACGTCTGAAACACCAGGGGTGTTACGTGCGCGCTGCCGACCCTTAAGAAACCTTAATATACCCTTCTTGAAGAACCCCATGCTGCAGTCTCATGAGAAAACCTCGGCAGGAAGTTCATTCCACAACCTAAGTGTACGCGGTAGGAAGCTCCTCTGCAACCGCACTGTTTCCACCACTTAGGTTCCAGCGTGTAAGAATGAATTCCCTGTCGATGGCGAGCGGTGTGATGGTAAAAGGTGGCCGTAGCATCATGTCGAACAATTCCTCAGAACACAGCCCGTTGTATAATCGGAAGAACACACAAAGCGAAGCGAAGTCTCGCCTCAAACTAAGTGATTCGATACTACCAGAGAGATTGGGATCATCGACAATTCTCATAGCACGTCTCTGATTTTATATATTACTTTTCGCTTAACAGGTTCTGTGTAATAATTTTGATCATTTTATTGAAGTGTTATTAATGATATCCTAAACTTATTAATTACTTGTCATTTCAAGTGGTTCTTTAATTGGGGGAAATTATGGTGTGGTGGTCGAATAATATTAAATACCGGTTATTTATATTATAATACTATTAGCTGTGCCGGCGACTTTGGCCGCGTGGAATAAACGAATTTCCATAGAAACTTGAAAGATCTCCTGTAAGGATTGAAGCTATTTAATAAGCTAATCCCAAAAAGTCAAAAAAAGTTTTCGAAAAATCGTTCTAACTTAAAAAATGATGAATTACAATAGAAACTTTCATCCCCTATTATTTTACCCCAAAGGGTAAGTTTTTTACAAACTTTCAATGTTATATTTATTTATATTTAATCAACAGTCTAAAAAATATATTTGAAGTTTCTAGGTGAAACCTTCATACTATACACCCTTTAAACTCCTTACGGGTTGTTTTTCCTTATTTATATTTAATCAATAGCCCAAAAAATAAGTTTCAAACTTCTAGCTTTAAAAATAACGATACTTTCATACTACCCTTCATCCCCCTTTCAACCCCTCAGTACCCTTTATTCGCATTAAAAAGTAGCATATATCCTTTCTCAGGGTTTAGACTATCTATGTACCAAATTTCATTTAAACTTTAAATCGGTTCAGTGCTTTTGACGTTAAAGCGCGACAGACAGATTTACTTTCGCATTTAATATTAGTAAGAACTTCGCATATATTTATGATATTATTTAAAGAATGTCGGTATATTCTGTTTAATATTCATATATGATCACCAAATACCAAACTTCATTCCAATCTCTCCAGTAGTTTTTACGTGACTGAGTAACAAATACACACTCACACCGCTTTACTTCCGATGGTCGCGGGTTCGATTCTTCGGACCACACAAATATTTTGTATTCATTTATGTGTATATTATGTATACATTTACTAATAAAAAATGTATCTAAGTATTTTACCAGATGGCGTTGTGTATTGTTCAGTTATATCTATATATAAAAATTAACATACAACATGTCACGTTGTTTGTCCGCGATGGACTCTTAAACTACTGAACCGATTGCAAATTTGATTTGTACATTGTATGCAATTTGATCCAACTTGAAAGATAGGATAGCTTACATCTCAATTTATAGTCGCAATTTTTTTTTTTTTATACTACTATGGTGGCAAGCAAGCATACGGCCCATCTGATGGTAAATGGTTACCGTAGCCTATGAACGCCTGAAACACCAGGGGTATCACTTGCGCGTTGCCGACCCTTAAGAAACCTTAATAAAGAAGGGTATCTTCTTGAAAATTATTTCCGCAATATTATTTTATTTAAGAACATTAGCCACAGCAACGCGTTGTCGTATCTGCTAGTTATATTATATATTATTATTACGCCCAAAAAGGGGAGAGGGAATATTAGTAATGGGAAAGCCATACTGCTAGCAATGTACCATCAGGTCGACCTACACGTGGTTTCCCCTGGTAACCGTCGTGGTAAATTTCAGGTAAATTTGCCACGATGCGCATACTGACCAGACGTCATGCTCAATCGTAGTGTCCCGTCAGTATTACCGTTTTTTAATAGATGATAATGCTGTGGTGCACCCGCCTGCGCTAACGGTATAGGCGAGGCTCCAGTGGAGGATGATAAGATGAGCATGAGGTCAGGATATGGCACATCGTGAGCAATTATGTTTTTAGTCCACATTACAAATTCCATTAGTCGTAAGTTCGTATGCCATTCGACAAATCTATAGTAATATTATAAAGCTGAATACTTTGTTTGTTTGAACGCGAATCTCTGGAAAGTTCGAATTGGAATATATTTTTGTGTTGGATAGCCCTTTTTTCAAGGAAGGCTTTAAACTACATAACGTTTTTTTTTTTATTTCCTTTTATTTGTTTCACCTTTTTTTTTTTTTTAATGTGTATATTTTGATTTATTTTAAATCTTAGGCTCCCGCTGCGATTTGATACAGGGGAAGTCTTTAATAGAAGTTTTCACTGTAGGGATATATATTATATTATACCTACTTTCATAATTACACATATATTATACATAAAATATTATATTAAAATATATAATAGATTTAATACTTAAATATAAAATTTAATCATAAAAGTTTTCGCTTGTATGTAGTGTACACTTATGTATTGTTAATCTGTTTTAACTTATAAATAATAATTTTAGCCAGGGCATCATAAGAAGCAAGAGTTTCCGGCTTCTTAATGAGGCTCGTCAAATTATAAGGGGAGTCAATCTCAAACAGGCGACATGTTTGCTCGTGGTCATGCCGGGCTCTTCCAAATATGGCGCAGCTATTGAACAAATGTTCTACTATTTGCTCGCTAACGCTACGACCAATAGGAGCTGAGATGCAATGAAAAATATCTTAAAAGGTGGGGAAATGAAACGCAGACGAAGTTGCGCGGGTCAGCTAGTATATGATAAAAGGTAAAACACACTCGTTGCTATTATTCGTTAATTTGTTTCGTTAAGCTTATTGACTGAACATCTGAATGTCTTAACGAAACAAAAACATCAACCGTAGTTGAATGTAATAAAATCTAAACATATACCTAAATAAAATTGGAGTGTCTGTTTGTAATATTCAAAACCGTTTTGTACTACATGCATATGAATATAAATACGGTACATGCCCCAAAATAACATTTTTAAAAATTTTTGTCTATCTGTCTGTCTGTCTGTTTGTTCCGGCTAATCTCTGATATGCCTGGACCGCTTTTGACGGGACTTTTATTGGCATGTAGCTAATGTAATAATGAGTAACTTAGGCTACTTTTTTAGAAAAATAAATAATTAAATTCCACGCGGACAAAGTCGCGAGTACAGCTAGTACTAAATAAAAAAAACCATAAAAATGATATCAATAAAAATGCTGATGACTAAATTATCGACTCAGTTTTAAAGTTCACGATGAATTTATGACTTCAATACCACGTCACGTTTTAATTGGTTATAAAAAGAAGTGTTGGGTCCACATTAACATTTTTATTAATTAACTTGTTAATTACTATGCCTTGAGCATAGTCAGCGACGGAAGTCGTAGGTTTCAAATTATACAGTCATGAAGTTGAATTCTCAATATCCTATGTAATATTATGAATACGATCGTTTCGTGAGGATGTTGTTTTAAGTATTTACAATTTAAAAATAATTCTGTATTTTGAAACATGCTCAGTTGAACACCTGCGCTAACTGTTTTCGCTGGCGGGGCACCAGTGAAGTATGACAATATGACAAGATGAGCTTGACGTCAGGTCAGTTAGCCCATCGTGGTAAATTCGCCATGAATTTATCACGACGATTTCCAGGGGAAACCACGTGGAGGTCAACCTGACATTAGTCCACATTACTAACAACCGCTTCCACTCATAAGAGTCTATTATAGATCTACATGAATAAAGATATTTTGAATTTAATTTACGATTTTGACCCTCCCAGTAACAGTGGAAAAAGATTTCTAATAATTAATAGAAACTAGTTGACTCATTGCTAACAATGTACTATATCAGGTCGACCTCCACGCAGTCCTTCCTGGAAATCTTCGTCGTTGAGTTTTGATTGTAAATACATACATAATATAAAAAGAAAACGCCCAGCCCGATACAAAAATCACACTCACAATCTTTGCACCGTGCGAACCCGCGACCTTCGGAAGTAGAGCGATGCTAAACAGCTAGATCAATGAAGCCGTCTAGGAGGAAAAACATTACCCCTCTTCGACAGTTAGGTAAATATTCATCAAGCCTCAACACGCCAGAAGGTTAATAGAATAGAATAGAATAGAAAATCCTCCTTTATAAAAATAAACTTAATTTAAGCACTTTTGAATAGTCATAACATTTTTTTTAATCTACCGCTCATTCGGAAAGCTGTCTCATCACAAGAAGAACGAGCAAGAAACTAGTGTGTTGCTCTTTTAAATAATCCTTGTAAGTTCACATTTTTCAAGTCGAAACTTGTGAATACAAACTACCAGCTAGTACCAGGGGCGGATCGTAAATTTGTGGGTCCCTGGGCTAAATGTATTTAGGGGGCTAGCGACCAGAAATTTCGCGTTCCTTTCGATAGACGCGCACTTGCTTGGGTTGATTGATCTCAGGGTTGCCAACCTTATGATAGGTTTTTTAACAGTCTAGATATTTTTTTATATTCTAAATATCCTTTCAGTCAATTCAGCCCTGGGCTGCTGCCCAAAAAGCCCTTAGGTGAATCCGCCCCTGACTAGCACTATCTACTATATATATATATATATATATATATATATATATATTTGTGTATACCGGCGCGGCGGTTATCGACATTCCACTTCCTATAACCGAGTATAAGGTTCAACTCAGCAGGCTGCCGTCCTTTAATGATAAAATTTACATATTCATATCGGCGGGTGCCACTTCCGTTATGCGTAGATATTTCGCTGAATTTTCCGTTGGGGTAAAGCTTTCTCTGTTGTCTATGGGAGAGATTTGTAGGCACGTAGATATGTATTATAGTATAGTATATGACAAAGAGAAAGGGTTTAAAAATCTCTCTAATATTTTAAATACGATTTTTTAGGAGGTTTGTGATGTTTTATTAAGTTATGTTATGCGCAGTAGATTGAATTATAAGATGTTTTAACATTATTTATTACTAGCTATTCCCGTGACTTCATCCGCGTGGAATTTAACATAAAATATTTTTTCTAAAATAAAAGTAGCCTAATTTACTCCATATTACATTAGCTACCTGCCAAAAAAAGTCCCGTCAAAATCGGCCCAGCCACTTCAGAGATTAACCAGAACAAACAGACAGACAAACAAAAATTGTAAAAAATGTTATTTTGGTATATGTACCGCATTTATATTCATATGCATGTAGTAAAAAACGGTTATTTCAATGTTACAAACAGACACTCAAATTATATTTATATGTATAGATTTTATTTAAGCACTTAATTTATCTTGGGACTTATTCGTTCATAGCAGAAACCATCTATAGACAATAAGTTGGTTATCTGCAAGAGATTGCTTTGAACGATAAGGACGCCTTTGTTTGTATATTTTAATTTTTTGTAATTATTTGTTTCTTTTATGCACAATAAAGAGTTTTATTATTATTATTAAGATACATTTTTATTATTATTAAGATTATTGTTTTAATTGTGAGTATTTTTAAGATGTGGAGGTACATATTTATTAATCATAAATATTTCTGTACCTCCACAGACTATAATTTAACATTTATTTTTAATTATCTACATGGTAAATTAAGTTTAATTATATGTACATTTTATTTGCTCTTTTTTTTTTCGTATGTTGTTTATATTATATTTTTTACATTGCACTGAATAAAATATTTTTCTTTCTTTCTTAACAGTTTGTGTTTACTCAGTTGCATATAGACATATGGAAAAAAATAACTATCTTAAAAAACTCCCAATTAAATTAACACTTGCTGTATTGGTATTTCCATTTGGGGAGACTTTAGAATCTATTGGACTGTAATGAGAACTAATGAGTTCATATGACAAAAAAATATATAAAAAAGATCTATCTACTACTTGCCAAGAGAAAGGTCCTGGTCTTCTTTACTCATTATACTTGTGAACTGCTTGTATGGACTGGTCTGCTCTGACTGATTTATTTTGCTACTCAAGTAAATATTTATTTATATCGTCTTTACTATCTTTTATTCATAAATATTTCTTAAAAATGGAATGCTGTACAATATTTATTTAAATCAGCAGCAACATGGAAGTATCTTCCTCATTCTTCTTGTGATGAATTTGAGGTCCCAATGAGTGGTAGAGTCAAAAACTATGACTATTCATGCATATTTCTAATTCTTGGAACTTAATAGTATGAAATCACCAAATTTTTGTTGGCACACACCATTGTCTTGTAAAGATGTATGTATTAAGTAAATACATAAGTATTGATTACAACAATAAACGAGGTAGTACATATGTACTCAAATATCGTGCGTATTTGTTACTGCTTATTTGCATAAGGAGTAATATCCTTATAGTATAAGTTATAAATTATTATATTAGGAAGGCTGAAGAACTAGCTAGGATGGATCTGAAGTGTTCTGATGATTTGAACACTAGTGGAATTACAAGTGATATTAAAAAACCTTGCAGCGAAGAATCGTTAGAAATTTAAGTTTTTTTTTATCCTAATTCTTAGACATGAGGGATTGAATAAGGAGAAATCGATATGTTATAAGCAGTGAGATATATCTAAGACAATCCTGCTACATCGTCCAGTTTTCTCTTAGCAATCAATAGATTATCATCGTATCTAAGTGAATAGAGTATTTATAATTACTCACATGCATATTCAATGAACACAGCTTGACTTCTAATTCTTCCCTTGCTGTTCCAAGCGTAGCATTCACAGCTGTACTTTCCACCGAAATAGTCGTCTATCTCGTTTCTACTAACATTCAGTTCAGCTTCGACAACCCTCACTCCATTCTGAGGGTCCACGTGCTCCAACTGTTTAGTCTTTTCTGTTCTAACATCGTTACATTTAAAGTAGACTTGTAAAGCATTGGCTGCTCTGCATAGAAGGCTGGCTGGTTTTGTTCTTAGTACATAGGAGTTCTTTGGTTCTAGTTGGAATATTGGCAGACCGTCAATTGTTTCGTCGTTTTCAGGAAGGGGTATATAATCTACGTCATCTTCTTCAGGTTTGAAGTCTGATAGGTAGGGATCGAAGTTCAGTAGACCGTCGGGATGTATGTATTCGGGGCGGGTTTCTTTTTGGGTCGTATGTTCTGTACCTGTAACAATAAATTCGTTATACACTAGTTATCGTCCACGACTTTGTCTACGTTGATGATGTCTATATTGATTCAAATATCTTTTACATAATTATATTACTTTTTTATGCAATATACCATTCTGGTAAACGAGCTGACTGTTAGATGGTAAGTGGTAACTATTATTATTAACTGCATACATGATAAGACTAGTCTGAGCGCACTGCTAGGGGTTCGTACCTCGGCTCAGGCCGTCGTAATTTCGATTCCCGTTTGAAGTGGACGGGTTATCGATCGGTGGGGTTAATTTGTTTATCATCCACAGATACTATTATTTGGTAACAAGATTTTTATTCTACACACTATTATTATTGTATTGTTTAGGAAACTTGATATACATTTACACCCATTCAATGCATTACAAAAGGGATCATATTTCAACGTCCTTTCAGTTTAAAATCATTCTGTTGTGTGCTGTTATCTCGTCCTGTATCTATCTGTTACGAGGGTAACTGCGAATATATCAAGAGAACACCTGGTAAATAGGGGTGTTATAATTTGTACGTGTCTTTCTGGTCCAATATATAATATTTAATATCCGTGGACAATTTACACAATACCATCTAGTCCCATGGCAAGCACAGCTTGTGCTATGGGTTAGATAACTGATATAAATCTTAATATTATAAACGCGTAAAGTTGTAAGCATGGATGTTTGTTACTCTTTCACGTAAAAGCTACTGAACGGATTTTGACGAAACTTTACAGTAATATAGCTTATACATCAGCATAACATGTAGGCTATAAATTTCACGTAGGTGAAACCGCGGGCATAACTAGTAGTATATAATATCCTAGGACAATTCACACAACGCCATCTAGTCCCGTGGTAAGCAGAGCTTGTGTTATGAGGACTAGACAACTGATATAAATACTTAGATATTTTTTTTGTAAATACATACTTACACAATATATATATAGGGAAACGACATGACGCCATCTAGTCCCAAGCTAATCGGAGCTTTTTTTATTTGTGGATGATAATGGAATGATGCACCCGCCTGCGCTAATGGTTTACGCTGGCGGTGCACCAGTGGAGGATGATAAGATGAACATGAGGTCAGGTCAGTTAGCACATCGTGACAAATTCACTAGGAATTTATCAGGATGGTTTCCAGGGGGAACCGCGTGGAGGTCAACCTGACATGGTACATTGCTAACAATGAGGTCATAAATACACATTACTAACAATCACCTTTCCTCCCAGCTAATCGGAGCTTGTGTTATAGGTACTAAATAACTGATATAATTACATAGATATTTTTTTTGTAAATACATACACAATATATATATAACATGGGGGAAAGGGGATTGTTAGTAATGGGAATTAGTAACTCCCATTGCTAGCAATGTACCATGTCAGGTCGACCTCCCCGTGGTTCCCCCTGGAAACCATCGTGATAAATTCTTGGTGAGTTTATCACGATGGGCAAACTGACCTGACCTCATGCTCATCTTATCATCCTCCACTGGTGCCCCGCCAGCGTAAACCATTAGCGCAGGCGGGTGCTCCATTCCATTATCATCCATAAAATATATATATATATATAACATGGGGGAACGGGTTTGTTAGTAATGTGCCCTCGTGGCCCCCCTCGCCCCCTCCCTATTAGTAGCTATGTAGGTTGACCTCCACGCGGTTCCCCTCGGAAACCATCGTGATAAATTCCTGTCATATTGGTCAGAGGAATAGGATTGTTAGTAATGTGGATTAATAAGCCCATTCCTAGAGGAATATTTAAGCGGTACAAAATAGAATTCAGCAACATCGTCTCTGAAAAGCACTAGAAATAGAAATAATCTTTATTCAAATAAACTCATTACAAGCACTTTTGAATAGTCATATTTTGATTTTAACACTCATTCGGAATGCAAATTCATGACAAGAAGAATGAGCTAGAAACTTGTGTGTTACTCTTTTGAATAGATTTTTTTTATATAATAATTACAGTATAACAATTAAGAGGCATGCGATAATCTACATAGAAATTTTCAATTTCTATGTTGATTATCTATCTAACAACATCTTTTGTCATTTTTTCTGATATTTTATGTGCCTGTGATATGTAAAGTGACTTGTTTCAGAAAAAAGAATATATCTACTATCTACGAAATACCCTACCTGTGTAATAAATAAATACTTAGTTAGTACAGAGATACAATTAAGATAGCAAAGTATAAATCTTAAATGTTGTAAATACTTTTTAACCAAAATTATCCAATTATATATATATATATATAGTTTGCACTGTCAACATTCGCTAAAAATTAACAAATAATTTACCTCCATTTATAACGCGTTCC
Source organism: Achroia grisella (assembly GCF_030625045.1). Classification (NCBI taxonomy): domain Eukaryota; kingdom Metazoa; phylum Arthropoda; class Insecta; order Lepidoptera; family Pyralidae; genus Achroia; species Achroia grisella. The sequence continues at coordinate 4,494,375 of NW_026712908.1, forward strand.
GCAGACATAATCACCATTAATATAATCCAAAAACCGTATTTATTTACAAACATCACTATAGAAAAACACTACAAAATATAAAAAAAAAAGGATTGCACTTAAAATTCACAGAAAGCACACATAAAATACCACACAAATTTCATTCGTGAACATTTTTTGTCAGTTTAAAATACCACACGCGTTATGACAATATTACAATTCATTTACTTTTGTTTTAAAAAGAACGCACGGTTTCGTAAATACACGTGGTAAGCGCGGGAAATGAATACAATACGTCCACGCTCCAGGGACGATCATGTCATACTGATTTGGATGCTCCCGTCATGGGGATAGCATGCCATGCCATGCTATGAATGCAGTCAAAAAAAGTAAAAAGTAATGTAACCTCTCTATTCCCCATAATTTTTATTTATTTTAAAAAGTTAAATAGCTAATATTCTTGGTAAATAATTATCTAATTTATTTACATTAAATAATAATTATAATTATAAAATAAAATACAAATACGTACCAAATAATTTATGAATATTGTATGTTTAATTTATGTATTAATTATAAGTTATATCTAAAACAAAATATTTAATTTCATTTGAAAAGTAAACATCACCGCTTCATGCTAGTAGCTCCATCTATTGTTAAGTAGAAGAGAAATTGTATTCGGAAGTTAGCTTCCACTTGCTTCAGCGCGGTTTTACGAACCCTCTTGTTAAAGTAAGTTTCTATTTAGTACCACACTTAAATTTTAGATGCCGCTGTATTACGAGTGTTGCCATCTGTTGGAGATTTAATATATTAAAAATGATAATGTTTTCAAAATAGCAAAGAAATTGGTGCACGATTTTGATGAACTGAAAAATTAATATTATTTCGTTGATGTAAGTACTTATAGATGGCAGATAGTGCACTTGTTTTTCTTATTTAAAACTCTGATCGAAAACTAAACATATATAAATCCATCTCCATTATAACGACAATAATATTTAATTTATAGTTATAATATTAATTTTAATATAAAATAAATTTATATTTAAATTAATATTACAAAGTCAATTGTTTATTAATGTAGATATGTGTGTATGTCTAATAACAAATAGTGCAGGGAGCACTTAGAAGGTAGGTATATAGATTTTACTATTTGCAATATGCATTAGATAATGCGGTAGATAATTTAATTGAAATATCATAAGTAGTAAAAAAAATTGTATGTTACTCAATGCAAAATTATGGTATGATCACATTTTCCATATAAATCCTCTGCTTTGCTATAATGATATGCATGAACCAAGGAATTATTCGCGCCATTTACACATTGAACGTCTTCGAAATTTGAAATTCCAAATGATTGATTCCAAATTCAAAATGTCGAGAAGTCTTGCCAACATTGAATATTGATTGCACAAAAGGCGTTCGATGGTAAAGCGTATTCTCAATTCAAAATTATTCCGACTCCACCGATTCCTTTTGAAGGTACAAAATATGTAAGTAGCCAAATTCGCTGGCTACATTTTTATATTCGGAATAACATTTCACTATCTCTTTTCTACTTGTACGAGAAATCGCTCGTCTCTTTTGCAATTTATGAAACGGAAATTCAAATTTTGCGGGTTGACTAGCCTTTCCGTTGTAGATTTTCAAGTATAATCAACCTTTAAAGGTTGAGCAATCAATGGAAATATCAAAGAATGTTTTTTCAATTGGGTATTTTTCACAAAAACACTAAAAGGAACACCTTCATGTTCACCATTTATTTTCTAGCGTCGCTAAAGATGTGAAAAACCTAATATAATTTTTCCATGAAACTTATTGTAAAGCACTTAACATATGAAAACTAATTGGGAGGGTCAAATTAGTCGTATTTTTGGTAGCAATTAGGCATACGGTTTAACAGATCGCTGTACTTCAGATGATCGCAAGTTCGATTCCTCGCACGATTCAAACACAAATACGATCTCTACTCATAATATCAATGTATATGAATGAGTATGTAGAAATCGTGTTTGTTTTATGTGAATATGTAATTATAAAAAAAATGTTTCTAAATATTCTATCAATTGTCTAGTACCCTTAAAAAATTTTTTGGTTGGAACTAGATGGCGCTGTGTGTATTGTCCAGTGATTTTCTATTATTATATGCTGTTGATGATCAACACACCTGATAAATAATGATCCGATTAGAGGTCCACTAGTGTCCAAATGAACAAACTTAAGTAAATCCGTATTCGAGCTGAGGGTCTAAAGACTGCGGACAATTGTTTGAGACACTTCAGTAAGGTTCATCCGAACGAGTCGAGTGGTTGAGAGTCTTTACATTATGCGATCAGACATCCGACTTAAACCTAGACACTGAGATATTTTATTTTTATAGTATAGAACAAAGTAGCTTGCGCGTCATTTGATGGTAAGTGATTTTTTTTAATGATTAACAAAGGAATGGTCCACATTTATGCGCTCATGAGGTTAGACCAGTTAGCCCATTAGGTTGACCTTCACGCTTGGGACGCACCTTCAGAGTAAAGTCAACCTAATATGGTAAATGGGTCATCAGTCCATGTTACAATCCGGTTTCATCCTGATGATAAGTGATTACCGCCGTCCATGGGAACTACCAATACCGGGATATTTGAAGGAAAGCTGTTGGCCTTTTAAGAAGGTGGAAGGTAAGAGAAGGGATGATAGGTGTCTGGGACCTCGAATCACCACGCGAAATACTTAAGATGTATATTCTGAGATTAAAAAAAATATAAAAAAAAAATACGAGCTGAGTTTCTTGTCAGTTCTTCTTATCTCGAAATCATTCCGAACTGACGGTAGATTTGACATATCATAAGAGTCTGTAATAGACCTACATGAATAAAGATATTTTGAATTTGAATTTGAATTTATTAGAGACCTGATAGAGACGAGCAATATCCCTGGGCAGTCCAATTGCATGCTGCATAACCACATGGCGTCTAACTATTTACAAATGAAGTCAACACGATATATCATATCAAGTCAACACGAATTATCTTTGTTAATTTATTTATCTAACTGAATAAAAAACAAGTTCGAGACATAATTTTTTGTCACATATTCAAGAAAGTTCTAATAACTAGTGGTCCATATTCGACCATAATTAATTTAACATCCAGTAAGTCTATAGACAAATAATAATAACCTATTCTCAATTTGACTACAGACTTAAATAATAAACAAAAGGGGCATACTCTTTTGTCTAGTGTGTGTGGCCCCACCGATCGATCCCCCGTCCAATTCAAACGGGGATCGAAATTATGACGGCCTGAGCCGAGGTTCGAACCCCTAGAGGTGCCCTCAGACTAAAGTCGTACCGTCGTATCCGTCAGGCAGGAGTTGGCCTCCTGCCTGACGGATACGACTTTAGTCTGATGGGGGTTCAGGGGTTCAGCCGTCAAATATATGTGTAAGGTTTTTTTATTGATTTAATGTATTTTAAATCATAAGATAAGATAAGTGTACGAAATTTCACACTTCTCCATCCGTACAATTTTCATAAAAATGGGTACAAAGGTTTGCTCCACGTATTAATATATGGTATATTTCTAATAGAATACTATCTACATTCGAATTTTAAAAATTTTCATCTCTTAAATTAAAAAAATATTACCTTTTTCTTAAAAATTACCGATCGTATCGATACCGATTCGCCCAGTGGCCCTCCTGTGCATGTAAACGTCTCTGTTACATCATTAGGTTGGTAAAACTGTCACGTGCCACAAACGAGTACGGCGCGGCGGCGGCCGAACGCGAGTCTTCTGTTGAATTGTTCGAATCTTGGGGTCTTAACTTGATCAGGACAGTTTTGTTGCCAAGTGATAAACCGCTTACAGATTACGCCTTTTATTTTGCGAACGATACAGGGTAAAGCGGATTAACATTATTATTAGATACAATAATACATACATATATTAATATATACTTGAAACAAAAACTTTATAACAACCCCTTTTTACGAAATTTTGCGCGGACGGATGAGTATGAAAGTACACTTATAGTTTATACTAGCTGTTCCCGCGACTTCTTCCGCGTGGAATTTAACTTTATTTTTGTAAAATAGAATTTTTTTTCTAAAATAAAAGTAGTCTAAGTTACTTCTTATTACATCAGCTACCTGCTATAAAAATTGTAAAAAAATGTTATTTCAGTATTACAAACTAATAAATAAATAAATATATAAATAGTCACTCCAATTTTATTTATATGCATAGAGTATAGATAGAGAAGGCAAGCAAAATGGTAATTATTTTTTAAATTACACATAAATTACAATAAAAAAATTACACAAGCTACCATGTATTTGACACACACACACATACATATATATCTTTTGTTTATTGTTAATGTCTGTGGTCTAATTGAGAATAGATTAATATTGTTTGTCTACACTCTTGCTGAATGTTACATTAATTATGTTCGAATTTCGAACACTGGACGTTGTTTACTAAAGTGTATTGAATTTGAAAAAGAATTAAATATTATGAAATTTGAAAATAGAATGCAATTTATTTGTCGTTCCGAAATAGAGTTTTATTTTTTTTATTGTTGCAGCCGTGCAAAGACCAAAAATGCAAAATGCTCTTACTGTAGCAATTTTAAAAGATTTTACACAAATAGGAAAATACTATTTTAGTGGTTGTTTTTTAAAGTTTAGAATACATGCGTTGTCACTAGAAACTACAAAACGTACAATTTCACAACAACAATTTTTTTCTAGGGTATATCTCCGGATCATCTGAACTGATTTTGAAATTTCTTTTAGTATTACTATGGAATATTATGTTATCTGTGGTATTACATAGCACATTTAAAGAGGAATGTTATCTAGACACGCGAGAGCGTGTCAAAGCCAAGTTCAAGTAAGAGAACTAGCGAGCAGCACCGTGTGCAGTTTTATATATATAACATCACGCTACGACTAATAGGAGCTGAGCTGTAATAAAAATTGTTACAACCAAAGGGAAAATGTGACGCAGACGGAGTTGCGGGTGTCAACTAGTTAATATTACTGATATTATAAACGCGAAAGTTTGTGAGTATGGATGGATGTTTGTTACTCTTTCACGCAAAAACTACTGAACGGATTTTGATGAAACTTTACAGTAATATGGCTTATATACCTGAATAACACAGGCTATAATTTAATAGAAATAGAAATAGAAATAATCTTTATTCAAATAAACTCATTACAAGCACTTTTGAATAGTCATATTTTGATTCTACCACTCATTCGGAATGTAGATTCATCACAAGAAGAATGAGCTAGAAACTTGTGTGTTGCTCTTTTTAATAGATGTTTTTTTATATAAATAATTACAGTATAACAAGTAAGAGGCATGCTATTAATAATCAACATAGAAGTCGCTACGCACTCATTATTAATGTAATCAGATAATATTGTCAGTGCTATGGATTTAAAGTTTTTCTACAAAAACATTATTATCGTTAACGAATGCTTCAATTTTATAGTAAGCTTTTTTGCTAAGGAACTGTTTTATTTGACATTTAAATCTTTTTTCTGGCAGATTTATACCAGATTTATAATAAGATATTATGTAAATTGGGCGAAATACAATGATAAATGTCAAGTCAAGTATGATGCAGATGAATTTGCGTGGGGGTGACTATTAATAAATACACAAAAAATATATGTATTGCCATATAATTAAAAAAGTTACCATCCATTATATAATATTAGAACTTTAATATAAAATTAATAGGATTTCTACCCCTTGACCTAGCGAAATTCTATAATGAAACAAGTTTCGTACACGCCAACTGCTACAGTTCCCACAAACTGCGGATTTTATTAATTTTTTTAACGGCAGTATTAAAACCTTTATCTGATTATTCCTCGATGGGGATATAAAATAAATAAAAATAATTTACTTGTGTACTTAAGCTGATGTGTTTTTACGCAGCGATGATTTTGTATCAAAGATTCAGTTCCCTGCTTTTTAAGGGTACAGGATCATATGGGTATGACAGTCGATGCTTAAAAAAGCTGCTATTTTTATCTATATTTATATCATATCGGCCTCGTTGGTCTAACGGTTTAGCACACCGCTCTACTTCCGATGGTCGCGGGTTCGATTCCTCGCACGGTGCAAATATTTGTATTCATGAGTATGATTGTGTATATATTCAGAAAAATATATCTGAGTAAATAATATTGATGAATGGAAGAGAAAAACATTACGCCGACCACAAGTAAATGGGATAAGGAAGAAGCACATGATGATGGTGGTTAGTAAGTGGACTGTTGGAGGTTTAGGTGTCCACTGTAACCATTTACCATCAGTTGAGACGTTCACCATTATTTGCCAGCATCGTGGTATAAAAAAAAACTGGCTAGGAATGTATCTTGTCAGGTCTCTACGCAGTTCCCGGAATGGATTCCGATTTGTTGTCCAATAATTTGTGATTACTTCCTAGTAAATGTACTACGAGGTACTGAACTAACTTCGTGTTAATCTTTTCATAGGCACCAGAGTATTCAAAATGGCAAACATTATCTCTTCTCCATCAATAAAAAAATATACTATTTGCTAATCTTTAATATTTTTGTCTCATTTGCTATATTTTGACCTTCAAATGATAATTTATGGTAGATATACCATACCAGTTTTAATAGAAAATTATTTACTGAAAATGTCTATTTTTTGTTTTTTATGAAAAGTTCGCTGGGAATTCTCATTATAAACTAAACGCGGTGTGAAAATTAAAAGTAAAATAATAGTTATAAAGTTGTAGAATTCGGAGCCAGAGGAAGAGAAAAAACAAAAAAATTGTAGAAAAAATATTTCATATATTCGATTTTTGAAATTATCATAACCATTTTAAATATCGAACATTCTCGAACATTCCAAGTCAAAGTCGAGTCTGAGTAGTTACTTAGTATTAGGAAATATAATCCAGTTTGAAAATCGAATACCGTAAGGCTAATCATCCACTGGAGCTGTTTGTTAAAGATGACAGTATCGTACGAGCTACCGTTATAATCCGCAAACGTTCACTTGCCTACCCTTTAACCAATACGTGACCACTGGTATTGTAGAGAGAGATGTACGAAGATTTGGAGAGATTCTTAGAATGTTTTATTAGTTTAACTTTAACTCACTAAGCGGGGGGGAAAGGGATTGTTAGTAATGTGGATTGATAACCCCATTGCTAGCAATGTACCATGTCAGGTCGACCTCCACGCGGTTCCCCCTGGAAACCATCGTGTTAAATTCCTGGTAAATTTGTCACGATGGGCTAACTGTCCTGACCTCATGCTCATCATATCATCCTCCACTGGTGCCCCGCCAGCGTAAACCATTAGCGCAGGCGGGTGCACAATTCCATTATCATCCACAAAAAAAAAACTCACTAAGCGTGAGTTCGTTTTTTATAAAGAGTTTCAATATTAGAGCATATCTTAGTTTTGTTTTTTTTAGTCCTACGATGGTGGTAAACAAGCATACAGCCCATCTGATGATAAATGGTTACCGTTGCCTATAGCTTGTTTCGAACCCCAATTTAGACCCCAAAGGTCGTTAGTTCTTCCACATCTGTCATGTGCTACGTATATTAAGCACTATGTACTCTTATGTGTAATAGACAATGTCTTTGAATTTAATTATTCATACTTATCCTAATATTATAGGAAAGTATGTCTGTGAGATTTTTATTAGTAGGTATACAAACAAAATTGACAAAACTAATCGGAAAATATTATCTGGTAGGCTCATAGAACATGTAGAATTGATCATACCTCTAGTCAACAATAATGGTCACGATAAATTCTCCTAAATACTTGTAACAGCCTCTTCTGAGACGACTATCAAGTCATGAATATTCTTTTTATAACTAAACTATAATAATAGTTTTTTTTTATAAAATGTCACCCAAATACCACATCACATATTTGTACATCCATCGAACAGCCCCGGCAGGCTTGTCTCGTGTCTCCCACAATCGGCTCAGAGCCCAGCGTGCCGTAAAATTATATTTGACGTACACTGGACGTGGCGGGGCGAGGGCGGGCGGCGGGCGGGGGAAATTAACGCGGCTTAGGACAAAATCTCCGTGTTATGATTTCACGGTGTCGCCCGCCGCGATGATCGCTTTAAGTATGTTACCGGATTTAGCGCCACTGCGGTTTTGCTCGACAGGTGTTTTGTTCCATGTTTAAATTTTATTGTTTTTTTAATTACATATTTTTTATAGGACAAGGAAAATGTATATAATGCCCGTGTGATACGTGAACAAACTTTATTTTATAGAGGACTATAGAGTCGAGGTTTTCATTATTGTATTATAAATTTTGTCTTTGATTTTTGTATGATATTATTTTTTACTAGATTAGTTACTGTTATTTTACACCACAATATGTTTTTTTTCTATACATCCATCTTTACATATTTATATAGGTATAAAATGAATTGCTTCCGCTCTCTATCCACTTAGATCTTTTAAACTACACAGCAGATTTTAATGCAGTTTTAGCAGTAGATAGAGTAATTCAAGAGGACAGTTTATAAATAGAATATTCATGTATACCTGTACAGTCGGGGCTGGTAGTTAATACAGTTTAAAATAACTAATAATTAATTTCGAAAAAAAATAATATAAAAAACCATATATACACAAAAATAAAAAAATCCGGTTGCTTGTTCTTGAAAGTCTCTACAGCTGGACCATTTTAAAAATCACCGATATTCACAGATTCGATTCCTAGCACGATACGTATATATGTATATTATGTATGTTTTAAATAAAAAACGCATATAAGTATTTATATCAGTTGTCTACTACCCATAACAGAAGCACCTTTTAACTTAACTCTGCGATTAGATGTCGTTATGTAAATTGTCCAGGGTTCTTATTATTATGTATATCAAAAGGGAAGGAATTTATTAAATAATTTATCTAACTTTATTATTATTATTTCAATATTTATCTTCTGACTATATATGTTAAAATGTGACATAAGTATAATTATTAATTGTAATTATTATAATTATATAATGTATGTTATATTTGGAAACAAGTGTACACTCTATATAAATACATCAGCCTGTATATTAAATATCTATTACGAACCCTTCCCGCATATTCTGGGTACAGTCTGCAACGCAAACCTCATGGGGAAACATAAAAAGTGACGCTAAAACGTCGCTCCCATTCAGCGAGCGAAAATCATATTCTGTTAAACTCGTTATGTGTCCACGCCTTGTAGCGCTGACCTGGCAAACGATGGAATTATATGGACATTACCATCAAATATATAATTTATTAAAGAATTAAACAATTAAAAAAAAGAAAAAATTTAAACATCGGTAATGCGTATGTGACACCCCTGGTGTCTTAGGCGTCCTTGGCTACGGTAACCATTTACCATCAGATTATCTCTCATGACATCTCATAATTATATCATGACAATTCACACAGCGCCATCTAGTCCCAAGTTAAGCTAGCTAAAGCTTGTGTTATGGGTACTAGATAACTAATACAAATACATAGATATAATATTTTTTATTATCATTTCATTATCATCATCATCATTACATAGTATAAAACAAAGTCGCTGTCGCTGTCTGAACCTACGTATACTCAAATCTTTAAAATTACGCAAAGGATTTTGAAGCGATATTTTCTAATAGATGGAGTGATTAAAGTGGAAGGTTTATACATGTATTATTAGGTATTAGGTATAATACATGTACACCCGTGCGAAGCCGGGGTGGGTAGTTAGTTATATATAGAAAGCATCCAAACCAATACAAACAATCATACTCATGAATACAAATGTTAGTGCCGTGCGAGGAATCGAACCAGCAACCATCGGAAGTAAGGCGGTGTGCTAAACTAAATTTAAAAATGAATCTGTCTTTGTCATGTACAAGCTCATTTGAAAAGATTAAGAGCTGAGTTTCTCGTCAGTTATAGCTCGTAAGCACTCCGAACTGATGGTAGCTTTGACGACGTAAGACTCTGTAATAGAACTACACGAGTAAAGATATTTTAATTTAATTTCACTTGACCTCTTTATTACTTTGTTTTATTTTGGAAATTATTCAAGACTTTGCAACATAAACTTTTTGTTTGGAACTATAATGATCAATCTTTACATACTATAAAAAAAGACGCTGCTACTGTCTGTTCGCTTATATTTTGATCTACGTAACAGATTTTATTACAGTTTTCACCAAAGGATAGAGTGATTCAAGACCAAGCTTTATATGTATAATACATGCGTGTTATAGTATAGAATCAACTGAGAAATTTAAAGATTTCTGAATCATCCGTGCGAAGCCGGGTCTCTGGTACAAAAATAACGAAGTCGTATCCACATTATTCTAACACTCACACTTCGCTGTGAAAGCAATACTGTATTGAGTTTTTAGCAGTCGCAGGACTGGACTGTCGGCCGATAGCAGGAAATATTGGGTTCCCAATCTTTTTACTGGCGATTGTAGTTGGTGATTGATTTTTGATTGAAACTGTACTCCGAGGCGTCGCGGTGAAATTTTATTATTATTAGCACTTTGTTGTGATAATCACAAATAGTATGAGTTACTTTTATTTACCGTAATTTACTTTCAAATATACATCCATACATGAGACATTAAGCACTCCATTAAGGTAATAAATAGAGTCAATAGAACATCGAATGTTTTAATTTAATACTAAACATTATTAGTTAAATGGAAAAAGAAATAAATGTATACAAAAAATTTTCAACCATATTCTTATGGGAAAAATTCATAAATATTTACTAGACGCTTTTTAGACATATTAATAAACGCAAAATTGAGATTACAAAATCATTAAATATCTTTAAATGTATAACTAATTTAACTATATTCGAATAAGGAAAAGTTATAACAATGATTCAGAACAGTAGGTAATTACGATTATCTTGGAATAAAAAAACTGTAGAAAATCTTAAACATTTTTAAATTTTATATATTAATAATTCGCAAAACTTATATAGTACCATATTCTCACAGGAAAAATTTACGACAAACCACGAGCATTGCTGTTGATAATGAGAATAGTTGGACAAAACGAGAAATTGAGTGCCAGAAAACAATTGAAGAACTTGAAAATCCACTGAGGCGTTATCTCCTATTATTACAATAGAATTTAAAGTGTTCTTCATTTATTTTCATCGGCAGAATGTCAAGTGTCGCATTGCACATTGGACAAATCACATAAATATCCCATCAAGCCAATTCAAAAAATCAATTCTATAGCTTTGGTTATAAAGTACATTTTACAATGTGAGATTGAGGGGTAAGTTTGCTAGGGGGTGTAAGTGGTTATCGAAACATAAATGGCTTTATATAAAGGAAGCCACAAAGAGCACTTAAAGTATTACTGGAGTGATTTCGCAATGCAGTTTTGTAATTAATACGAGCGGTGTTAACGTTTTGTTTGATTTTATACTGGGAATGACCACTCAAGTGCTTTTTTAGTCTTGGTTGTGGTCGAACTTATGGGAAAAATTATTGCTTTCTGTATAACCAGTTAATAAAACAAATATGTGTATATGTTATATATAATATATTGAGATTATATATACATAGTTTACATCATTTCTGACAGATTTCACTATGAGTCCCTACCTATATCCCTACCCTATATCTAAGCGTTTTCGAGATATTAGAATTTAATTGTTTCTTACAAAAAATTCCCGATTTTCGGCTTTCGGCCGATTTAAAAAACAATTAAATTAAAATATCTCGAAAACGGTTACGTTTGGGATGAGACGCCCTCATAGTGAAATCATTCAGAAATGATGTAAACTATACGCCCTCAACGGGAATACGTCGTTTTAACCAGTAATCCTGTAAATGAGAAATAAGCTTGAGATACCCATGTGGATAGACCCATGGGTATCTCAATCTAGCTTATTTCAGCCGCCAAGCAGCTTGCTTTGTAAGCTCTGTTTCGAATGTAGAGTCCAATTTGGCAGTTCTATTTCAAATGTAGAGTTCGATTTGGCAGCTCTGTTTCGAATGTAGAGTCCAATTTGGCAACTCTGTTTCGAATATAGAGTCCGATTTAGCAGCTCTGTTTCGAATGTAGAGTCCGATTTAGCAGCTCTGTTTCGAATGTAGAGTCCGATTTAGCAGCTCTGTTTCGAATGTAGAGTCCGATTTGGCAGAATTATAGGATAAGAGACGATGATATCTTAATGCTCTGAGTTAGTAACACATGAGTACTATCACAGATGTCACGGTGAATTTAATATCCATACTCCATGTATGTTCATATACTACGACTGTAGGAATATCAGCAACGCATATAAGTACAGTTTACTTGACTACTAAGAAAATTATTTTAATAGTAACTTTTATTTCGAAAACTTAAGTAACATTTTATCTATGATACCACATTAGGCTGTGCTTGTATCGTGGAAGTCAAAGCAAATAAAGAATACAGTCAAAGTAATATTGGTACGATATCGTATATAATATTACTTTCAGTACCAGTACATATTATAGTAAATAGGTGCAGAAAATAATATTTTTCTAACGAAAGACCGTCCGCCATTTTGGTCGGTGGGCGGATTTGCCGCTATCTCTTGGTGCCGTGTTTTGACCGACATATTCTTAGGTTTGCCTTACGATCCGCTTTTTCTTGACAGGGAAAACTGTGGAGAATACAATAAAAAATCTTACTAATATTACAAACGTTGAAGTTTGTAATGTAATGTGATGGAGGGAGGAATTTCTTATTCTTTAACGCAAAAACTACTGAATGGATTTTAATGAAACTACAATAATGTAGCTTATACATCAAAATAACACATAGACTATAAATTACACGCAGTGAATGTTTAGTAAATTTTTACACGATAAAAAATATTTAAGGTAATATGTAGAATACAATTTTCAGCGTATTCTGATGTATTTTTTAAATATTTATCATTAGATCAGCCGATATTTAGTTCAACTTGCTATGTAGGATATGTTTTGATAGAATGGATATGTGGCAGTGAAATTACTGGGTATGAAATTTACCATACTCCTCTGGAATGGCCACATGACATCATGGGCGTCATAAGATGACTTAATGTCCGTGGTGCTGTAGATGTGTATAGGTGTCATATTATAAATCAAATAATATTAATAGATGTCTCGGTGATAAAAGTAGACGGCGATGTTATTTCGTTGTGTATAACTGTAAGGCAATTTATAGAAATAAAATCTTTATCCTTTTTAGTTAAAAATAAATAAAATTTCTCCAGTGGACGCAGTGATAGTCGAAAGTTTAGTGTTACTTAACATAATACATATTATTATTATATTTTTTTTACAATGAAGCTACTCCACTCTCTCTATATTCCATTAAAGGAATATATTTTTACGATTCTCGCGCCATCTCACACAATCCGATGAGTTAGTGTCGTGGAGCGCGGGCGACGTATGCTGTTCTATATTCAAATTGAACGGCACCGAGAACGCGACCGACGCCATTTTGTCGTCGTCACGGACTCAAGAAAATGGCCGACTATAAGCAGCTTAACGCGGGAAATGTGCTTCATTCGAAATATTTTATTGAAGTACTCTTCAAATACGTTTTCTTTAAAGATAATGGTAGCCCAGCTTATTACTCCAGCTCAGATGTTTTCAACGATTCCTTATAAATTATAGGGTTGTGAAAATACCTGTATTTACTTGTAAATAAATAAGTAATTATCGAACAATAAATATTTATTTTAATACAAAATTGTTATGAATAGCTTACAATCTGAAGAGCTACCGGATGCAATGAGATAACGTGAAAACCTGCATATGATGGCAACACCCAAGTTTCTTGCTCGTTCTTCTTGTCATGACGTGACTATTCAAAAGTGCTTCTATTAAGTTTATTTAATAACAATCATTTCTATTTCTATTGTTTCTTATCAGTTGCCATTTCAAAGATTATGGTAATATGCTTCAGTATCTTATAATTTTACTTCCGAATTAAAGTTTAATATCAAAACAATTGTTTGTAATATCTCGATCTGATGGGTGAGCTTGAGAGACGGCACTGAAATTACGGAACATGAATTCATAACATCGTATTGCTACGGATCTATTCTCAATTTGAGAACAGACGATAACAATAAACAAAAGAGTATAGAGAGTGTATGTGCCAATTACATGGCAATGTGTATAATGTATTATTTATTGATTTAATGTATTATCATTACATAGTATAAAGCAAAGTCGCTGTCACTGTCTGTCCGACCCTATGTATGCTAAAATCTTTAAAACTACGCAACGGATTTTGAAGCGGTTTTTTTTAATAAATAAAGGGTTTATATGTATAATACATGTACACCCGTGCGAAGCCCGGGTGGGTAGCTAGTTATGCTTAATTAAAACATATATATTATTCCTTCTCTATATAAACTATATGTGTGCGAAATTCTCCGCACAATTTTCGTAAAAAGCGATACAAAGCTTCACGTAATAATCTATTCCTTCTTCTTCTTCTTCAGTCGTTCTTGACCAAGTGGTCTTGGCTTTTATGATGGTATCTCTTCGTTGTGACAAAGCTCCTTGGTGACAAAGCTTCTCGCAATTTGCCTCCATCTGGTACTGTTTTTGGCTGTACGAGAACATTGTACAATGAACTGCTGTGTAACCGTTTTTATAATGTCATATAATAATTGTTGGAAGTATAACGGTGGCCATCGTAGAATTAATTGTTTGTACATTTTTATAGAATATTTTCAGGAATTTCTCTAATGTCAAGATGTAAACTTTATCATTTTAATATAATATATTTAAATATTTAATCGACTGCTGCTTTCTTTTATTTCCAAAAATAATGTATAGATGTTATAAAACATAATCTTAATTTCTTGAGCACATATTACAAATTGAAAGATCTACTTTTTTTTCTAAAGTCTAATTAATTTTGTACCTTCTTATATTTTGCATACTATATTTATTTACAAAAAGGCAAAGGCACAAGGCAAGAGAAGAAAATTCTTTCTTCGGTGGTAATTCTACAGTACACTGTATCACGTCATCATATGACTACAATGACACCTCTCATATGTTGCCATTTCTGAGGACTCAACTGCCATGTCTACTTACCTTGCAATTTCACTGCCACATCTCAACTGGAACACTGCTTACCAAGCAAGGCTTGCTTAGCGGCAGAAATAGTTTTTTACATATCTATACATATAAATAAAATTGGAGTGTCTGTTTGTAATATTGAAATGACCGGTTTTTACTACATACATATGAATATAAATACGTTACATACACCAAAAAACCACTTTTTACTATTTTTGTCTGTTTGTTCCGGCGAAGCTCTGAAATGGCTGGACCGATTTTGATGGGACTTTTACTGGTAGGTAGCTCATGTAATAAGGGGTAACTTAGGCTACTCTTATTTTATAAAGTTAAAATCCACGCGGACGAAGTCGCGTCGATATTCACATACATATAAATAAAAGCTTGTATTATAGGTATTAGACAACTGATATAAATACATACATATTTTTTTTGTAAATATATCGTAATATGGATAAAGTCATAGCATGTATTTTTTTTTAATTATATACTAGGTGGAGGGCGTCGATATTCACATACATATAAATAAAATTGGAGCGTCTGTTTGTAATATTGAAATAACCGTTTTTTACTACATGCATATGAATATAAATAGGATACATAACCACCAAAATAACATTTTTTACAATTTTTGTCTGTTTGTTTGTTTGTTCCGGCTAATATCTGGAAGGGTTGGACCGATTTGACTACTTTTCGACTACTTTTATTTTAGAAAAAGAAAGTTTAACTTCACGCGGACAAAGTCGCGGGAACAGCTACTGATTAATATAATTCCAGTGGACTAAGATGTCATGCCTCCTATCCAGTAATTTCACTGCCTAATCTCCACCCTACATCTCAAAAGCAGCTTATAAAGCAAGCTACTTGACGGTAAAAGTACTTGAGATATCCATTTAGTCGACTTTATACAAAGTCAACCTCAGTAAATACAAATTCAAATTAAAAAATCATTTATTCATGGAGGACATTTTAGCCGCTTATGAATGTCAAGTTTTTACATTATAATTTTTATTTTTTCCCTACCGACCAGTTCGGTATATATTTATATATATATGTAAAATAACAATTACAAAAATCTTTATCACTAAACAACAATGACAAAAAACTTTATCATAGTACAACTGTTGTTGCAAACATAAATAACTGACAAACAACAAATTTCCCTTCAGCGAGCAACCCTGGAGAGCTCTGACAATGGACCGCTCCACTAGTTATCTATTTAAACCTGGATTAGCACTCGATAAACCATGATTAATGGCAGCGCCGACGGACGGTAGGGTCAACAGAAAAATATCATTTTAATTTATGGTGTGAAATATTTTTCACTTCCTATTTATAAAAAAAAATACATGCACATATTTAAACTGATAATTATATAAACTATTAAGTTTATTTGAATAACTATTATTCCTAGTAAATTTCTAGTAATTTAATAATGAGTAATGTAACATTTAAAGTTAATGGAAGATCGTGGAAAGTGGCAACAGCTCCAGCGACAAGAGCATGGCTCCTAAATTATAAATAAATGAACTTAACCCACGTTACTTATCATTAAAGTAATAGAAATCTGTGAAAATTCGCTCCTAATACAATACACTTATCTAATATTATAAGAAACAATAACAATTATACGATATGTATTATATACATGTACAATTTATAGAACACTAACTTTTGCCCGCGGCTTCCCTGGCGCTTATAATTTAACAAAATCCTTTCTTAGGAGATGCCTACGTCATAGTAGCTTTATACATGCAAAGTATCAGCCCGATCGGTTTAAAATTGTTTCATAAAACTTTCATCACTTATTTTATCCCCTTGGGGGTAGAATTAATGAAAATCCTTTCTTAGCGGATGCCTACGTCATAACATTTACCTGCATGCCAAATTTCAGCCCGATCCGTCCAGTGGTTTGGGCTGTGCGTTGATAGATCACTATGTCAGTCACCTTTGAGTTATATATATTTAGATTCTCGCTGACTTTATATATTTTACGATGTACACAATGTTAGTCTTATATGTAGGGTATTAAACCAAATTTACGTTAGTAGTACATGACTATTGACTTCACTAAAAGTAATTTTTGAACTTTTCACACATTTCGACCACGTTGTAACTTTTTTGCTGTCGGTACGTGCCAGATTTGAAGCAGTGCGGAGTCCGCGCGGGTCGAGCGCGGCGTATTCCGCACGATGCGCGGAAGGTGGCGGCGTGCGGCGAACAGATAGTGTTGGACGTCCGCAAAAGTGCGGATTAACACGCCGCCGGTAATTTATTGCGGATCCGGATGTCCTTACACTAATATGAGGAATTCTTTTTTTGAACTTTTGAATTTGGAATCAACAAGTCCGTTATAAAATTGTATATTATATTATTTGTTTAGTTTAAGTATGTGATAATTTAATTAACTAAAAAATTGTACGCTTGATATAAGCAGATTTTGCAAGGGCCATGTTTTTGTATAACATCATATATGTATGTACCCAAAATCTATTGCAAATAAATTTATTATTTTTTTTTTTTTTTCCTAAAAATTCTCATCTCCCCTCTTAAGGAGAGGAGATGGCAACATACCCCCGGCAGAAGCACAGTCGGCCGGGGTTCAGGGCCCCAGGGAGAGAAACCGGCGTACAATGCGGGCAGAATCTAACAGCACCGCTTTCTGCATCTTTCCCGGGAGTGAGCCGCCTTATTATTATTATTATTATTATTATAAGTTTCGCCACTGTTTCGTCTATTTAATTAACAATTTGTATTGACTAAAATAAAATAAAAATTATTAGATATCAGATGTATCGTTCTCATAATAGTTTTCAGATATAGCTTGGAAGTCTAGTGTTGACTGCTCGGCGACCAAACTGTGACGGTGGGAGTTTAGAAGTGCCCATGGTAGGAAGTAATGGAGTGATGCACCCGCTAGCGCCAAAGGTTTATCGGTTTACACTGGCGGGGCACCAGTGGAGAATGAAATGAAATGGTCTCTAGCTAGTAATGGGATCATTTGTCCACATTACGATGTTCTATATTCAAATTCAAATTCAAAATATTTATTCATTAATTCATAGGGACATTTTAGTCGCTTTTGAACGTCAAATTTTGTATATTATAATTTTCTCCCTACCGTCCAGTTCAGTATATACATCCAATTGAGAAGAATTAGCAAAAAACTTAATTGTGTTACTTTTTTTTAAAACCCAGGTTATTTACAATGTCTATGTCTAACATTAAATGGAAATCCCGTGCATGAACAACTATTGCCATGCATGCTCGTCATTCAAGTAATCGTTTAGTGAGTAATAGATTTTGCTCAATAAATATGATTTAACAGATGTTTTGAATTTATTTAGGGGTAATTTCAGTATATCCTTTGATTATCTTATTATAAATTTTATACCTATTCCCATAAAAGAAAGATTTCAACGGCCCGAATGAGAAGCCAATTGCGGAAAATCGAGTCCAACCTACACTACACTACACTACTCCCATAAAAGACCTATTGACTTTTTCTAAACGATACTCGGAGACAGCAAGTTTGTCTTTAAATCTAGTATTAATATTATGATTCTTGAAAACTATTTCTAATCCCTATATTATGTATTAGTATGGTATGGGTATAGTATGGGTGTACTAGTATAGTAGTATTATAGAATTAAGCGCTTTACACCTGGCGATATTGAACGTGTTAATCCCAGATTGAATTAGAATATCGTGTACACAGAGTTAAGATCATATATAACCTGCTCGCATACGTATGGACAAATATACAGGATGTTTCTAGTTAACATCTTACTAATAAACTAAACATAAACTAACAAGCTGGCAGCAATAAAAAGTGGATTTTCCACCACCTTTTATTGCTGCCAGCTTGTCTACTGTTATTTTTATAGACTTTGTATTTTTGATATCTTTTTTTTACATGTCACTTTTGAGTTGACTTTTCCATCGCTGGACGCCTCTTTAGGAAATATTAAAGCTTTTTATTTATAAGTCGTTGTGTTCCTGCTCCATTCACACTTTTATTATATAATATTATATATACGCGCCAATGGCATTCGACTTTCTCTGGCTACTCCCTAAACTATATGGCGTAAGGATTAATAGTTAGATTAACAGTAATCTCAGAAACTACTGATGATGATGATAATGATGTATCATATACATCATTATCATAATTATTTTATCTTATATCATTAGTTTTATTCTTGTAAGTTTAAAAATAAAACTACCCTTTCTATAACAATAGTGTTGATTCGAAGCTTTGCATTAAAAAATACAATTGCATAATATTATGTAAAATCAAAATAATTTGCATTAAGATTTCATTGAAGCGAGAAAGTTGTTATTGATATTATATTAAAAATTGTTACAATAATCTACAAATTATATCTGATATTTTTGAGAGCAGCCTGTATAATGCAAGTGAGCAGTCCGCCGTAACAGGGGGTTTATGTAAAGTAAAGACGGTGGGAGCAACATGTGCGGACGCACCTGACGGACACGCTGTATAATACTGTGTCTGCGATTCAAGATTATATTCCAGATTTGAATTATTTTATATATACATATATATATAATAAATAAACATAAATAATAATATTAAATAACCTTGGACAATTAACACAGCGCCATCTAGTCCCACGGTAAGCAGAGCTTATATTACGGGTACTAAACAACTGATATGAATACTTAGAAATTTCTTTTTACGTAAATACATACATAATATCATAGAAAAACCCAGACCGTTAGAAACAATCATACTCATGAATACAAATGTTTGCACCGTGCGAGGAATCGAACCCGCGACCATCGGAAGTAAAGTGGTGTGTTAAATCGCTAGACCAACGAGGACGTCTAGTATTACTATTAGACTTAACTTGTCTAGTATTTCATACATGGATTTGAAAAGGATTTAAAAGGCAATAAGCACGTGCTACTCGCGTTAGAAACAATCATACTCATAGATACAAATGTTTGCACGACATCGAACCCGCGACCATTGGAAGTAAAGTGGTGTGTTAAATCGCTAGACCAACGAGGACGTCTAGTATTACTATTAGACTTAACTTGTCTAGTATTTCATACATGGATTTGAAAAGGATTTAAAAGGCAATAAGCACGTGCTACTCGCAACAGTTATATTTCAGGCGTCCATAGACAACGTTCATAAACCGTTTACCTTCATAGTTCAAACTGGTAGGTGTAGTGTATTGGGTGTAAAAATTTACTTTTATAAAGATAACAAAAGATATACAGGAAATACCTTTTAAAAAAATTATAACCGTCTGTTAAATCATATCTATTGAGCAAATTACTCACTAAACGATTACTTAAATGACAAACGTGCATAGAAATTGTTGTTCATGCACGGAATTTTGATTTAATGTTAGACATAGACACTTATATAAGTGTACAACACAAATAAACCGGTATTAAATAAATATAAATTCAGTTGATTTTCTTCAGTTCTTCTCAATTGATCTGTATATTGAACCGGCCACAATGTCCTATATGAATAAATAACTTTTGATTTGATTTGATATGAATAAAATGTCTTTAATATACCACGCACATTTAAAAACATTACTTCGAAATAACACCCCAGAGATGCATTCGAAATTCGAAATCAATCGGAGCAACCATTAATTTTCGTATTCGTATGTTCGCGCCGAGCAAATGTTGTATCGAAATGAAATCGAATTAAAATCGATTCAGAATTCGAATGCGTTCGTAGAGACCAATCGAGCGTGGTTTAATGGTGTGATTATGCGAAGTTGCTGACTCGACAACTGTTCCAAACTTTTATACAATAATAAATGGTGGATATTAACGATTTTTTTTAACAATTTATTGGTCCTGATAAATTTACAGTTACTGTTACTATTAGGTGACATTTTAGGCGCCTTAAATGGCAATTGAAGAGGTTACAATGTAAACTGTACTTTATAATGATAATTCATGTCAATATTGTAATTACCTATGTTGTACAAAACTTTTAGTGCCTACAAATATGATATATCTTACTAATATTATAAAGTTTGTGAGTATATTTAGTTGGATGTTTGTTACTCGTTCAAGCAAAAACGACTGTATTTTGATAAAGCTTCACCTTAATATAGCTTCTACATGAAAATAACTCATAGGCTATAAATACACCCAGACCGATACAAACAATCATACTCATGAATACAAATGTTAGTATCGTGCGAGGAATCGAACCCGCAACCATCGAAAGTGAAGGTATGCTAAACCACTAGACCACCGAGGCCGTCGAATATGGGTTGCTTTTGGTTGTTAGAACTACAAACAGAAATAATCTTTATTCAAATAAATTTAACACAAAGAAACACTTTTAAATAATCATATCTCTTGATTGTATAACTCATTCGGAACGCAGATTCATCACTCACAAGAAGAACGAGTAGAAAACTTGCATGTACTCTTTTTAAGAAATATTGTTCAGAAGTCTAAGTACATTTTTAGGGATATTGTGTGAACGCATACTACCATATAGCAAAGTTCATAAATAAATGAATTACTTGAGTAATAAAATACTAGTCTTTAAGGGCGAAACTACTAGACGACTACACTCTATTCTTAGGAATATTTTTAATAAACACATAAAAATATTATCATTAATAAGCCATCAACAAAAGCCATACAATAACAATCGTAAAAACCCTTCATGATAAATCATTAAAAAAATCTATCGCCTCGTACTGGCAGGCCGCGAAGCGATCAAATCTAACGAAACATAAATTTAAATTTAGAACCGCTACCCTTTGAATCGCCCTTACGTATTTCAAAAATCATCAAGCGATGGATTATCGCACTCTTTGTATTTAAACCCTATTGCTGCGGATTAAAGTCGATATTGTTACTGTATTTCATGCGAATGGTTCTCGTACCTTAAAGCGCTGTTTTCACAAAAAGAGTTTAATAGAATTTGGCGTATCTCACTAATGGAACACTGGTATAATGAAATAAGGTACTTTGGTCCGTAATGGCGAATGTCCCGGGCGATTTATTAAAAACTGTTCGTTTTTCAATATGCAACCATTTTGAATCTGCTTCGTTATCGTTTCGAGATTTGAATTTTTTGTTATGGACTAAATATTTTTATGCATAAATACTTCTTTTGGCTTGTAATTATCGTAATCTTTTTTTTTATTTATGAGAGTTCGGAGATTGTTTTGTTTCGAAAAGAGGTTTATTGTATAATATAGCGTTAATTCAAAATATTAACATATAACATTCGAGATTAATATTTTCACTTGCAGATAGCTAATGGTATAAGAAGTAATTTAGGTTACTTTTATTTTAGAAATATTATTTATTTTAAATAAAGAAAGTTAACGTCGACGTCTATGTGACAGACTCGACCCATTGGCTTTGCGGCGAGATATTGCATCTCTGTGCATTTTCTACCGCATATATCACGGGGAGTGTTCTGAGGAATTGTTCGGATTAATACCACCTGCTGAGTTTCACCACCGTACCACCCGCCAGAAACTGAAATACCATCCTGATCATCTGGATGAATGGCGGTCTTCCACAGTGCGGTTTTCTAGAAACTTTTTGTCACGCACAACCACATTGTGGAATCACCTTCCAGCAATGGTATTGAAATTGAAACCTTCAAGAAAAGAGCTTATTCCTTTTTAATAGGCCGACAAAGTACTTGCAATTCCCCTGGTGTTGCGGGTGCTCATGGGCGGCGGTATCACTTACCATCAGGTGAGCCGCATGCTCGTTTGTCTCCTATGTTATAAAAAAAAAGTTAAGTTCCACGCGGACTAAGTCGAAGGTAACAGCTAGTAAATAATATATGTATCGTCACTGCTGTTGTCCCAGATAGGGTAGTCAGAGGTATCTTTAACTGTCGACGTCATAGTATCCTGAACACTTGATATATCGACATTTCCTTTTAGTATATTTGAATCCAATGTGACAGGGAGCGAACGGTTTATCGGTTCGTTTTTTATTAGTGTTTCCATCAGCAGAGAATCAGTCAAATACAAATTAACACATATACTGTTATCATTTCTGGTTATAGATAATAGTGTGGCACAAGATGGTCACCTATGAGCAGTGACTCGGGCAAAAGGGCAATAATACTTTTTTTTTGGTGTCCACCAGATTGAAGCCGCGGCCCTTTAATTGTACGTCTAGGTAGTTATCTATAAGGCTACAATGCACACATTTTTGTCTCTTCAAAAATATTTCATGAACATGTAAATTTTTACCACAGTTAGCGATACGTAGAAAAAAAATCTTATTTCAAACAAAAAGAAAACGCAGACTTAAAACAATTAAGTGTCTTATAAAACCACCTCGACTGAATTATCTTAATCTGCTTCCATATACCAACTGTCAAGTCCTTGCAAAAAAGCAGAAAAAAGCACGCTTATCTCCATCTACCCACTGCGAACAAAGGGGGGTGGATATTTAGCATAATGAGTGACATCTCTCCAACGTTTAGGGGGAGCGAGACGGCCATACGCGGTTCGAATGTGTTAGAACGGGACGGCGAGTGATTTAGAGAGAACAATATCGCAATCTTGTTTCTAGACCATTTCCTTTAATTAGTGGTAAAGGACACTGCCAATTTATTTGGCGCGTTATGTTGGCGATAGTGGTTTGGTGTTGGCGTACAATGTTTGCGTGGAGGGTTGGACGAAGTATGCAAACATTAATTAACAATAATAATAATGTTTTAGAAGAATTCAGCGCGTTATGTTGGCGATAGTGGTTTGGTGTTGGTATAGAATGTTTGCGTGGAGGGTTGGACGAAATGCTCAAATGTCAATTAATAATAATAATATTTTAGGACAATTCATACAGCGTCATCTAGTACCAAGCTAAGCAGAGGTTGTGTAATGGATACTGATTTAGTTACTTTTTTAATGTACATAGAAAACACCTAGACTGATACAAACAATCATACTCATGAATACAAATGTTTGTATCTTGCGAGTCCTCCAATTATTCTCATTTAGTGAAAATATAGCTTATATATATAATAATACAGCTCATAATAACACGTAGGCTATAATTTAAAAAGAAAATATAATTGGGCGAAATATAATGACACATATAAATAAGTGTAATGCAGACGAAGTTGCGCAGATCAGCTAGTATAGAATACAAATAGCAGATTTCCCATACGACCAGTAAGCATATTATCCACGTTGTATACATATAAATGTATATATGACAGCGAGCAGCCCAGTAAGCCATAACTCAGTGCTGCCATAAGACTTGGTTCGCACATGATAAATGTGCCGAGCACTGTTGATACCATTCAACTATGTTTAAAGCGCTGAATTATGTTGTTTATATCATTAAAATAGAATTATAGAAATAATCTGTATGTTGGAAACTCTAACAAAAATAACTATTAAAACTTCTTCAATAATTTATTTCACAATATTCAAATATAGAGCGCTTTGTTCTCTAGATTACGATTGTCTTTTGTTTTATGTTCTTCAATATTAGTTACACCGTTGATTATATCGATATTGTAATAATAAATATATAATTACAATTTATTTACAATTACAATTATATAATTACAATTTATTTACAATTTGGTGTTTTATAATTGTTTTCAAAGATTACATCCACGCACCTCGTTGGGATTCACACACTGTATTCAAATAAACTTAATATAAGCACATTAGAATAATCATATTTTTACATTCTACAACTTATTCGGAACGCAGACTCATCACAAGAAGAACGAGTAAGAAATGCGTGTTGCTCTTTTAAATAAATGTTGTTCTGAATTACATTTTTATAAATTTTGTATGACTACAATTACAGATTAATTTAAAAAATAGTTTATTCTACTATTATAAAGAGGAATTTGTGACTTTTAATTAGTAATTCACGAATTTTAGGAAATGGTTTTAGTATTGGATTTCTAATTTATCGAGAGTATGCAAAAGGAGCGGAGCTGCAATAAAAAATGTTGCAAGAACGGGAAAAATGCGTCAGGTAGTATGATTGTGAAATATAAATAATTTATTGTTTATAGCAAGCCACTTATATATATGAACGATAATAGAAATATAAATAAGGAACAAGCCACTTTAAAAATTTATAATTGTCTTTTAAAATTCGAAAATATATTTTTTTATATTATCATATCATAAGTGGCCAGTTCGTGGTTCTTTTTGTTAACATTTGTTTGAATATTTAAAATTAAAAATGAATGTTCTCAAATTAAAATATTATTTTTAAATTTCGAACATAGATATAATTTATTTTACAATTCTATTCTAGTTAGGTATGTACTCTACAATTTTGAAAATTATAATATAGTTATTGTTATCTTAGAATTATCTCTAAAATTCTTCATACAAAACAATGTCAGGGAGATTCTTTTAAATATATATATTTTAATTTGTGTTACATTTGTAGTATTATATTACTATACATATTATTATATAACTAGTATTTACATAACCTAATTGTACAACTAAGAACTAAAATAAAAAGCTTAAAAAAAAAAATAGATATTGATAACTAAAATATTTTGAAAATAGATTTTGCAATGATTATGATTTATTTCTTTAATAATTATGCATTAAAAAATATGTACTAGGTACGTATTTCAAAACGAGGTTCATTTTCCCACAAAATTTTCATAAAGCCGCCACAAATCGCGCGCGATGTAATCATTAAACAAAGACATTACAAACCATCTAGTGCAAGGGTTAGCGACTGAATCTTTCCATCGAATTAACCCTTCAAAACCGACCGGGGTAATAAAGGCCCCGCGGCAGGGCGACATGGTTGTAACATTAAATTGAGACATTTAACATTGGGTGCTTTTGTGCTAATGGTTTACAAGGATCTGGAATGACAGCGTGGCGAAAGGTAATTTTAAATACGGATGTCATGTTCATATTCAATTAGATACAATAATAGTATGTTACAATATAAGTGCGTTATGATGCTTATAACACACGAGGTGGATTTTCAGTCCGAGACAAAAGCGAGGGGGTAATAGAGCCGAGTGTGTTAAATACGCAAGTATATCGTTGGACACGTCTCAAACAATTTCGAGAAAAAAATAAGAATCACGATATTATATTTTTTTTATTTTGGCACTTTCCTACAGTTTTGATTTTTTTAATCAGCGCGCTGCCTACTGGCAGGTACCGATCGGCCGTCATTATTATTAATTATTATTCGATATTAGATCAAACAAAAAAGCAAATAGTGCAGTTATGGAATGTAACTTCACTATTTGCGTTTATAACGCACGCGTATTTTAAAAGCTTTATATATCGAAAACCGGTGAAATTAGATAGATAGATCAAATATACTTTATTTGTAACACACAGTAAAGAAAAAGGTGTTACGCATCCTAGTATAGAAGGACTTTCGGAAATAGCATTTGCACTGTCCCCAATACGCACGCGCACCAAATGTTTGATCAGCAATAAGCATCACGCCATTTAGAAATAGTTACATTTCATTTTTTATAGAATATATATAAATCAATCATATTCTGTTCTAACATCGAACTATAAGCATTGTAATTGTTATTTTCTATTAATAAATTTAAGTTAAGAAAAAGGTTGGATTTTTTTTCCAACCTCCAGCTGTAGAATCCATAATTAAGGCATAAACAATATATTAAAGGACAACAAGTATAGTTACAATAAGGCTGCTGTTGCTGAAAACAATCTTTCCAAACCAACCTTAGGGAAACGGATTGAAAAACTAAATGAAATTAGATCGACTTTACGAGCAAGTGTGTTGAAAATAATCCTATAGTACCATGAATGATTGTTGCAACTATTATTGTGTAGCCTAATTAAATAATATATATAGTACAATCAATCAATACATATGTAGATAGTACCAAACTCATTAGGTTTATACGTTTTAGATTACCCGAAGATAATTTTTTAGGGGTTTGAGCTATTGTCAGGTGCCTGTAGCACGGGATCTACGTAAAACTCCTAAGTCCCTTTTTCATAGTTCGCTGCCTAAGACCCGTCAGTGACAGGAATTGAAAGATATTCTTAGGAGCGATGTTATACTGTTGTTCTTGTTATACTGTTACTTGTAAACAAACCTAAATACTTTTTCCTTATTATGTACTCAATATATACATACAAACGGACAGACCAGGACTTACTCATGAATACAAATGTTTGTATTGTAATACTATCGAGCATCACAAAGGAAGTATGCTAAACGGCTAAACAATCTAGGTAGATCGTTGGTTATTAAAAATCCTATTTTGTAACTATTTTTTAATTGATAGATTTTTATATCACAATGACTTAGCAAAAAATAGTATAATATATATAAATATATATTCACCTTTATCTCCCATTGGGGTAGACAGGAATTAAGATATTTCAAATGCTCAACATGCTAATACAAAAAACTTGACGTTCATATGTGTCTAACATGTCCTACATAAATTTATGATTTTTGATTTGATTTGAAAATATCTCGATTCATACTTCTTTTGCTAATTCTAGAAAATACACTAATTTTATCGTACGGCTCTGCGTAAGTCGTGCAACTTTATTATTTTCTTTATCGATATTCTAATAATAATGTAACTTGGCAAGATTGAAGAAAGAATCTTGGCTGTGGCTAAATCCGGGGGAAAATCAACAAAAAATAGTTCATAAATCATAAAGGAAGACGGGTGTACGGAATTCTGTATACGTAATGAGCTGGTTTTGTTTGAGGGTTAGTATTTTTTTATCGTTTCGTATGGAATCGAAAGTCGGATGTATTAACTTAGAATATGTTTTATTTTGTAATGATGATCAAACAGTGGTCATGCCAGTGCTAACGCTGCGTAGTGTGGGCACTATTATAATATTAATAATACACTAATAACCATGCCACAAAGCCTAAAAATGGTTAGCGCAAAGCCGTGATAATGAAACATAATAATAAAACTCTTTATTGTCCATAAAATAAACAAATAATTACAAAAAAGAAAAACGTAAAAATATGCATATAAATGGAGACCAAGCTGGTCAAGCAGACAATTTCTTACAGAAAAATATGATGTGTTTTTTTAAAACAGATACTAAATTGACAGGTGTAAATGTCAAATTTTAAAATAATGTTACCAGCTGCAGTGGGGTAGTGCTGTACCTGAAATACTATGATTGTTGAATCCTAATTTTTCAGTCTAGACAATTAGTTTTAAATTTTTCTACGAAGTTTCCACGAAGTTTATGCAAGATATTTCTTTATCAACAACACACAAGCAAACTATTTGGCAGCTGTATTAGGTGAAACTGAGATACCGATATTTCTGATATTCTTCAGAGTTTACTTCTATATCGGAAATAGCAATATTAGCATAAGCTGTCTACAACTCAAAAAAGCCACGACCTCGCATGTAACAACTAATTTTTAATAAATACGCACTAAAATAAACATATCAATTTCACGCAACCTCTAGTTTTAAAAATTTATATTTATTTATATTTATATGTATAAAACTAGAGGAGGCGTATTCGTCGCCGAACAGTCAACACTAGGCTTTCAAGCTATATAAGAACTCTTTTTTTTAATGCCTGATGATGCCATGTTCAGAGGTGAAACACGTGTCGCAGTATAGGTGTAGATTCAATAACAGTCGGGCTTTGATCACCAATAGAGAAGGTCGTGACGGTGATCAAGTTACAAGACTGAATATTTGTAATCACATACTAATTGTAGCGGAATTAAGCAAAATAATAAAGTATTATAAAGCATTATTTACGATTAACATAGAAAATGAATAAAATTAAAGTAACGAATTAAAGAAACCGCATCCCCTACTTTGTAAGAGACGCAGTTATTCACCCGTCGTTTCCTGCCCTGTGTTCCGTCGGCATTGTTTTCTTTTTTCCTTTATACCTCTCTCACCGACAACTTTTTCTGTTCATTTGTTTTTTATTCAGCGACCAGGATTTCTTGAAGCCGTTTCTCACATTCATATTGTCCTCAATTCGCATATAAAAACTTCAGCTTTCTCAATGTACTGCGCTGAAACTTTGGAAATATGATTTTACGGTTCTAATAGTCTTATTTTTCTTGCCACAAATATTTTTCTTCAGTGTAAATATAAATTTAAAAAAAACTATTGCAAAACTCAGGTCAAGACTTTCATTGAGGTTACATATTTCAATGAACTGAAGGGTTCAGTCTCCCAGAATACCAGGTACCTATTGACATACGTCTGTTACGCACAATAATGACGTGATAACGTGATACATTATAATAATAATATTGTTTAGAGCTCCCGATGTTTCGGAAGCTCTGTAACAACATTTAAGTCGTTCATATAATACGTGAACTTCAATTTTATTCAAATTCAAATTCAAATTCAAAATATCTTTATTTATGTAGGTCTATTACAGACTCTTATGACATGCCAAATCTACCGTCAGTTCGGATAATTAATATATATAATTATTTATATAAAAAAATCTGTTCAAAAGAAAAACACACAAGTTTCTCAAGCTCATTCTTCTTGTGATGTATCTGCATTCCGAATGAGTGGTAGAATCACTATATGACTATTCAAGAGTGCTTGTACTGAGTTTATTTGAATAAAGATTATTTCTATTTCTATAATAATATATTTATCTACATTTATCTACATAGTATTATTTAATCCAGGCCAAGCCTATATCATATATACTACTATAGTTTCTTCCTACTACAAATAAGTAAAAATCTGTATATATATTATAGATATAGATTTATACCTGCGCGGAGGAGACAAATCCGACATACGCGACAACATCGCCCGTGGCACGTTCTTATCGTCCCGACCACATTTACACATTACACACGACACTGTCCTCGCCGGCGAAGACGATGACCCCAAACACACCATACATCGCAATCAACCGGCGCCTGAATAAAAAAAAAGATTTATACCTATTTGTCGTTGGATGAAAAATGACTTCGAATTTTTTGGCGGTTTGATCAAATACATCCGATATTGAGACATCAAAAAATACGATATAAGATGCACATGATCAGAATCCAACCCCATTTTGCACCACATATGTCTAAGTGGGTCGTCGTAATTAAAAGCTGCACTTTACTTGGGGTAACATAATACAATTATGTCGAATTTTTCGCGACATATGGCCTCGCCGCCGGGTTTAGGGTGGACGTGTGGTTTTTTAAAATCTTTATGCTGATTCCACTGATATTTTATCACAGGGAGATTTTATACTCTTGAGTATGGTCTCTGTAGTCTATCAGTTTAAAACGCCTTTCGTCCTGGTCGAGGATTCCATTTCTCGCGCGGTACAAACATTTGTATTCATGAGTATGATTGTTTATATTGATCTTTTGAGATTTGATCAGTCGCCTAGTAGTCGAATTTCGACTATTTTTATTGAAATTGTCATTTTATCATTATGAAGGTCCTATCGTCAAAGACTTGCTTCACGTATTAGATAAAAGAATTTTGATAATCAGCACAGAAATAAACCTCTATTCGTTGATTTGACAATTAACATTATTGATATCGATGTTTTGTTATCAGTCGTGTAATATAATGGTAGTACTTGTAATGTATTTTTCTTTCTTTCGTGCAGAAAGCAGAAAGATACCTTCTCTATATAAGCCGTAAGTGTACGACATTTTATATTCCGCTGCTCGTTTAATTTTCATAAAAAGCGGTACAATGTTTTTACTTATATCAAAGTTCTGATTCTGGAATATTTGCGTTAATTCTAAGTTGCACTATGAGAATTAAGGAATAATGTTGAAACAGCTTAATAATAAAATATAATAATAGTAATATTCTTGAATAAATCACACAGCGCCATCTAGTCCCAAGTTAAGCAGAGCTTATATTATGGGTATTTTTTGTAAATACATAATATACATAGAAATCACCCAAACTGTTACAATCATACTTCTGAATATAAATGTTTGTACCTTGAGAGGAATCGAACCCGCGACCGACGTAAAGCAGAGTGTTAAACCACGAGACTACCGAGGCCGTTAGAGTGCATGGCAGTTATTATTCAGAACACGGTCACCCTCTAACAAACGCAACTAACTGCACAGCGTCATTAGTTGGGGGACAGGTCCCATGAGTGTGTACTAAACCCAACGGTACATATGGTGTGTAAATGTTCATCGTATTGCACCCTTGAAGTAGTCGCTTTTAAGTAATACCGCAATTATATTTTATCGACCCGTGATAGAAGAATGCCTATTCGCTATAAAGGCAGAGTATACAGAGCGGCAGGCAGTGTGTCCATGAAGTTCGACACTGAATGCTACGCGCTGAAAAAGCATCGAGAACAGAAATTCAATGTTGCATAAATGAGAATGCTAAGATTGGCTGGAGGCGTAACAATGCTGGACCACATCAGAAACATCCACGTTCGAGGCAGTTTTAAGGTGACACCCATACTGGAGAAGTTTTTGGTGAGCGGCCTAAGGTGGTACGGTCATGTCATGCGGCTATCATCAGACAACAAACAGATAGACAACATTTTATTAAACTCCTTATAAAATTAATTTTCTTCGAGTGAAAGTCCCGTCATAATCAGTCAAGCCATTTCAGAGATTAGCAAAAGCAAACAGACAGACTGTAATTTTTTTTATTATTTTTACTGATGTAGTAAACGCTAACCCACCGAGGCCGTCAAATATACAGAATGATAGTATATATATATAGATATAGATATATGTCAGTACATATATAGTGACATATATGTACAGTTAACAAGAATATTCATGATTCTATTGATGTGATATCTCCGAAAATGTTATTACTGTGGAGTGCTCTGATTACACAAAGATAAATTGTATGACTGTATGTATGTATGTATGTATGTGTGTAGTAACGTACTGACCATTATAGTTATTGTGATCAGATGGCATAATACCGCCGGCGCATATGTTGTATGAATTTGACAATCGACCACGATTTATTAGTTTTGATACTTTATGTACTCAGAAAAAATATATATTTGACTATGAATAGAACATAATAGTCACATTTACATAATTAGAAAAAGTATATATTTGGTATTCTAGTAAATTCAAATTAAAAATCTCTTCATTCTCTCTAAAAAAAATATTCATGTAGGACATTTTAGCCGCTTAGGAAGGTCAAATTTTTGTATTATATTATTCAGTACACACGTGGAAAATACCTTCATAGATTTGACCAATAACGGGGCAATACGCTAGATATCTGAGATTCCTAATAACTAGAACTTTCACGGTGTTCCTCGGTACACCAGGCATTATGCCACGGGAAATGCTTCTATATTCAACCGCGAATGTTGTACCGCCGATCTCTCATATTTCGACCATGTCATAGCTGACATCTCCTTATTTTTTAAACTATAAACCCTAAAACGTTAGTTAAAAGATGTTTACAAAGTACGCGGGAATATGCGCGATTTTTTTTTGCCACGCGCAACCATATTGTGGAATCACCTTCCATTTAAATACCATTGCTGGAAGGTGATTCTACAATATGGGGCAAAAAGTTTTTGGAAAAAAGGCACTCTGGAGGACTGCCACTCATCAAGATAACCAGGATGTCCGAGATGTCACGCGCATGTAATTAGTAGCTCATGCGTTATTCTGATGTAGGTATAAGCTATAATACTGTAAGGTTTCATAAAATCTGTTCAGTAGTTTTTACTTGAAAGAGTAACAAACAACCATCCATCCATACTCATCAACGTTTGAGTTTATAATATTAGTACTCAAACGTTAGTTAAAAGATGTTTAGAAAGTACGCGGAAGCTCGCGCGAAATTTTTTTTTCCCATGCGCAACCACATTGTGGAATCACCTTCCAGCAAAGGTATTTCCGAACTGATACGATATTGAAACCTTCAAGAAAAGAGCTTATTCCTTTTTAAAGGCCGGCAACGTACTTGCAATTCCCCTGGTGTTGCCGGTGCTCATGAGCGGCGGTAATCACTTACCATCAGGTGAACCGCATGCTCGTTTGTCCCCTGCGTTATAAAAAAAAATCTTCTCAGAACCTGTTTGACTGAGAACTCACTCACTCACTCACTCATACTCAGAACATCTTTGAGGATCGATTAGGTGTATCTTCTTCTGTAGATGCCATCTCCTAGTGAAGGTTCGGGATCATTATGGCGATCTTTATTTTGTCTACTCCAACTCTGAAAAGATTTGCTGATCTTGAACCACTACCTGAGTTTTTTCAACCACGAAGTACTGCGTCTGACTGAGGGTTGCCAAAAAGGGCCCTGATGCTCATCTTAAACCGGTGCCTGAGGTATTTCAACAACGAAGTACTTCGTCTGCCTGGTCAAGTACCAGATCCCTTTTTAGCAACACTGGATTTCTCCCTGTATGATTAATTTAATATTGTATTTTTCATTCTACATTGTGTAACTCAGGTATAGCATTTTACTTTATATAATATTGTATATTGTATATATTATAATAATGTATACTTAAGTATCAAGTAATGTATACCGTGGTATACACTTACTACTATCAGACAATACAATATGCATTATAGCGTGGCTTTGTGCAAGCGCTGTTTATTTGCGCATGCGCTGATCGAAAACATTACAAGTGGGTGCCGAACTGTCGACTGATCCAAATATATTTCTCGTAGCTATTACATTGTAATCTGAAATAATATCTATAAAATTCTTATTAATATCTATACATATAAATAAAATTGGAGTGTCTGTTTCTAATATTGAAATAATCATTTTTTACTACATGCATATGAATATGTCTGTTTCTTCCGGCTAATCTTTGAAATGGCTGGACCGATTTTGACGGGACTTTTCTTGGCAGGTAGCTGATCTAATAAGGAGTAACTTAGGCCACCTTTCTTTAAAAATAAATATTTTATTTTAGAAAAATAAAGTTAAACTCCACGCGGACGAAGTCGCGAGTACACCTAGTTATAAATGCGAAAGTAACTCTATCTGTCTGTATATCTGTCGTGTTTGACGTCAAAACTACAGAATCGATTTAAATGAAATTTAGTAAAGACATAGTCAAGACCCTGAGAATGAACATAGATTTCATTAGACTTTTTAATGCAAAAATGGGTCGTAAGGGGTTGAAAGGGGAGATGAAGGGTTGTATTGAGATATCGTAGTTTTTAAAGCTAGAAAAAGAATTTTTAGTCTGTTGATTAAATATACATAAATGTGATATTCAAAGTTAGTAAAAATTTTATCCTTAAGGGTGTAAAATAAAAGCTTGAGATTTATTTTTTAAGTAAAGATACTTCTATACAACCCTTCATCTGCCCTTTCAACCCCTTACAACTCTTTTTTTTGTATTAAAATGTAGCTTATGTTATTTCTCAGTCTGTCGGTCTGGGTGTTTTATCTACATCATATGTATTATTTACTAAAAAAAATGTTTATCTTTGTATTTGTATCAGTTATCTAGTACTCATGACACAAACTTTAGCTAGCTTAACTTGGGACTAGATTTTACCTGAGAAAAAGAAGTAAATATTTTTTTATAATTTAATCATTTTGGTCCCTTCAATGTCACAATATAGACAAGTGTTTATTGATCGACCAGCTTAGGGTTCTGTACCAATACGATTCTCTTGAAAACGCATTTAACGCGTCCCATATGGTAATGGGGCACCACCATGGGGGTGTATTGTCCATAGCCGCTTTTATACCATATGGTCTAAAAATTCATAAACAAGTGTGCACTGAATCCGACTCTAATGCAGTGCGATTATGCGATTAAATTGCTTTTGAAACTCTATCAACATCCATTTTGAATCTAACACATATGGGTATAAAATTGAAAATAGTTTACAGTTTAATGACAGCTTGATCATAATTAGCGTCGCAGAAAAATATACTTTAATCTTAAAATCATAGATTGCAATTTTGCTCGTACTAAGTGCGTACAATACAAAAGTAGAAAGTACTGGTGGAAGTTTTAAATGCGTCGATACCGCTGTAAACGAACTTGTAAATCCAGTAATAAATACAAAAGATTTTGAATCAAAAAGTGATATAAATAAGGTTGGTTTTACTCTAATGGAGTTTGCAAAAGTTTTGACAATTAATAGGGTGAGTGACGTAGGAGAGCGAACTATTGAAAATATAAAAGGGATGATTAGAGTCCGAGTAGAATTGTGTTACGGGCTATTGTTGCCGACCAGACGACCATATGGTGGATTGGTATTAGTTGGCTATTCTGTATTAGGGATTGTGATAAACATATTTTAATAACAAGGTACAGGTGATAAACAGTGGCCCCCCAATTTATTAAAATGCAAATCGATTGTGATTCAACAACTCGAGTGTTGTTTTGCAGATGAAGAAAATATCTTGAGTGAAAAGAAAAAAAAACTTAGCACAGAAAATCTTTTACACAAATAAACTTAATTTAAGCACTTTTGAATAGTCATCGCAATATTTTTAATCTACCGCACATTCGGAAATCTGTCTAATCACAAGAAGAATGAGCACGAAACTTGTGTGTTGCTCTTTTAAATAATCATTGTAAGTTTAGGGGACACTTAAAAAAACTAATTGTTTTTATTTTGAAACGCTTTATATTTTCTATACTAATATTTATAGAAGGATTTGATTAGTGTAATTAATTTTTAAAACAAATATTTGACGGAATTTATATCTTTCATCAATATTAATTGCATTTGCAATAAACGCCGGCAGAGACAGTTACTTATAAAAAAATATGATAATTGTGAGAAAAAAATTAAGACTGAAAACAATTTTTCATAACTTTCATACAAACTCTACGGTCACGTTGATAACTTTAGCATGGAACGCTAAAATACGTTTTCAGATTACTACCTTATTTTGTAAAGCAAAAAGTTCATTTTCGTGCGTATTCTATTTGGTATATTTTACAATTAATTAGCATTAGTTGGATAATGTTTTCTGCTTCCAATGTAACGGAAAGAAATCGACATATAATAATGTAGCAACGCTCAAAATGTATTTTCAGAATTCTACCTTATTTATTAAGACAAAAAGTTCAGTTTTCTGAGTATTCTATCCCATATATTTTACAATTAATCCTTCAGAGCCGGACAAATTTTACCACAACCAATGTAACGGGAAGAAATCGTCCAATACATGTAACATGAAAGAGTTTAATGGAATCATCTCCTCTGAGAAAACAGTCGATTTCATCTGAAACTAATCTGTCCTATGGTGTAAGATGGAATTCTCGGGAGTGCCGGCCAATCAAAGTTGCAGATGTGCCCTCCGACATTTTGTCATCAGTCAGCACCGTCCCATTGTTTGTACGTCACTATTAGTTGTTTCCTTTCTTTTATTTCCTAAAAACTATTATAAATATCATTATACTAACGCTGCTCCCCTGCTTCGCACGTAATCCTATGGACCTCTACTTTTATAAGAATAGTATATAGTTCACGTAACTATAGGTATTTATTGATAAAATGTATGCAAATATTTAAAAAAAAATATTGGGATTCTGCACTTCTCTATATAAACTTTCGTACACGTCCACCAGCGTAATTTTCATGAGAAGTGGTGCAAAGTTTTTGCTTCACGTATTAATATGTAGATGATTTAGTTTTTTATAAGTGAAAGATTTATCAACAGACAAGACAGACAAATAGTCTGTATTATTGTATAATAGTCTGTAATATTATTTATATATTTATACTTAAATAAAGCTGTGTAATGTAGTCTCAAAATAAGCAATCTTGTCTAATCTAGCAATGTTTATACATTATAGATATTTAAATGAACATTTTTAATAGATATACAACATAAAAATACACAATCTAATACAAACAATCATATCTATATTAATGTCGTAGCACCCCGTCACAGAATATGCTGAGCGGAGACCCATTTAGAACCATTATGACCCAAATTGTAATGAAAAATTTTTTGTTGTATATTTTATGTGTATTAAACAAACGTATAGTACGTTCTTCCTTTCTTTCTTTCATATTATTAAGTATATTAGGATTCAAACCCTGAATAGATTTATTAATTAAGCTCATTTTAACACTTTTTACCACTACACCATCGCCAGATAATGTAATAGTAACATTTCTTTAAGCTAAATAACGCGAGCATATCCTTAATACTCTAAAGTCGACAATAATGTAATTGATAACAAAATCTCTGCACACCCCTCGCATTGGCCGCGTGCGTGATAATATGAGTCACGTGACTGCAATTACTTATCAACATAAGCGAACCCAAGATGCATATGAGTTGTTTTTTTTTAATTTTGACATTTTCGTGAAAAGCCACCAAAAAGTATTAATAATAAAAAATATTTTAAATAGATACATATACTAGCTTTTGCTCGCGGCTTCGCTCGCGTTAATTTATCCTCTTAGGGGTGGAATTTATCAAAATCCTTTCTTAGGGAATGCTTACGTCATAGTAGCTTTATGCATGCAAAGTTTCAGCCCGATCGGTTTAAAATTGACAAAGTTTCATATAAACTTTCATCCCCTATTTTATCCCCTTGGGGGTAGAATTAATCAAAATCCTTTCTTAGCGGATGCCTACGTCATAACATCTACCTGCATGCCAAATTTTAGCCCGATCCGTCCAGTGGTTTGGGCTGTGCGTTGATAGACCACTATGTCAGTCACCTTTGTGTTATATATATATATATATAGATTATAAAGATGGTGCTTTTAAATTTATTCATGACATATATTGAATATTTATTTATTAATTTTCATTAAATGAAGTAGAAATCAAAGGTCACAAAAGGTCAAAAGTAGAAATCTTCGCAGGAATTTTTAAATCAATATACAATTTAAGAATCTACTTCAAGAATTTGATAAACCTGAAAAGCATAATACATCTGTAGCGCTCTCTTGTAAAGTTTTAATCACTAATATCTAACAACAACAATTCACTTAATTAAACAACATTTAAATTTTTTTTTTTCATGACCATCACATTTTACTAAATTTATTCTTTCAGATCTTTAGAGTAATTTTAAAGAAAAACTGAATAAATATACAACAATTACAGCATTAAAATAGAACGATCCCCCTTCCAGTTCAAACAGGAATTGAAATTACGACAGTAAACCCGAGCTTCGAACTCCTAGCGGTACTCTCAGACTAAAGTCGAATCCATCAGGCGAGAGTTAGCCTTCAGCTGCTCCATAAGTCCTTCTACAGGTTTGGAGTGCCATCTGCACTTGCTCCCTATCTTTCAGTTAATCTGTAAAGGCTAGATGCGACCGCAGCGTTACAATACTTAAAAAAATCCTAAGTAAATAACTATCGTTCGGTGAAGCTGTAAAAGTCAGTCGCAGTGTTAGAACACTTCGAGTAACGCAGGCATAAATAAATAATCTACAGAATTAAAGACCTTCCATTTTACTAGTCAATTAGAAAGAAAGAAATAGAAATAGAAATAGAAATAATCTTTATTCAAATAAACTCATTACAAGCACTTTTGAATAGTCATATTTTGATTCTACCACTCATTCGGAATGCAGATTCATCACAAGAAGAATGAGCAAGAAACTTGTGTGATGCTCTTTTTAATAGATGTTTTTTTTTATATAAATAATTACAGTATAACAAGTAAGAGGCATGCGATAATCAAAGAAGTCGCTACGCACTCATTATTAATGTAATCAGATAATATGGTCAGTGCTATATATAGATTTAAAGTTTTTCTATAAAAACATTATTATCGTTAACGAATTCTTCAATTTGATAGTAAGCTTTTTTGCAAAGGAACTGTTTTATTTGACATTTAAATCTTTTTTCTGGCAGATTTATAACAGACTCTGGTATTTTATTGTAAAACCTTACGCAATTGCCATGAAACGAATTACTAACTTTAGCCAAACGACATTTAGGTAAAATCAGTTTGTTATTGTTACGTAAGCTTTTATTAGTGCAATCACTAACTCTTTTGAAACTGTCTATATTCCTTCTGGCATAGATGATAATAAAAATCATAAAATAATAGATGATAATAAAAAATAAAGAAATAAAGAAAGAAAGAAAGAAAAATATATGTATTTGGCGCATACAAAACAATCATACAACATATTACAAAAATTATAACTAATTATTTTAGATAATAATTTCCAAATCACCAGGTTAAAGAACATCAAACAACATGTACAACAATCTATCAATGTACTCAATGTGTCAATTGGAACACTGATGGTATCTTAGTATTTGTCGTACCCAGTTAATAAGATGTCAGGGCGACGCGTCGAGATGTTGCCGAGATTGATGGATGCTGCGAGCACGGTGGGCCGACACGAAATGTTCCCGTTGTTTACTTCGCACAGTTTTTCTTTAAATATTCTGAGTGGTGTAGTAGTTTTGTTGTCTTCTCAATTTCCAATGGTTGTGGATTCTATGATATATATACTATCTAGTTTTTTTAAAGTAGAAAACATACTTGCTACTCACTTGATGCCATGAGCACCTGCAACACCAAGGGAATGCGTATGCTGACTGGATGTTCCTATGCGGCCCTGGTTTTTTAATTGGAACGATTCTCCTAAGTTTGAATATAACATAAAAAATATAAACTAGGGTAGCAAAACACTACAACTAATCTATACGACAAAATAATAATAAAATGTTGACACAGTATTAGTCCAGTAGTACCTAACAGTACAATCTTCTCTTGGTTTGAGATTATATGTCGACTTGTGGTAGCTAAGTTCAGGTCTATAATTCTATTTTAAAACGGAAATCAAGAAATGGTGAATGTTGCTGACGTACTGGCCATATTTATTTATTTGTACAATTTACAATAATGGTTATTGAAAAAATATTTAACAGCAATCCCTGCACTAAACTCAAGGCTTGTATCGCAGGAATCAGAAATCTTTAAGTTTTGTATTTTCTATTAACAATTTTATTACATATTTTTGTATACCGAACACAGTCTAATAAAGAATTTTGACAGACAACAGTGACTAACCTTCTATTCGGTTAGATGTCCTCAAGAAGACTATGAATAAAGATTAACACAATCGTGATCATATGCTTTGTAGTGTGTAGAAAAAAATATATACCAAATTATCATAACATTATAAATATTAATATATTTATTAACATACGCAAATAATACGTGAAATTATATATTCCATTTACGGCTTCAAAGTTGTAAATATAAAAACTGATGAATTAGTAATTATAACTAAAAATATTCTCTTAAAATCTCATTAGCACACCCCGCAAAATAAATGGAACAGATTTTCATTGAGAGCGAACGAATGGTGAAAAAAATGGCTAAAATCTGACAAATGGGTTTCCTTTAACGTCTGCGCCTATCTTATTATCGTTACCGACTACCGAACAGAACTCTCATTTGGATCTTCTTTTTACATCTCAATAAAAGTTGCGCAAACAATTCTAGCCTCTACGAACCCTTGCAGCAAAGTTACAAGTTCCTTGAAAATTTTCAGTGTATTAACTTTAGCAGCTTTCACATCATATTCAACACTATCTACTTCAGCTTTGGGTTTATTTTATTTTGTAATGCTCTCGAGTAAGATATCAATTTGAGAAGAAGCGTCTGTGTTAATAGCATTATTCGCAATCTCATCCATACACTCGAGGGTTAGGCCGACTATGGAAGAAGTATCATTTTTTATGCGACATATAAAACATATTTATAGCAATCATAATCGCTGGAGTTTTCCTACTGCCATGTTTGGACAAGATAAATATAAAATAATAGCTGAAAAACTTCTTTATTCCAATAAAGAACATTTTTCCTAGCAAAAACATTATTTGGATGTCGTTCTAGTTTTTTATTATGTGTATATATTTGAATCATCGACTGGCTAGTTCTCAAGATACTATTACAAAAGTAGCATACCAAATGTTCATTATCATTAAAAATATATTTTAAAAATTAAATTTCAATTATATAAAAATATAGAAT
The DNA here is from genome assembly GCF_030625045.1 of Achroia grisella. Lineage (NCBI taxonomy): Eukaryota > Metazoa > Arthropoda > Insecta > Lepidoptera > Pyralidae > Achroia > Achroia grisella. The sequence continues at coordinate 4,535,373 of NW_026712908.1, forward strand.
ATTCAGTTTGTAATTCTATTATGAATATAAAAATGTTACTATAATAAATTATTTAAATTGAAATTGGTTTTTATTTTAAATATTAATTTATCATAACAACTTATTTAAGTCTCTCTTCAGAACTCAGAAGATGTAATATATGTAATGTAAGAGGATGATTTTGACCACACTAACTACATTACTGAATATAACTTTCAGTTTTCATATTTTTGCATCAGTTTTTAATTTATATTATTATGCATCAATTAAAATGCTTAATATCAACAATGCATTCTTTTGATATTATATTTTTGTTGACGTTACAACAAACAAAAAGCGACTCATGGATTTCAATATCATAATGCTATTGTTAAGCTGACCCTACCGCTACTCAATGCGCTCTCAATTCGCGGCTGTTATTATTATCTTGACCCGGTGATTGAGCTCTCCTGCTCTTCATCTCATTGAATGCCTCGTATTGGCCGACGAGATACTTTCCCGCCTCCCGCCGTACGACTATTGGCTGTCCCCGCCACGCCCACTCAACTTCAGAAGCTCTGCTAAGGGTAGTTGAAAACCCCACTTATATATTTTTCACCCTTATGTTACGCTCGCATTCGTAAAGTTCCCGTCGGGCAGTACGCACGCGTCTCTACGATTTACGCCGCGATAATAGCGTAGAAAGTTTTAGTTTGTGTGTCGTAAGTTAAATGACAAAACAATGACAATGGACATTCAAAGTAGCTATCAAAATTATAAAGAAGCATCGCCAGATGCAAAAGACAATAATCTTAATATTGAAAGTGCAAGAACTTCGCATATTTCGAAGACAGACATGCAGTCTACTGTTTTAAATCCTGGAAAGGCATCGAAGCGGTCTTTCGATGTGGCGTTCCTGATGATGCCCGATGAAAAACTTCGAGCGAAGCAACCTGAGAGGCAGCTGAGAGTTTCAAAGCAATTATTTAATAGTGATGAATGGGATCAGTCTCAGAAGAGAATTCCAGAAATTTATAAACACAGTGAATATTCGAATGAAAATGGAATGGATGCTAAGGATCAAGATGATGACAAAATTCGTGTGAATAATAACATATCACCAAGTTTTGGTTCAGATATCAATATAGATGTTGGCACTGATGAATATCCCAGTAAGTCTATGTATTGCAGTGATTCTGAGAACTCAGATCGTTCAAGAAGTCGCCCGAACTCTAACGAAAGTGCAGCTAGACATCCTAAGTTCCTGCCAGAACACAAGAATAAAATCTTTGATGATCCCACACTGATCAGCATGCAATCAAGAGCGAGGTACGAAAATAGATATTCAGATAAACCACAGGAAATGTCTCCGAAAAGTGCTTTCACAAAGGTATCTAATTACGTCATCCGATCTCCAAATCCATCGATGAGTCCTGATAATCTGCTGTACCAAAACTCTGTGAGTCCACCGCTCTCAGCTTCAAGTCCACCATCAACTTCTTTTACTAAGACACCAGCCTTTAACAATTTGCTTACACCAGCACATTTGTTAAACGGCAACAGTTTCTTTAAAGCTCAAAATATGCAATCTTCGTCTCCAAATTATACAGAACCATTGGCACAACGGTCAAATGTAAATTATAATAAAAGTATGGAGTATCAAGATAAACATGCGGAGCCAAAGGCACAGTTACCATCGAACAAATTGAACTTTCTGCCATTCAGACCTGAGATCCCGTATCTTCCGACCGGCTCGTCATATCCTTTCGGTGTACAGAATTTCCAACAGCCGAATGCTGATTTTATGAAATTTCCAGTGCCGCCCAGAGAGCCAGTAAATCCTTTGATAGCTAACCCAGCTGCAGCAATTCTAAGTACGCTGCTTCCACCAACATTAGCAGCATTCTCATTGCCCGCGCAAAATGTTTGCGCTAAATGTAGCATCAGTTTTAGAATGACCTCAGATTTAGTGTACCATATGCGTACACATCACAAAAGCGAGTCGCAAGCAGATCCGAATAAGAGAAAAAGAGAAGAGAAATTAAAATGTCCTGTTTGTAACGAGAGTTTCAGGGAAAGGCATCACCTGACCAGGCATATGACTGCTCATCAAGATAAAGAGGGAGATATGGATGACGTCACTCCGTCGCAGAGTTATAATAAGAAAAATAAGCAATACTACAGTCATAACAATGGTTCTCTTCTTCATAAATGAATTTAATAAAAATGCATTCTGCTTAAAGTAATAAATATACTTTGAAGTGAAATTGGTATGCCTGAGCTGAAAAAATCATTTAAATTTTAAATTAGATACCTTATTGCAATGTCGATTCCGAGTTCAATAATTGTTCTGGGTTCCGTTAAAATAAATTGTTGTTGTTGTTTAATTATTTAAGTATTACATAATACGTGCAATATTAGGTTTTAAGTATTTATTTTGTAAATAACTATACTAGTTCTAGTAGCAAAACAATGAATAAATACATGCAACATTATAAAATATATATTTTTTTATTTTAAACATTAAAAGATATTCTTTTTTTAAAAACTTATGTTTGATATTAAGTTTGTTTATCTAATTTTGAATTTGAATTTTTAGTTTCCATTTAATTTCTAATTATTAAAAACAAATATTAATATGAATTTATTATATCACTTTCATACATTTAAAAGTGCATTGTACATACATTTAAAAATTTCATACATTGCTCTAAAGTTTTGTTTAAAAAATAACTGAATATTTTATGTGTAGTATAATTCCATTTTTTGAAAATTTAAAATGAAATTGAAGACCATTAGAAAATTTCACGAAAATAAAAACATCTTTAATCTTATTTTATAAGTTATTGTTTTTGAAGCTTTTATTATTGGTGATAATACCACTGAAATTTAGTTTACCTACACCTTTCCTGCCTGTAGGTGAAAAAATCAACGGACTTATAACCACATCTTCCAATAATGGCATTTTCAAACCTATACAATATTAAAATCTACAAGAAAAGAGCTCCCTTCTTAATAGGACCGCAACACACTTGGAATTCCCCTGCTGTTACGGGTGCTCATGGGCGGCGGTAATTACTTACCATCAGTTGAGCCGCAAGTTAGTCTGTTGTTAATGAAGAAATCCAAATAGAATAATCATTCTTATCAGTACTGACATATATTTATGTCAGTACTGATAAGAATGATTTATAATGCATGATTAATACCAATATAATGTAATCACAACATAATGTAAATTACAACAATATCTCATATTTTTATAACATACATCTGTTACCCGCGAGTAGAATAGATACATACGTCCGAGTAGAATTTTAATAAACAAAATTTCTAAAGAAAATAGCCTAAGCTACTTCGTATAACATTATTACAAGTGAAAGTCCCATCAAAAAATCTGTTTCGAACAAATAGTAGTAACAAGTAACAAATAGTAAGACAGACAAAAAATTAATTGGTTGATGTAAGGTATGTACTTTTATATGCATTTAGTGCAAAACTAATTATTAATAATAAAAATAATCTCAGTACAATTTACACAGCGCCATCTAGACCCAAGTTAAGCTAGCTAAAGCTTGTGTTATGGGTACTAGATAACTGATACAAATACATAGATATTTTTTTTTCGTAAATACATACATATTTATATATTTATACATAGAAAATACCCAGACCGATACAAACAATCATATTCATACATACATATTGTGCCGTGCGAGGAATCGAACCCGCGATCATAGGACGTAAAGCGGTGTGCTAGACCACTAGACCACCGAGGTCGTGAAATTAAACTTAAATGACAAACAGACACTTAATTTTTATTTATTTGTGTAGTTTATGTAGTGCGTAGTTTATGTTGATAGCGCAAACGAGCTTACGGCTCACCTGATGATATGTGTATGTATGTGTAACAACCAAACCTTTTTGAAAGTAATCTTTTCTTGAAGGTTTCAATATCATATCGGCCCCATATAACCACTAGTGTAAGTTGATTCCTTAATACCACTTATAATGGCAAAATACTAATCTTTTTAACTTAATATAATAAAAAAATATATTTCTATTGACAGCTTCTGTGATTTAGCGGTTTAGCATACCGCCTTACTTCCGATAGTCACGTATTCGATTCCTCGCAACGTATGAACTTTTGTATTCAGAAGTTTCTATTGATTTGGGGTTTATTAAGTAAAAAATTTAGGAATTTACGAAAAATAATATGTGAATGACGAGAGAATGGATATATAAGTGAAGGAAACGAATGAACGAGTGAATTGAACGCTAGAACGAGGAACGACGAATATTTCTTACTGGATAGTAGTGCTTTCTTGTAATATCTGAAAATTAATATATCTGAATATTTATTTATTTATTTACTCTTACTTACGCACCAATTACAGACAAACAAATGTACAAAGAACAAATAGATAATAAGTAATAAGTACAAAAAACGGTCTTCTCACGTAAGCGATCTCTTCCAGACAACCTTTGGGTAGAGGAGAGAAGACAGAAGTGGTAGATGGCGCAAGACTTTAAAGTACTTTGTTATATCACTTGCAAAGTACCCATAACACAAGTTCTGCTTAGCATGGGACTGGGTGGACCTGTGTGAATTGACGAGAGTTGCTATTATTATTATATTTATATTATCAAAGAATGAATTGAATCCTCAATTATACTATAAAATATTAATAATTTATTAAATACAATTAATATATATATATGTCTCTGCACAGAAGAGATACTCGCAAACAAATAGATTATCACCATTACACAGTATAAAACAAAGTCGCTGTCGGTGTCTGACCATATGTATGTTTGAATCTTTAAAACTACACAACGGACTTTGAATTGTTTGTGATTCAAGAGGAAGGTTCATACATATAATACACTAGCTGTACCCGCGAATTCGTCCGCGTGGAATTTAACTTTATTTTTCTAAAATAAGAGTAGCCTAAGTTACTCCTTACTGCGTCCGCTACCTGTCAATAAAAGTCCTGTCAAAATTGGTTCAGCCATTTCAGAGATTAGCCAGAATAAAAAGACAGACAGACAGACAAAAATTGTAAAAAAATATATTTTGATGTATGTACCTACCGCATTTATATTCATATGCATATAGTAAAAAACGGTTATTTCAATATTACAAACAGACACTCTAATTTTATTTATATGTATAGATGTACACCGGGGCGAGTAGCTTGTAATAAAATTTTAGTCTAAACACATTATTATTTTTTTTCCAAAATTATTATACGTTCTTAAATCACTGGCTGTGCTCTTACGAGTAGTAACCTACACAGAAATCTGCACCATGAACTCATTCTCCCACAATCGCTACGCTTGCTCTGTGAAATATATATATTATCTGTACAGTATTCCCCATTTCGCAGGGCGAGCGTGACGAAAACCGTTGCTAAATGCTTGCGAACAGTATCGTTCCCATGTCGTTGTTAGTTCTAATTTACCATGTAGATTGGTTCGGACCGTTGGATGGGTTGCCATAGTAAATTGCTATGGGAAATGATTTACTGTCATTTAATGATTTAATCAGCATTCATAACGATATTTAGCGACGTCTTCAATATGCGTCTGTTTTTTTTATATTATAATAATAATAATAATAATTTATTTCATTAACATAGATGTTTTACATTTTTTTTTTTTACCTATCAACAATCACATATTTTTTTATATATTATATTTCTGCATAATTAAATACTTGTGATAGGAGATATTATATTTCTGATAAACCTCTGTCGTCGTACATGTATCTATATGTACGATTATCTAAGAATCTACTGAACGGATTTTCATGAGATTTTCATTTATCAACAGAATGATATATGAGGAAGGTTTTGAATATTTAATTTGTGTTACTAATATTATAAAAGCGAACTTTTATGAGTATGGATGGATGGTTGTTTGTTACTCTTTCAAGTAAAAACTACTGAACGGATTTTTATGAAACCTTACAGTATTATAGCTTATACATCAGAATAACGTATGGACTATTAATTTCATGGGAGTGTTTTCATGGAGTAAAATCTCGGGCATCCTGGCCATCTGGATGAGTGGCAGTCCTCCAGAGTGCCTTTTTTCCAAAAACTTTTTGCCACGCACAGCCACATTGTGGAGTCACCTTCCAGCATGTTATTTCCGATACGATATTGAAACTTTTAAGAAAATTGTGTATTCCTTCTTAAAAGGCCGGCAACGCACTTGTAATTCCCGGGTGCTCATGGGCGACGGTAATCACTTACCATAAGGTGATCCGCAATTTCATTTATACCCTATGGTTTACAAAAAAAAACTCCAAAATGACAAAAGAAATTCAAGAACTAAGTCGAGTTGTTACTACCGAACCGTAACCAAATACAAAACCAATGTTATCTCGGTTACATCCTTCGTATTTCACGTGGAATGTGCAAACTTCACAGGGTGTCCCGAGATAAGTGCTAGGAGAACAATATTTTTGCTCGCCCGCCGAACCGTGAGTAATTCAATAGAAAATATTCACATTGGGGACATAGAGCGGTGCCCCTCCGCTTGATACAGGACGATCAAAATATATTATTTCTTTTTTTACATACTAATATTATAAACACTTTATAGTTAATTGAAGGAGCTAGCTGAAGTGAACGGTAGGGATAGTAATAAAAAAATTGTCGTACAAGAGACTGAAAGGTCCTATTTGTATATGTGATTCTCACTGTGACTTTGAATAGAAAAAAAAGTTACCTCTGGATAATTCATACAACATCATCTAGTTCTCGGGAAGCAGAGTTTGTGTTATAAATAATAAATAAGTGATTATATACATAGTTTTTTTGTAAATACGTTCATAATGTAACCCTTTCAAAACTGGAGTGCACAATCGTAGACATAAAATATCATTTAAAACGATATTATAATTTCCGATTGAAAACGATTGTATTAATTTGTTCACTTATAAATATTTTATTTGGTACTACTAATTTGTTTTCAAAAATTTAAGGCAATTTTTTTTTCTCCTTATTATACTTTAGACGCATGGCATATACCAAATCCATGGGATGTAAAAAAATAATTCAGGTCTGAAAGGGGTAAACACTGACACCGATACTCAAAAATCATACTCATGTTTGTACCATGTGAAAATCGAACCCGCAACCATCGGCATTAAAGCAGTGTGCTAAACCGCTAGACCACCGAGGCCGTCAATGTATAACAATTATGTTGTAGTAATATGTAAATGTTGATATTTTTTAATTACATCAACGGAGCACCCTATAAATGAACACAATGTTTGCAGACGTAAACTCCTTATGACGGATGTGACCCGTAATACGGAGCGAGGCACATTTGAATACTGCGCAGTGCCCTCTCACTACAGCTTGAAGATATTAGTCGCTTTCGACTGTCTCCGTACGTCTGTTATCTATGTACATTAAAATATAAATCAGAAGAATTTGCTTGTGTGTTTGAACGTAATAATCTCTTTAATATATTATAAAAATGAAGTTTTTTAAGAAGAATAATAGTAAAAACATTCTAATAATATAAAATATGGATATAGAGACCTTCAAGAAAAGAGCTTATTCCTTCTTATAAGGCCGGCAACGCGTCTTTAATTCCCCTGGTGTTGCGGGTGCTCATGGGCGGCTATAATCACTTACCATCAGGTGAGCTGCTAACTTGTTTATCCCCTATACTATGAAAAAAAATGTGATGACTTTCGGTTTCTAATAAGTGATAGAATAAAAAATACGATTCTTCAAAGGTTTTTATTTCTATGTATTACGTATTATTTCTATTTTTGATAATAAATAATTTCATCAGTTGCAACAATAATTCCTATGCTGAAATATTTGACAGTCACGGTTAATCAATGGAAAGCACAATATTTTCCACTCAAACGGCTACACCGAATACAGATAATAATAAATATGTATTTCTGAACGCATTTACAAGATTACAATATTAGCGCTCGCACGTTCGCCTTCCGCCGAGGCGTCATTACAAATGATAAATAGTCGGCACACTTCGATAATCAAATTCAAATTTGGAATCTGTTCTACCCTCGCGTTTCTTTTTTCGAGGCAAAGGGGCGCTCCGTCATACAGCCAGGCTGTTTTCTATTGTGAGAAGATTGTGACTTTATTAAGCGTGAACGAATGGTGTCTTTAACCGATTCGCGACGGTAGACACGTGACCCGGAACCGATTATGGTCCCGTGCCGATTTGTATGTATTTGTATGTAAATGGATGCTGGGGTGACGAGATAACCAGGCGTGGTTATTGATAGGGATCGTTGTGATTGAATTAAAGTGTTTTATATTGAATTGAATTAGCAAACTCAACTGACATTTTATTTAACTTTATTGTCACCTCCAAATTATAATGTATGTTTATTTGTAGACACTATGAGACACGAATAAGCTAACCAAGATAACAATCACAGCGCCACTTAATAGCAAACTAAACAGAGCCTCTACTTCCTATCTACGTTCTACTATGTCATACTCGTGAACGAGTGCTGCTTACTATTGTATAAAATATAATAGTAAGCAGTAATATAGCAGCTGATTACTATTATATATAATAGTAAGCAGCACTCGTGCTGCATTTGCTATATTGTATTGCTATAGTATATGCACTGGTGCATATGCTATAGCAATTTTATCAAATGGAAATAATAAATTAATGTGACCACCAGGTCACTTTATTCTCTCTAATTTTAATTTAAAAATGAATCTATTTTAGATAAGATGTAGCAAGTTCATTTGAGAATAATACTATAAGAGCTGAGTTTCTTGTTAGTTCTTCTTAGCTCGAATGCACACCGAACTGAACAAGCTCGATTGAAAAGAATAACAGCCGAGTGTCTTCTCATTTATTCTGCATTCCGAACTAACAGCAGATTTTGACATATCATAAGAGTCTGTAATAGACTTACATGAATAAAAAATTTAATTTAATTTTAATTTTGAATAAGGAATTACTTTATTTAAAAATAAAAATAGAACTATACTGCAATACTTTTGTAAGTCTAATTAAAAAAACTCAGACGTTTTCCATAAGTTAAATGTATGTATGATGTTAATGGATAATTAGGATAGAAAATGGTGTCTGCGAAGACAATGTGATGCAGCCACCGTTACCTACGACATAAGGGTAGGAAACAAAGCTGGGGACAAACATACGGAAACCATTGGTCACGCTCGCTGCCCATCCTTGCAGCATCGTAGCTGCGGTTTACAAGAAAAGCTATACTCTGTAAATATCTTATTTCATGTTATTTACAACTATCTGCAGCCGCGACTTCGTCCGCGTGGAATATAACTTTATTTTTCTAAAATAAAAGTAGCCTAAGTTACTACTTATTACATTAGTTACCCGCCAATAAAAGTCCCGTCAAAATCACAAACAGACAGACAGACAAAAATTGTAAAATATTATGTTTTGGTGCATTCACCGCATGCATAAGCATGTAGTAAAAAACGGTTATTTCAATATTACAAACAGACACTCCAATTTTATTTATATGTAATAGATAATGCACTGCCCTCAATGCAATCTCTGTTCGCCCTATGGTCAACTGGAACAAAATGCCTTATGTTGTTAAGTCTGCCATATGCACGTTTATTTTTGTATTTGGGCATTAAATTTTTAATAAATAAAATATCTCTAAAGTATATAAATAAATACAAATTATACTTATGTCTAAGATTCATTTTTTTTATACTACGATATGGGAATACGGCCCATCTGATGGTAAATGATTACCATAGTCTAAGGTCGCCTGAAACAACAGGGGTGTCACGTGCGCGCTGCCGATCACTAAGAAACCAATATACTCTTCTTGAAAAACCTATATCTATACATTTCACAATCTAAGTATACGCTCCTCTGAAACAGCACTGTCCGAGACCACTTAAGTTTTTAAATGGAATGTCACATTTTGCTTGTGACGCTTGTAGCTTCGGGAGCCCATAAATAATGTTATAAAGATAAAAATTTGGTTAACATAATATTTATAATTTAAATAATAGTAATTATAATATCTGAGGATAATTCATACAACGCCATTTCGCCCCAAGCTAAGCAGTGTTTGGGTTATAGGTACTAGACAACAGATACAAATATGAGAATAAAACACAATGGTGGCAACAGCAAGACAGTGAGAATATTTTTATTTACTAACCTACATCATTGCAAGGGCGGATCCAGTTGTGGCGCCAGGAGGTAATCACATAGTCGTGCTCAAGTCAAGAACTTATAATTTAATTTTGATAATAATAGAAAAGTAGGTATTTTATTAATGTACATAAGTACTGTACTTAAAAATATTTATTCTTTATTGTACTTTATGTTCAATTAGTGGTTAGTTAATTAGTTCACCTGAAACCAACTCAAGGTGGGGGTCATGAACCCCATGACCCCCCTGGATCCGCCGTTGCATCATTGATAATATTTCTTACAACTACTATATATGAAAATAGATGGCGTTAGTTGTCTCTAAAAATGAGAATATTTTGATAATAAATTATAATAAAATACATATATGTATATATATTTTTGAACACATTGATAACCGCATCGAAAAATGTTATTTCTCACATAGAGACCTGCATTTTTTTTATTGTTAATTACATAAATTGTTTGCGACCGCAAATAGCCCTTTAATATATTTAAGAATAAAATTTTAAAATTTCAAATTTGGAACGTCAGGCTCAGAACAACGATGTTATTTTATGCATAATTTTGCACTTATTCTCGAACATTCCGTGGCGTCATTATTAAAATCTGTGTACAATATATTTTAATATTTTATTTATTACAATTAAAACAAATTAAACATTGCAATAATGCCTCCAGCAAACATATATTATTTTTTAAATATGTTTTTTGTACAATAATTTGAGGTAGACATTATTTAACCCCTAGATTTATTTCAATTAAATTGCCCACGGATTATCACCCGATCCCAACGTGTTTTACTTTCGTTGCGGAGTGACCCACCGTTGGGCATGCGGTCTTTAACATGTTAAATACATATGTATGTGCCTAGTCATACAATATGATCAAACTACAATTTATTAAATGTACACGATAAACGAAATGAGCTATGTAAGATTTCAGATAATCATAATAACTACACGCGAAATAAAGATATTATACAATTGCTAAAAACAAGACTCGATAAAACTTTTAAACAATGCATTACTTTAAATATAAAAATGTATAATAAGCTACTACTATCAGACAATTACCTCCAAAAGAATTTAAATTGAAAATAAAATATTATTTTCAAAAACATCCTTTTTATAATATTATATTACAGAATATATGACTTAAAATGTAATTATATAATTATACCGTAATTATGATTTTTAAACATTATTATGATGTATTATAATTAGTTATACCGTGTATTGTGTACGTAATTAATTTATTTTATTTTATTTAATAATATAATTGTAATCGAATTTAAATTTTATAAATATCATTATTGTATATTATGACTTGCCATATAGGTATGTAAAGATGTTTTTCACTTTGGTCAATAAATGAAACTAAACTAAACTAAACTAAACTAAACAATAACGTTAATTTACAATAAAGTAGACGCTTTGAAATGACTAATATTTTAAACATAACTCTAAAATGGCAAGTTGAAGAGCGTGGTAAGACAAATATAATGTATTCAACGAATATTGCGGTGGGATGCCGCTTATTATTTTCAAGTTACCACACAATATATTCCACTTGCGACTTCATACTGAAACTGTTGAATTTATGGGACACAATTACCTATACATCAAAATAATAATTGCATTTAATAATGCCTAGTAAGACAAATTCAATATTGTCTACTAAGCACTGCTGTGTCTAAACTGTGTCACCCCACCTTACATTTTCCTATTGTTATTTAGTATATAAGATCATTATTTCTATGTAAATATTGTCAGTTTATTACCATCTGTAATGTACATCGTCTCGACCAACAACATCGTATCATTTACCCGCAACACACTATAAAAATATTAAAATGTAACACGAAGTTAGGTTAGGTAAAAAAAAAGGTTAGGTTTGATTACATTGCGTCATCTTGTCCCAAGCTAAGCAGAATTTTTTAGTGGAATGTTATGGATGCTAAACAATTGATAAAAATAGGTACTTATACATATTTTTATAATTAATACAGTGTTTGTAGAAAATATCTAACTTAAAATTCATAGGGCTGATAATGTTATATGATTGAACAAAGAAGTACGTAGCGGTTTCTATGTTGATTGTCGTATGCCTAATCCTTGTTAATGTAAATCTACTTAAAACAACATTTATTTAAAAGAGTAATATACATACAAGTTTCTTTCTCATTCTTCTTGTGACGCGTCTGCATTCCGAATGAGTGGTAGAATAAAAAAATTTGATTATTCAAAATATGTGTTTATATTAAGTTTATTTCTATTTCTAATAAAGTATTATTAAAATTTTAAAAATTACAGAAAAATAAATTTTAAATGAGAACTCAACAATATGTTCTTGTTCGAAATTTAGACACTTCACTATTAGATTCAAAAATACAAAATTTTAAGTTTATTTGAATAAAGAATTTTCTATTCTTATTACATTAAAATTTTCAAACTCATTTTTCTATTAACTTTTTCAGTTTCCTGCATTTATCCGCATATGTTCATTACTCAATATTGAATGTGTATTGAGGGTAGCTAAAATATTTCTTACCCATAATTCTTCCCTGTCTCAGTAGCAAGAGGAACACACTTGTTAATGCCTGCGACTCCGGCATATATACATATTAATTTGAACCATATTTCACCGTATTTAATTCATATGCTAATACATACGAGGTTTTGTCAACCGTTGTTATTTTCGCCAGAAACTTTCAGCGGTAGTTCTGCTTTGATATTCAATTAAAGGAAATCATCTATAAGTTATATTCTGTTCTTAATTTGATGCGATTATCATATATAGAATAGAATAGAATTTATTAACTAGTTTTATACAGTAATAACATAAGAATTACAAGAACAATTTACGCATTAATAAAACAGAGTCAATGTGGACCACAACTCAGCATAATGCTGGAAACAGTTTACAGCGCTGATTTTCAGTTGGACCCACAGTACGGACGCACATATATTACAATTTAAAAAAAATCTAAGAGAAAAAGTATATAAATGATAAAAAGGAAAATTATAATAAACGTAAAACATTATATACATAATAGCCTTCAATTAAAAAAAAAATAAAACTGTAATTGGAGAAAATATATACGTATATATATGTAAATGAAAGTCACTGACATTCTTTATTTGAATTTGGCGCGCGTTTGTAATTGATTTAAATTTAAACGTCAGAATGACGTGAGTCATTTGTCGAGGAAGTTTCTAGATATTTCTAACAGTTTTTGCTGAATGATACGTGTATAATTTGAGTAAATAATTTTGTGAAGTAATAGCGTAAAATGTTGTTTCTCTTTTCAGGTGAGCTGTTTAAAATTGATACTATTAGTAATGCGCTGTTATACTTGTTAAAACAATTGTTTGTAATAAATATAACCTCTTTTCAGAGCAACACAATTGAGTATATTATTTCACATAAAAAAGGTGTTTGTATATATATATTGTATATAAATACATAACACATTATATATATATATGATGATGATACGTAAGTAAGTTTATTTAAATATTAAAATCAAAGAAACTTACGTAGACATTTCTGCAATGAATGGCACGCCACATAATTTTAAGTTAGCAGAATTAAATTTAAGCCATTACTGCTTTCACTGAAATAGCAGATGTCCTGCGCACGAAGCGTATACAACACAACATAATGCTGATTTATTTCACCTTATTTCCATTTCGTGGACATATTCAAGAATATTACGCAGTTACTGAAAACGGCAGTAATTCACTTTTTAAGAGATTAGACTTATATATAAAATTGTCGTGTCACAATGTTACTACACTCCACCGAAACAACTCGACCGATTTTTATGAAATTTTATATCCATATTCAGTAGGTTTGAGAATCGGCTACTATCCATTTTTCATACCCCTAAGTGATATGGGTTGTCCCTAACATTTATATTTTTATTTTTTAGACAATTTATTTTTTATAATGTGGCAACAATAAATACATACAACTCCATATGTTCACTTTTCTACCATCAACCCCTATTTTTTAATAGCGATTTTAATTTATATGGCAAAACAACGTTAGCGGGATCAATTAGTATATAGAAATATATATAAACACATATATATGATCAAAGTTATAAATATAAATTTTATTTTCATGGTATTAAAGATTTTCTTGATAAAGATTGTCCAATTTCATAAGTATTCTTTACATACATTATATATATATAAAGACATACATCGCGTGGTCTGCATGAAGGTTCACTCACTCACGCATTTTAATGTTCCGTTAACAAAACTCCAAGAAAAAGAACTACACAATCTACATTACCTATATTACACGCGTTATCATTTCTAATTGTTGATAATGGATTGCTTCTCCCTCCTGTACGTTGGTGGGGCATCAGTGGACGATATTAAGATGAAAATGAGATCAGATCAGCTCACATATCTTGAAAGATTCACAACGAATTTAGCACCCTGGGTCAACCTGACATTGTTAGCAGTGGGATCACACTCTCAGTACCCATTATTAAAATTAAAACTATGTACTATATACAATTCATTACATATATAATACATACACGTGTAGTAGCATAATATAACAGTAAATTACTATTGAAATTATGAAAACAATGAATGCACGAACAAAGGGCAGTCCCACCTCGGAAGGGCCCAAAAATATTGGCGGTGTATTGTCTTGAAACATAGCACCGGAACGCATAGACAGGAAGTGGGTTAGTTTTGTACACTAGTTAATATTTATGATCGATGCCTCTTGGTAGGCTTTTGTTCAGTTTTGTATAAACTCTGATTAACAAGGTGAGTCAATGACTCATTTGCTAATATTAGGTAAATAGGTGAATATAGGATGAAATTTCACAGAATTCGTGAACATATACATAACATAACGAGTTTCAAGGCGTTTGTTGCTAAGTCTATGTGCTAATACTAGGTATGTAGGTAAAATCGTGGAACATAGAATGAAATTTCACAGAATTCGTGAACATATACATAACATAACGAGTTTCAAGGCGTTTGTTGCTAAGTCTATGTGCTAATACTAGGTATGTAGGTAAAACGTTGGAGCATAGAATGAAATTTCACAGAATTCGTGAACATATACATAACATAACGAGTTTCAAAGCGTTTGTTACTAAGTCTATGTGCTAATACTAGGTAGGTAGGTAAAATCGTGGAACATAGAATGAAATTTCACATAATTCGTGAACATATACATAACATAACGAGTTTCAAACCGTTTGTTACTAAGTCTATGTGCTAATACTAGGTAAGTAGGTAAAATCGTGGAACATAGAATGAAATTTCACAGAATTCGTGAACATATACATAACATAATGAGTTTCAAAGCGTTTATTGCTAAGGCTATGTAATACTAGGTAAGTAAGTAAAACGGTGAAATATAGGATGAAATTTCACAGAATTGGTGAACATATCATGAATACATAACGCGATGAAGATGTAAATAAAAATATACAATACTGTTTAATGAAAATGCGTGTTGTCTAGTGCTTTGAGTAGATGTGAACAAAAAATCATAATCTCGATAATGCAATAAAGAAAATGCATAAAAAATAAGTAAAATGTGATAAGATTCCGTGATTTTCTTAATTTTACGCAAAAGACTTGTAATTTATCTTAAATTGATAGAAAAAAACTTATAATAATAATAATATAGAAATGTTTTATTGGTATGTTACAAAACATTTGCTTTTGCCAAATGGTTTTTCTAAATAGAAATAACACTAAAATACTTACCATGTTAAAATGCCATGTAATAAGCGTAAATGCCACAAATTCTTGCGTCGTCCATAAAATTAAATTGAATATTATCCATTAAGTTTCGATTTGCGCCCATAAATCGGATATCACATTAGCTTGATGCATGGAGTGACGCCGCGGCAGAACATTATAGGAATCTGTTAAGGGTATTATACATCCTAACTAATATTATATTACAAAGTAGATCTTGTATTTTTGTTTGTTACGCTTTTATTAATAAATAAATAACCATTGATAATTAGCACAGCGCCATCTAGTTCCACGGTAAGCAGAGCTTGTGTCATTGGTACTAGACCACTGATATAAATACTTAATTTTTTTTGTTTGTAAATACATACATAATATATATAGAGAACATCCAGATCAATACAAACAATCATACTCATAAATACAAATGTGTGCACCGTGCAAGAAATCGAACTCGCGACCATCTGAAATAAAGCGGTGTGTTAAACCGCTAGACCACCGAGGCCGTCTTTATGGCTTATACACTCATTATGAAATTTGGTTGACGAGTTATTTTGAAATCAATCATGGTGATAATGGTATTGACGCTAGTATAAAAAACTGGTGACATATGCCGTCATTGACACCGCTGTTACTCCAGTCAGCTCGTGACCACGACTAGTGACATCTAGTCGAACCGTCAAGAGAGGTAAATACCTTTATTTACCATAAAATTATCCGTGTTAACACCCAATTAACTATTTATATAGTTCTTCGGGTGTTAAAACGAATTTTGTCAATTGGGTGAAAAATTTTGCAATCCTTCTTACGAAAATTGCGAAGAAGTATGAAATTTAACACACTTTAGTTTATATAGAGGAGTGCAGAATGCTAATATTTTTAATTACGCTTAAAAAAAAAAAAATATATTACTCACATTACCATGTATCTGATACACACACGCATTTGTACTCTTTTCTATATTGTTAAAGTCTCTGGTCAAATTGTGAATAGAGTATTTTTATCAAAAGCACACCAAACTGACGGTAGATATGACATATCATAAGAATCTGTAATAGACCTACATGAATAAAGATATTTTGAATACGATGTTTTGTTATAAATATTTTTTGTATATAGTCTTATTTTAAATTAATTATAGTCGAATTTTGACTATTGGACGTCTACTAGTAATAATTAATTCCTTTAAAAAGGACTTAGCCTTAAAAGAAAATATGATTGCTCTTTGTCAAACGGTACGCGATGGCGTCTGATGGCTGATTTATACATTACCGAGAATGTGCTCTATTTGATTGTATATTTGTTAAAGAACTCCAGTACCCTCCTGCAGAACTCGAAAGAATATCAGTTTAGTACTCTCAATTGAGCTTGAGTATCGTCTGAGTATTTATTTAACTTCATCATCATCATCATTACCTTGCCTTTATCCCATTATTTGTCGTCACAGTATGTCATTCTCTTCCACTGCTCTCTATCGGTCGTCATATCTGAGCATACTCTTCTTTTATTTATATCATCTTTTACACAATCCATCCATCTTTTCTTAGGGCGTCCCCTTCCTTTACATCCATCCACATTCATATTATATACTTTCCACATAACATGTCCATACCAGCTCAATCTGTTACCTTGCAACTTTTCTATAACCGGTACAACTTTCAAACTTCCTCGTATATACACATTTATTCTGTCATTCCTGGTAACCCCACATGTATTTATTTAACTTAAATGCACAAAATACAAAAGGTACAGTACAAAATTCAAAATTCAAAAATCATATCACATTTTAGCTGTTTATGAACATAAAATTTTTTATATTATATTTTTTTTCCTACCGTCCAGTTCAGTATATAGATCCAATTGAGAAGAACTGACAAGAAACTCATTAATACATTTGGCGGACTTAACACCATGCGGCATTTTCTACCAGTCAACCATAAGTGGTGCAAATATAATTAATGATAAACAAAATGCAGCAAATATAAAAAAATATATGTATAGAATAGAATAGAATAGAAAATCATTTATTCAAATAAACTTAATTTAAGCACTTTTATAGTCATAACAATTTGTTTTTATCTACCACTCGTTCGGAAAGCTGTCTCATCACAAGAAGAACGAGCAAGAAACTTGTGTGTTGCTCTTTTAAATAATCCTTGTAAGTTTACATTTACAAGTCGAAACGTGTGAATACAAACTACCAACAAGCACTAATTTAAAGAAATAGTCGTATAATCGTATATACCAAATACCTATTGTGACGATTATGGTATGACCTATGACCATCGAAAATAGAATTAGGCTCATCCGAAAAGCAGATCCATCACAAGAAGAACGAGCAAGAAACTTGAGTATTGCATAAAAACATTAAATCATCGAAGTTAAATTGTAAATCGACGACCTCGGTGGTCTAGCACACCGCTTTACGACCGATCGTCGCGGGTCCGATTCCTCGCACGGCACAAACATTTGTATACATGAGTATGATTGTTTGTATCGGTCTGGGTGTTTACTACATATAATATGTATGTATTTACAAAAAAAAAATCGATGTATATATCTTTCAGTTGCCTAGTACCCATAACAGAAGTTTTAGCTAGCTTAACTTGGATCTTATCACTACGACTGATTTAATCTTATTGCATGATTATATTTGACCCAAAAAATTAGTGCTTGTTGGTAGTTTGTATTCACACGTTTCGACTTGTAAATGTAAACTTACAAGGATTATTTAAAAGAGCAACACACAAGTTTCTTGCTCGTTCTTCTTGTGATGAGACAGCTTTCCGAACGAGTGGTAGATAAAAAACAAATTGTTATGACTATTCAAAAGTGCTTAAATTAAGTTTATTTGAATAAATGATTTTCAATTCTATTCTATTCTAGATGGCGCTGTGTGATTTGTGTGATTATTATTATTATTATTATTAAAAAATCAATATTGTATTGATATTCAGGCGTATAAGCTATATTACTGTAAAGTTTTATCAAGATACGTTCAGTAATTTTTGTGTGAAGCGGCAACAAACATCCATACATCTATACTTCCATACTCACAAACATTGGTGTTTATTAAATTAGTAAGATTCTGCAGTAACATATTACATTTTGTAATACGAACCCTACCATCTTTCGGCAGTATGTAACCGAGTTATTGTCAATATTTATAGCCTATGTGTTATTCAGATGTATAAGCTATATTACTGTAAAGTTTTATCAAAATACGTTCAGAAATTTTTATGTGAAACGGTAATGAATGAATGTTTCATCCATCTATCATTTCATATTCATAAACTTTCGCGTTTATAATATTAACACAGATAACATATGTAATATTACATATATACTAGCTGTCCCGGCAAACGTTGTTTTACCATACAAACCATATAAATTAATAACGCTATAAAAAAATAGGGGTTGATGATAGAAGGGTGAATCATAAAAAATAGAAACTAAAAATTTTGTCTAAAAAAAAAAAATTGGTGGGTTGGACTACCCCTAACATTTAGGGGGTTGAAAATAGATGTTGGCCGATTCTCAGACCTACTCAATATGCTCACAAAATTTCATGAGAATCGGTCAAGCCGTTTCGTAGGAGTATGGGAACGAAAACTGTGACACGAGAATTTTATATATAAGATATACATGCCTATGTGTATGTGTTATTCCGACTTATAAGCTACATTACTGTAAAGTTTCATCACAATACGTTCAGTAGTTTCTGCGTGGTAAGAGTAACTCTCAATTACTCCATCTACTTCTATATCCATAAACTTTAGCGTTTATAATATTAGTACTATATTTTGCAATAACATATTATATTTTGTGATACCTACCCTATCGGCAGTATCATCCTACCATCTTTCGGCAGTATGTAGCCGAGTTATTGTCAATATTTTATTGCTATCACCGAAACGGTTCGACGGTTTTGGCCGGAGTTGAATAAATTTGTTTTAAATATTACGCGTCTGTTTGAATATGCGATACCACAAAATATTGCCAGAGGAAATCATAACGAGATATTTAGTTTGTTTTGTCACTCGTATTCGAGTATTGTGATGTTGAATTAATATTTTGTTTGTGTATAAATTGTAAGTAGTTATTATAGGAAACTCCACCAAAACTGAAATAATCTTTATTCAAATAAACTCGATGCTCAAGCACTTTTAAATAGTCATATATTTTTATTCTACCACTCATTCGGAACGCAAACTCATCACTAGAATGAGCAAGAAACTTGTGTGTAATAGAAATATAAAATACAAAGATATAATAGAAACTTTTGAATAAATGTTAAATTAATGGTAAATAAATGTTATTTTAAACTAGCTGTTCCCGTGAGTTGGTCCACGTGAAATATAACTTTATTTTTCTAAAATAAAATTATTTTTTCAGCTACCTGCCAAAAATGTCCCGTCAAAATCGGTCCAGCTATTTCAGAGATTAGCCGGAACAAACAGACAGACAGACAAAAATTGTTAAAAGTGTTATTTTGGTGTATGTACCATATTTATATTCATGTAGTAAAAAACAGTTATTTTAATATTACAAACAGACACTCCAATTTTATTTATATGTATAGATAAATAATTACACAATAACAAGTAAGTGGCATGCGATAATCAACATAGAAACCGCTATGCACTCATTCCTAGTGCAATCAGATAATATTGTCAGCTCTATGAATTCTTATAAGTCGAATAACTTTTTTCTATCATTATTATCATTTATAACATAAATAAATAAATAAAAAGAGTATATAATTAATATCAATATTTTAAAACCAATAACATCAAAGCATGTATAATTAATCATTCACATAAAGGGACAATACAGCGCTGAAAGCTTTTTTCAGGTCTCACCGGATGCGGGCCGCCGGATATGTTGCGGTTACCATGGCAACCGCACTGATACCGAGACGAGAGTGCCTCTGTCCCTTTTCGCCGTTATATCGGAAAAGGTGACAGCGATGGTTTTAAAGCCGAAATTAAGTGGTATACGGTATTGTAGAGCCGCCGGAAACAATACTCGAACCCCAGAATTAATGACAGCGCGACCGTGCCAGAGGTTCGCAGACTTTGGTATATTTTATACATTTTTGTTATTTATATTTATAATAGACTAGCTTTTAGCCGCGGCTTCGCTCACTTAACTTCATTACCTACTGGCTGCTGGATGGCACATAAAATATCAACATTTTACTACTTCTGCGCCATCCAGCAGCCAGTCAAGTAGTCGATTGATTTATAACTTCATTTCTAGTTACTAGATGGCGCTGAAATAGTCAAAACACTATTTCTATTTTTTGTTTTTTATAAAAAATATTTGTTTTTTTTTAATAAAATTTAAAAAATCGTATGGTAATTCTAATACCCCCAAGAACATGTGTACAATATTTCATTATGATCATAGAAAAGGTTCAGTAGTTTTTGTGTTTACGTACATTTATAATATTAGTAAGAATAAATATTACGCAATATATAATACATATATAAGTGTTGGGATATATATTTTCGAAAACAATATGGTTCATAATTTGACGAAATGTATTTATATACATATAATAAGAACATATAATAAGATATTCATAATGTTTTCCCCTGCCGTATTACTTTTATGCGGATTGATCTTGAATTGATTGATTTTAAAAAGATTTTTTGTGGAGTTCATTATTATATTATTAAATAATACGTTTTATATAATACTATTTATATTTAAAATAGACAAATATTACGCAATTTTTATATACAAGTTTAAAAAATGGTGGTTCTTAATTTGAAAAGTTAGTCAATTTTAATTGATTAATTATGATATGTTAATTAAAAAGGCATTATATCGAGTAGACGATAAACAGAATTTATTATTTTATTATGAAATACGATTTATAGACTATATGTCTATAATTTCTAAATGTTTCTGTAATGTTCTTATTGGTACCTGTTTGGAATATTCTTGAAGCGTACTAATTATATCAACAATTGAATAAATTATTCTATAAATAATTTAATAACATAAGTAATATGGAATCGGTTCTAGAATTCCCGTTATTACTAAAAATGTTCAAAGGTCTTTTGGGATATTGAGATATTTTATATAAACGTAAATGATAATAATTGAATAAATCACACATTCTATAAATAATTTAATAACATAAGTACTAGGAACTGATACAAATACATAGATAATTTTTTTTTTCGTAAATACATACATATTATACATAGAAAATACCCAGACCGATACAAACAATCATACTCATGAATACAAATGTTAATAAATGTAAATAAAGTTTATATAAGTAAATATTTAATTTAATTGCAACAGAAAATGTTGTGTTGCCCTGCAGCGAGCAATATTTCAGAGTAACAATGGCCGGTGTTCCTGCGCGGTTCGTTCGGATCTCACCTGCGGATATTAGCTGATGACCGACAACGTTCAGTGCTTGTTCACAAAATGGTCACAAGTTCGATTATGCATTAAATTGGTATAAATACATATATAGACATAAAACAGTTTTCAAAATTAATATATCTATTATTTTAATGAAATATCTTACTTTCTACTTATCTTACTAAATTTATTAATATTATAAATGCCAAAGTTTGTGAATTGGATGGATAGATGGGTATCTACTTATCTATGGATGTTTGTTACTCTTTCATGCAAAAACTACTGAACTGATTTTAATGAAACTTTTATAGCTTTTACATCATAGTAGTACATAGGCTATAAACATACGGGTGAAACTGCGGGTACAGCTAGTATTATAAACGAGGAAGTTTATGAGTATTGTTGGGTGGATGGATGGATAAATGATTGTTATTTTTACATACAAAATACATTAGAATAATAGATAGTGGATGACGGATAAAACCGCGGCTTTAGCTAGTATGTAGTTTTTTATTTATTTTAAAATTTAGGGAGTTTTGTACCCTAAAACTAATTAGGTACTACATATCTCACCAGAAAACAAATTGCCTTAGCCACACTAACCGAAAACTAGTGTTATAACACTAGTTTTCGGTTATAACACGAGGAAGTTTTTGAGTGTAGATAGATAGACGAATATTCATTATATTTTTTACTCAAAATACTTAATGGATTTTAATGAAACTTTACGGTAATATAGCTTATACATCAGAATAACTCATAGACTATAAATTTCAACCAGGTGAAACTATAGCTAGTTAGAAATAAACAGTTATAGAAAAAATGTTTCGTCCCTATGACATTGACTTGAATTATTGTAGTACAATATATATTTGTTTAATATTAGTAACTTGCGTGAAGCTACCACTAAAGTAAAGAAGGAATACGTTCAATCATTAGTGGTAAACAGTCACCGCTGGAGTACAGCGGTCCGCTGAAATTAGAATGAAATGCACATTGAATCGTTCCAATTGACAATGTTTCCGGTGTCATGCCACAACACAATTGTTTACAGGGGTTGCAAGACACGATTTGCCATCCGGCACGGCGTATCGTGTTGTTTATTTGAAACGAAAATGATATGACAACTCTGTATCATTGCTGTCATAGCAAATAGTTACATAAATTAACATGTACAAATATATAAAAACATTATTACTTATAGCTAAATAGTGTCTCTGTCAAAGTAATCTCTCACTAAAATCTCTCTTTCAGGCAACCTTAGGATGGGGAACCTTCTATTCTATTCTATTCTAATGAATCAGAATTAATTGAAATATTTTACATAATTAACAAAAATAATAGATGTTGATAATATAATATATGTTAGGAAACAAGACCTATTTGTAATATTTTCAGATTTTCCTCAATTCTAACCTACCGGAAGTGCTTATATATTTATTTAATAAGGAGGACCGTCATTCTGTTTACCATTTTTATTAGAAAAGTAATTGTTACTTGATTAATAAATATAGAATTTAGTTACTCAAGTAACTAACAACAATAACCCTGTATAATTCACACAGCGCCGCCTAATCCCATTTCTTTCAGAGTCGTATTTTTTTTGTAAATACATACACCGTCAGACCGATAACCGCTAGTAAACTGAAGCCATCAAGTAATTGTTTACTTTTGTGAACTTTACTGTTA
Source organism: Achroia grisella (assembly GCF_030625045.1). Taxonomy (NCBI): domain Eukaryota; kingdom Metazoa; phylum Arthropoda; class Insecta; order Lepidoptera; family Pyralidae; genus Achroia; species Achroia grisella. Next base: position 4,559,327 of record NW_026712908.1, read on the forward strand.
CACAGATCATACAAAATATTAAAAATGTATGTATGTTGAAAAACATTTATACTCGCAAGTTTCTTTTACGTTCTTCTTTAGATGAGTTTACTTACCGAATGACCGGTAGCATAAAAAAGTGGTTATATTGAGTTTATTTGAATAAATATTATTCTATTTCTGTATATTGAAATATAATTAGTATTTGATATACATAATTGGAATTCCAGTATATGCTTAGAATGTTAAAGTAAGTAATGCGCTGTAAGAGATGTGGCGAGTAAATTATAAGTTTAAAATAATTTCATCGCAGTGAACAGAACTGAATTTCAGTGAACAAGCGAAACGAGAACTCGAAGGGCCACAAATCATCAAACAAACCAACTATGTAGATAAAACATCAGCGAACGAATACCGGAAACTTTTGCGATCAGTTCAGCTAATTACGAGCAGAGCCGCATTAATGACTTATGTCTTGAACACAAAATATGAACTTTACGAATGGATTCATGGCAGGTAGGATTTATTTGAAATTAACTTTGGAAACGATGTAATTCAAATTGTCTTCTCAAAAAGGAATTATTTATAATATCAGACCCGGCAAAAGTTGTATTGCCATATACATTAATAACGTTATAAAAAATCGCTGTTAATAAATGGAGATTGATTGAAGTATTGTGAAAATTTTGGGTTATATGTATTTTCAATCCTGTATCATAAAAAGATTATGTCATAAAAACAACGAAACATTTTTGGAGGATCCACCTCCAAAAATGTTATCCAAAAATATTATACCCCTAAATGATAAGGCTGATATTATATAAATATCAACCTTATCATTTAGGGTTTTAATTAGATACATAAATATATCAACTTATTCCCAGATCTACCGAGTATACATATAAAATTTCATCAAAATCGATTCAGTACTTTTGGACTTTACGCGAGCAAATAATGTGTTATAAATTTTTTATATGGACAAACGAGCTTGTGCCTCACCTGATGGTAAGTGATTACCATCGCCCATAATCTCCCGCTACAATGCAAATACGTCGCCGGCCTTTTAAGAAGGAATAAGCTCTTTTTTTGAAGGTATAAATATTATATCGGTTCGGAAATACCATCGCTGGAATAGATTCCACAATGTGATTGTGCATGGCAAAAAGTATCTAGAAAAACACGTTTGGAGGACCGCTATTCATCCAGAAGATCAGGAGGACATTTTAGTTTCTGGCGAGTAGTGCGATGGTCTGCCGTTTATATAAACTTTATCCCTATTCTGCCCTCTTGCAGTTTTTTTTTTAAGATAAAGAATTTCTTTTTCATCACAATCCATGCTTTCATTAGTGAAAAGATAACAGTCAGACAGATATTTATTTATTTAATTCAGGCTACATGGCCCAAATTATAAATACCTTATAGACTAACATACATAAGAAATAATAATAAAATATGAAAAATAAAATTGTCTCTATGGTCACGGCACTGACGACGGCAATCTGCCACGGTAGCGCCGATAGACCACCCCTTCGGCCAGTAGTCCTCCTTCATGAAGGTGGGCAGCATGTTGGTGGGGACCAGGGCCACGAACGCTTTGAAGCTCGCGTTGTGGCTCGATTCCAATTGCGTCACCCTCAATGTCAGGTTGCTTTTAGTCCGATTGTAGTCAACAATGTCCTGTTCCTTATATATATATATATACCTTCCTTATAGATATATTTACGCTTTTGTATTATTAGTCGGGATTATCATAAACAACATATTTTTTATTGCATTTATTTATATAATTTTGAAATTACAGGTTATCACGGACGACACATGATAACGAGATGTCCGTAGTGTTGTTCATATATATAGGTGACGGTTACCACTTACCATCAGGTGGTCCGTCAACATATCATATAAAAAAAAGAAAAAAACGACCAAGCAGGGGAGCCTCTCCCCTTTATATTTGGATTTTAGGTCGTCGTTCATAATTATATTTAGTTCTAATATTTTTTAGTTTATTCTAATATTTAGTTCTGTTCCAATATCATAAATGGGAGAAGTCGTTCGATCTTCATCCATAACAATATTTAGTAGTTTTATTCAAAATACGTTCATTCTGAAACATTTAATTCGGCAACTAGTTCGCGAGTGGAGCTCTGTTATCTTATCCAATGGCACGAATCAGTGGGCAGGGGCTGCGTCGTCTCCCAAACTTCGTAGCCACGTTCAGAATTCGATTTTAAAAACTGCCATTAAGCTTCTAACTGCGCTTAAACCATTGTCTATGCTGATTTTTGGAAAATAATTTTCAACAACTTCACTTGCGTAACCCAAAACAAAGTGCTTTGGGGTGAGTACCACATCTTTATTTTCAGAATGGCTGAAGATTTTCCGATTTTTGGAAAATAATATCAAACAACTTCATTTGCATAACCCAAAACTAAGTGGTTCAGGTTGGCTGAAGATTTTGTTATCTGCTTGAGCCGAGGTTCAAACCCCTAGCGGTGCCCTCAGAGTAAAGTCATATCCGTCAGGCGAGAGTTGGCCTATAGCCGCTCCATAACTCTTTCTGCGGGTTTGGAGTGCCATCTGCACTCACCCCTTATCGTCCGATGAAACTCTAAAGGCCAGCTGCGACTGCATTAGAGTAGTCCGAAAAAACACGAGAGGCGTAATGTAGATTCACTCGCCGCCTTTACAGAATTCACCTGTTAATGTCTTATGGAGTGCAGAACGATCGGTAGCTAATATTCTCGTGTGTAGCCGTCGACGCGTTTTGTGATATCAGTCTAATGTTACGAATCAAATGGTACGGAATACAAATGTAATGTAATGCTTTTACCGGTTTTTATCGTGCATATATTTTGTGTTAAAGGTAACTGTGGAAATGTTTATGGCTTTTTTAAACTTACGAATACTCTGAATAAATCATCAGTCAAAGAAATAATAATCATAACTCTGAACATTTCACACAGCTCCATCCAATCTCAAGGTAAGCGGAGTTAGTATTACGGATACTAGGCAACTGATGGTGTAGCTTGTCCACCATTATTTTTATAAATATTGTATGATACCTCTTTTTTATGTCACTTTTGTTTTCTGTGTGATACCTCTTGGGAATTATAAAGCCTATACAATTATTACAGTTTTTTTTAATAAATACTTGTAAACAACAACCCGCTCCAATTACAGATAGAAATAATTAAATATTTGTTTGTTGTATAACATCAATATTACTTTTAATAAACAATAAAAGTGTTAGTCGAAATTTTATTACGTGTTCGTGATGTTTATAATTACAGAGGATAGTCAACATCGTATATGTTGACTATCCTCTGTGATGTATCCGGTGATCAGTATGCTTGGGATTATATAGATATATATATATATATATATAGATATAAATGTAAAAAAAACATTTAAAAAATGTATCTGTATTTACATCAGTTATCTAGTACCCATAACAGAATCTCTGTTTATCTTGGGACTAGATGATGTGTTTAAATTGTCCAGAAATATATTCATTATAATAATAATAATCTCAGGACTATTCACACAGCGCCATCTAGGCCTAAATTAAGGCAGCTAATGGGTACTACGTAACTGATACAAATACATATTTTTTTTCGTAAATACATACATATTATACATAGAATAGAATCATTATTATACTTGCTAACATGAACATTACTGTCCCATAATCATCATTACATAGTATAAAATAAAGTCGCTGTCGCTGTCTGTCCGTCCCTATGTATGCTTAAATCTTTAAATTTAAAGCGGTTTTTTTTAATAGATAGAGTAATTTTGAAGAAAGGTTTACATATATAATACAAGTACACCCGTGCAAAGCCGGGCGAATAGCTAGTCACATATAAAAGAATTACCTCAATTTAAAACATTAACCAGCCATTGCTGGTTGCGGTCCGCAAATCCGCAGGTATTATTGTAACAAAAAGCAATTTCTGTCAAACCCTTCAGTGTTAAACGGTGTCTGTTTAATATTTATGAGTTCGCAAAACGCATCAGCGTGCGGTTTGTTTAATAGCGTTGTTTTTAAACGAGCATTTGACGGGGAACGAAACCCTTTAGGCTATGACCCGCGCGGGGATGAATAGGGTTGATACTGTTGTGAAACAGTTTATTTATTAAATAAATATTTTATTGGTAACAGTATAAGAGAATCGTAGATAGTAAGGTGATATATACATATATAAAATAGTTTATATTTATATTTTTAAGAATAGTAATAAACCGCACATCGCTTTACTATCTGATGGTCGTGGGTTCGATTCCTCGCACGGTACAAACATTTGTATTCATGAGTATAATTGTTTGTATCGGTCTAGGTGTTTTCTATGTATAATATGGATTTATTTACAAAAAAAATGTATCCATGTATTTATGTCAGTTATCTAGTACCCATAACACAAGCTCTGCTTAGCTTGGGACTACATAGCGATGTGAATTGCCCTGAGACATTATTATTATTATTTATCTATTATAATATGACATTAATTAAATATTACATAAAAACTAAAATATGTCATTTGAATATTCGCTTACATTATATATTATATATTGTTTTTTACATAGTAAATCCTTTAAATCATTACATAGTATATTTATGTTTTTAAGAATAGGTAATAAAATTTAAATGTTATTATATTGATTTTTAATAGTCTCTCAACCTTTACCGAAAATTATATTTTAGCCTATGAATTATAATTTAGAAACTGCATAAGTACAACGTGATTCACTACATAGATTCATTTAAGTGATATCCTTTAGTTACTACTGGAGATAAAGTAGAAACGTTTTGTTAATTAAAAAGAATAAAGCACTTTGTTTGTAAAAAATCTTAAGTGTTTATGAATAATAAAAAAATATTTTTATACAAAAAAATTCATAGCTCTGACAATATTGTCAAATTTCACAAAGAATGAGAGCGTAGCTGTATCTATGTTGATTGTTGCATGCCTTCTCCTTGTTAATGTGTATTTACTTACAAAAACATTTATTTAAAAGAGCAACACCTGAGTTTCTTGCTCATTCTTTATGTGATGAGTCTGCGTTCTGAATGAGTGGTACAATAAAAAAATTGACTATTCAAAAGTTTCTCTGTCTGTCTGTTTTAAGATGACAGCCCTATACATTCTCGCTCAGCGCTAAACAGTAGCGTATCCGTAGCAACAACATTACGTCGTCATCCACGGAAACAATCTTCACTAACTGATTTAGAGGGAGCGTGGTACACACCGACACTTCAATCGTGACACGAAATTTGTTCAATCATTCAACAAATTGAGTACAACAGTCTATACTCAATACTCAATATTTATTCCATTCCATAATATTACAATGAAAGATGTTCATATTTGGTTTTAGATAAGTATGGACCCTTTTAATGCACGCAAACATTACATTATTATTATTAGAACTCTAACTCTCGCATCTTGTACAGTTCCAGATATTTTTTACAAATTTACACACTTCCAAAATATAAATGCAAGGCATGGTGAGTATTTTATTTTTTATAAAATAAAATAAAATACAGTCCTGGATTTAGAAATAGGCGGCAGCGTCCAAGGGGCGACTGCGTCCTAGGGGCGATAGCGTCCTAGGGGCGACAGCGTCCTAGGGGCGACAGCGTCCTAGGGGCGATACATCCTAGGGGCGACAGCGTCCTAGGGGCGGCAGCGTCCTAGGGCAGATTTCAGAAGTAGGACGGACACTCGATTTTAGAGGTTAAAAGTCAAACAATTAATTTAGAGGAAATTATTATTTTATATAGGTATATACATAGGGCGGGAGAAATAAAGTGGCCTACACTCATAAAAAATATGCATCCTGCACTGATATACAATAGCTGTGCCCGCGGTTTTTCCCACATTATTTTTCAATAAAAAATATAGCCTATGTTACTCTGACGCATAAGCTGTTACTGTGAAGTTTCATCAAAATCCGTCCAGTAGTTTTTGCGTGAAAGAGTAACAAACAAATACTCACAAACTTTCGCGTTTATAATATTATTAGGATTAAGATTTTTCAGAGGGGAAGGGGATGGTTAGTAATGTGGATCAATAATTATATTAATAGCAATGTACCATGTTATGTTGATCATGACGCGGTCCCTCCTGGAAACCTTCATGTTAATTTTTTTATTAATTTACGATGGGCTAAGCGACCTGACTTCATACCCATCTTCGCTTATCTGGGTATAGGGGTATGGGTCTGGAATTAGATATTGAAGTTTTTTTTTATTTATTTAAAACTTTAATGCACAAAAACAATGTGTACATATGGCGGACTTAACACCTTGCGGCGTTATCTACCAGGCAACCATGAGTAGTGCAGAGAAAGATTGTTAGCGGTGCACTAATATAAATGAGAAATGTCAAAAAAGATATATAAATATAAAGCAAAATATTTGTATATAAAATAAAATAATATACACACATATATATATAAAGATAAATATATAAATATTTTTCCACATTAAAAAACACGACATCTATATGCTTGTAGATGAGCAGTATATTCAGTTATGTATATAGTATAAACAACGCCACAGCAGTTGTCGAAGTTAAACTGGATCTGTTATTTGCATATTTCAATCTCGCCGCGCCTCAGGCACCGTGAGACAGACAGACGGACTGTGTGGACGCAGTATTTTTAACCGTCTCTAAAAAAAGAGAAAAATACTGAAATTTAACGTATTTTTTATTTATATACCAAGTGACCAAGCAAACGTTGATTTGACATATAAATTAATGTTGCTATTAAAAAATAGTGCTTGATGGTAGAAAGGTGAAAGTTTAGCTATATATGTATTTTAACGGAGACACCTAATAAAATAAAAAAAAAATAGCAAAATAACATATTTTTTTGAGTACCAACCGTTATCACTTAAGGATAAAAACAATAGTTATCAATTTGCCCTATTAATTAATATCGCTATTAAAAATTAGTGGTTGATAGTAGAAGAGTGAAAATCTAGGATAACTGCTGAAACATAATAAAATTAAATAAAAAATGTGTCCAAAAATAAAAAGTTTTAACACCCGTATCACTTATAATATAAACAAAAATCTACAATCTAATTATTGTCAGACCTACCACGTATACATATAAAATCTCATCAAAATCGGTTAAACCGTTTCTTGGAAGTATGGCAACTAACACTGTGATACGAGAATTTTATATATGTATACATAGATTTCGTCTATGTACTTAGATAGATAGATAGAGCTTTTATTTGTACACACACAAGGCGTATTTGTGAACGTCATGTTATAGTACTTAATCCCTATTAAATAAAATTTATAATAAATTCCAGTTTTTTTAGTTTGGATAGTTGCTTTAATCGAGATGAACTAACGAGAAACTCAATTGTTACATTTTTTTATGTAACCTATTATCTCTCCTTACCCCATATATATAAGTATTTATATTTTTCAGTTTATAAATTATTACTTATTACATGATAAATCGTTTTCAATAAATAGCGCAGTAAATCAATAAAAAATCTAATGAAACTATATATATTATACATATTCTAGTCAAGTAAGAATATAAAACCTTCATGGTCTTCTAACTATATTTTATTTTTTATTTACATATATAATCTAAATTCGAAATTTAAATATTTAAGTTAGATATCATAACATGTGTTACGTTAAACATTCTTATTTACAAAAGTATGCAACCTCTTTGCTAAAATGTAATTTATTACTTTTAAAAAAAAGAACATAGAGCCCTTCGATTTTTAAATATGTCATTCTGAGTTGAATCATTGGAGGGAAAATACAAATCCTTTACTTTGTACTAATACAAAATATTTGTTTTATTTTCACAAGATCAAAAGGATAGTACAAACAACATTCATACAAAACACACGTTTCATGCTCATTCTTGTGATGAGTCTGCATTCTGAATAAGCTGTAGAGTACAAAAATGTGACTATTCTAAAGTGTTCTGGCCTTTTAAGAATACATTTTTATTTGTAAACTAACTTATTATAAATCACTAGTGAACAAGAAATTGGTATTATTTTTGGATCTGTTATTCTTAATCTTTTACATATAATATATAACTATATATCTACACTATTTTGCCGAAAACAGCTTGTAAGTTAAAGAGAACAGATATCTGAATAATTCAGATTCATAAATTTATTACACGTTTGACATTTTTATGAATAAATGTATAAACTATTACATATATAAGAACCAATATTTTACTAGCCAAATATAATCAAACCTATATAAAATTGCGCCGTTTGTCAAACTCAGTGCGTCCTACTACCATTAGTGGATGACACGCAGAACCGCATCAATCATAGCGCAGCCAATTCATTATCGCCACTACGCAGATTGCGATGGAACATTGTTGGTGTTACCGAATTACTGTATGCGAGAGTTGTTTTAATGGCTGCCGTGATTTACTGGCGTTTTATGTATTAAATGCTTATTGTTTTGATGACAATGCAGTTCATTAGTTTTATAAGCGGTGACCTCGGTGGTCTAGTGGTTAAGCACACTGCCTAACATCGATGGTCCCGGTTTCGATTCCTCGTTACAAACATTTGTATAAGCGAGGATGGTAGCGGGTTCAATTTTTCTCGTCCCTTATGGAAACCATCGTGATAAATTAATGGTGAATTTATTACGATGTCCCCCTTGAAGCAAACTGACCTGACCTCATGCATATCTTATCATCCTCCACAGATGCCCTGCCAGCGTAAACCGTTAGCGCAGACGGGTACACCATTCCATTATGATCCATAAAAAAAAACATTTATATCAATATAGATGTTTATATCATGCGAGGAATCGAACCCGCGACCATCAGTCAGTAAAACGGTATGCTAAACCACTAGACCACTGAGGCCCATCCCGCTTGTAGATACATATTGCTATCGTCAGTAAACAGCAGAATGTTTGCTCTGTCCATGCTCCCAGCGACGAGATGGCGGCATATGTGACAGATCCGAACCAGCAGCTATAAGCAATCCACTTAAAGTTACACAGAGCCAATAATATAAACTAGCGGTCGAAATCCCACCATAATTAAGAATAGAATAGAAAATTATTTATTCAAATAAACTTAATTTAAGTACTTATAAAAATAAATATAAAATAATTATAAAAAAAAAAATTATCTACCGCACATTCGGAAAGCTCATCATAAGAAGTACAATCAAGAAACTTGTGTGTTGCTCTTTTAAATAATCCTTGTAAGTTTACATTTTACAAGTCGAAACATGTGAATACAAACTACCAACCAGCACTAATTTATTAGGGTCAAATATAAATACATAATAAGATTAAATCAGTCGTAGTGATATGAGCAGACCAGTCCCTACAAGCAGCACTCGTTCACGAGTATGACGGATAAGCCAGCCATCACAGCGCCCGACCATATTTTAGGGAGCCCAATGACCCGGCCCACCACGCCACCACATGTCAGGACATTTTAGTGAGCATAACTACTCATTCCACTCGACCACGTCATAGCTACTTAAAATTACTATATGGTAGTTAGTAAGTTAAGATTCAGTAAGACTACTGACTGAAGACTACTAATTGAAATCACTATCATCTATATATTAGTACTAGGTGACCTAGCTGTTGTTTTGCCATTTAATAATTTAAATAGCTATTAAAAATAGGGGTTGATGGTAGAAGAGTGACAATTTGGGGTTGTATATATATTTTTATACATTATAAAAAAAATCCAAAGAATAAATTAATGAAGGTGTATGCAATTACTCACACGTTTAGTTTACTAGCTATCCCTCACAACTTCGTGTCCCTCACACTTACTTTATTACTTGACATTGATCATTATATTCAGCCTTTTTGACATAATTTTCTTTTTGAAATATAACCTGACTTTTTCTGATGTATAAGCTATATTACTGAAAAGTTTCATCCAAATCCGTTCAGTAGTCTTTGCGTGAAACAGTAACAAACATCCATCCATCCGTACTCACAAACTTTCTCGTTTATAATATTAAAAAGAAAAAGATAGAGAAATATATAGAGATGGAGTGCAGATTACTAATATTTTTTAAAATTACGCATAAAATATAATTATATATACTATACAAAAAAACATTACACTTACTATCATGTTTTAGACACACACACGTATGTATGTATATTCTTTTGTTTATTGTTAAAGTCTGTGGTCAAATTGAGAATAGATTAACATCGTTTGTTTTTAATATTATTTGTATATAGTCTTACTGAACGTTAAATTAATTATAGTCAAATTTCGACAACGGGGCGATCACTAGTATAAATGAATCTCAATAATATTATAAACGCGAAAGTTTGTGTGTATGGATAGATGTTTGTTACTCTTTCATGCAAAAACTACTGAACGGATTTTTATGAAACTTTACAGTAATATAGCTTATACATCAGAATAATACATAGGCTATAATTTTAAAAGATATTATGTAAATTGGGCGACATATAATGATAAATGTCAAGTCAGTGTGATGCAAACGATGCAAAGTTACGTGGGTCAGCTAAATAATTTTATGAATAAAGCTATTCTAAAGGTTTCGTAGCTCCGCGTCGGCTCGCATCTTCTTACATGACAGCTCCACTGTGGGACGATGTCCAATTTAATTATATTAATACGACTTTTCAACAATTTTCAATATTTTTAGGTTTCTTTTCCGTGACATTTGAGAACGGTATATTTAGCTGACTTTCTAAAGTTCTATTTATACACAGTTATTGTTTTATAACTAACTCATGCTCATGCTCATCTTATCATCCTCCACTGGTGCTCCGACGTAAACCGTTACCGCGAGGAAGTGTACCATTCCAACATCATCATCATCATCATCTGCTTCTTCCTTATCCCATTTATTTGTGGTCGGCGTAATATGTTTTTCTCTTCCATTCATCCCTGTTCGCAGTCATCTCATCATTTACTCCCTTTCTTACCATATCATCTTTCACACAGTCCATCCATCTGTGTGTGTGTACCATTCCATTCATTAATAAAAATGTAAATTATCGTAAAGATATTGAATTATGTATGTAAGAGATACATCTTATACATCTCTGGTCTGAGAGTACGACGCTGCTCAGTGGGCCGGCGTTTAATCATCAAAGTGGCTTATTGTTAACATTGTAACGCGCCCTCTGCCACCGTACAATGAAGCAGTAAATTTCAATCAACGCGATCATAACGGCCGGACAGGGCGGGCGGGCCTATTCTGAACGCGGTTTGCAATGTAGAGTAGATAACTGAAATGTTTTCAAACGAAATTACAATCATTACATAGTAATTATTGCGTAAGGTTTAACAACAAAATACCAGTCTAGTATAAATCTGCCTGAAAAAGATTTAAATGTCATATAAAACACTTCCTTTGCAAAAAAGCTTACTGTAAAATTGAAGAATTCGTTAACGATTATAATCATTTTATAGAAAAACTTAAAATCCATAGCGTTGACAATATTATATGGTTACTAATAATGAGTGCGTAGCGATTTCTATGTTGATTATCGCATGCCTCTTACTTGTTATACTGTAATTATTTATATAAAGAAATATATATTCAAAAGAGCAACATACAAGTTTCTTGCTCATTCTTCTTGTGATGAATCTGCATTCCGAATGAGTGGTAGAATCAAAGAATGTCTATTCAAAAGTGCTTGTAATGAGTTTATTTGAATAAAGATTATTTCTATTTCTATAAAATGAAGTCGCTGTGGCTGTCTGTCCCTATGTATGCTTAAATCTCTCTACGCAGTGGGTTTTGAAGCGGATTTTTAATAGATAGAGTGATTCTAGAGAAAGGTTTATATATATAATACATGTACACTCGGGCGAAGCCGGGGTGAGTAGCTAGTTAATAATAATTTAATAGCGTGACTGAAGCGGGAACACAACGACTATTATATTAAAAATCAGAATAGTAGTAAATAATGTGCATATATCCCAAAAGGGCTCACAGGGTAAAAAGTGTCATACAAAAACCAGATATCAAAAATACAAAGTTTTTGAAAAGAATGATAGACAAACCGCCAGCAATAAATAGTTTAGTACTAATAAATAACGAATAAGATATCAAAGTAAGTCCCTTTTCCGGTTTTTCAATTATTTAAATTTATATATAGCACAAAATTGCTGATATTTTACATCATACGATTACCAATGTAATAATAATAATGTGGAAAAACCAGCAAAAACTGAGAGAGTGAGACGATAGTGAGAATAATAACAATAAGTACTTACACACTCACACTCCCAAGCACACATACACACGCACACTAACAGATACACACACATACGGCACTTAATTGGTTTCGGCCCGTAAGTATGAAAAAAAAACAACAAAAGCTGGGAAAATATAGAGTAAATAATAATAATAATCATCTGTATTTGTCTCAAACAAAAACTAATATAATGGTTGCCCATAGAATAATAACATTTAAAAGTAATGAAGGAGACAAAACGGTCTATAACTCAGTGAGGGCAGTGAGTCCACCCTCTCTGCTATTCGACGACCGATAATCTGTTTGTGAAAATTGTATGAAGAACTGTCGCCTAATATTACAGACCGAAAAAGCCTGGTGATCTACATTGTATTACTTCCGAAGGTGTACTACTTTGATCTTATTTTTATGGATCTAATCTTCTAAATATATATAACTCAAAGGTGACTGACGTAGTGATCTATCAATGCACAGCCCAAACTACTGGACGGATCAGGCTGAAATTTGGCATGCAGGTAGATGTTATGACGTAGGCATCCGCTAAGAAAGGATTTTGATTAATTATACCCCCAAAGAGATAAAATAGGGGATGAAAGTTTATATGAAACTTTGTCAATTTTAAACCGATCGGACTGAGACTTTGCATGCATAAAGCTACTATGACGTAGGCATTCCCTAAGACAGGATTTTGATAAATTCCACCCCTAAGGGGATAAATTAACGTGAGGGATGCCGCGGGCAAAAGCTAGTCTATACATATAAATAAAATTGTAGTGTCGGTTTGTAATATTGAAATAACCGTTTTTTAGTACATGCATATGAATATAAATACGGTACATACACCAAAATAACATTTTTTACATTTTTGTCTGTGTCTTTGTTATTTGATGGGACTTATTTGGTAGGTAGCTGATGTAATAAGGAGTAACTTAGGCTACTTTTATTTTAGAAAAATAAAGTTAAACTCCACGCGGACGAAATCGCGTGTAGAGCTAATAATGTACCAGAATAAGGAGCCGGTGCGAGCGACTACGGGCGGATGATATATGCGGCCGATGAATGCACAGACACTACACGACATATTACTTTAAAATATTAATCTCATACATATTAGTGTACAAGTTTGAGATTTATTCTATTTATTTATATATTAGCTGTTCCCGCGACTTCGTCCGCGTGGAAATTAACTCTATTTTTCTAAAATAAAAGCAGCCTAAGTTACTCCTTATTACATCAGCTACCTGCCAAAAAAAGTCCCGTCAAAATTGGTCCAGCCGTTTCAGAGATTAGCCGGAACAAACAGACCGACAGATAGACAAACAAAAATTATACAAAATGTTATTTTGGTATATATACCGTATATATTTATATGCATGTCGTAAAAACGGTTATTTCAATATTACAAACAGACACTCCAATTTTATTTATATGTATAGATATGTATGTTGCGGGTGAATAATACGATGTTGCTGGTCGAGACGATGTATTTTACAGATGATTATAAACTGACAATGTGTACATAGAAATAATGATCTTATATACTAAATAACAATAGGAAAATATAAGGTGGGGTGACACAGTTTAGATATAGCAGTGCCTAGTAGACAATATTGAATTTGTCTTACTAGACATTATTAAATGCATTTATTATTTTATGTATCTAGGTGACTGTGTCCCATAGATATTCCCCCTTGAGATAAAAAATATATATATATTACACACAAAAAAATTATAAAAGTTAAATGTAAAATTTATGATAGTATGAACTTTTGTAACAATAAAAATTCATTATACCCAAATAACGACGTAAATCTTCAACTGTCGTGGGTTTAGGGTACTCGTCGATTGCTTGCCATTTTTCTTCCGTTGGTTTCATCCCTTGGCTCGTTATATGATAACCAAGAAAATATAACTCATTTGTGAAGAACTCGCATTTGCTCATATTAATTGTTTGCGGCGAATAATTTGATTTCGCTAGCGCTCTCTTTGGTCTGTGCTTGTTTTTTATTCATCGAGATTTTTGCTCCGGTGTCCACCAAAATTCTATAGCCACTGTTAGAGTCAGTTATAGCTAGGCTGTTAGACGGATGAACAGCACAGCGTTCCGTCATATTCTGCGTCGAATCTAGTTTTGACGGTTGTCCATAGGAGCGCGGCATGTCACATTTGTATGCCTTTTCTTTATATTTGCGATGATATAATATAAATAATAGTCATTTTTCCGACTATGCAATGACCGTAGGTGCGAATATGAATATAGATCGGTAGTTGCTGCGTCTGTTTGTGTGTGGCGAGCGCATTTCGCGTATATCAGCAATTTCTGATCGCAGTGTCGCAATTAGTGACGACAGGTGTGCAATGACGTGGTGACTGTTGGTTGTACTTTTGTAGACAGCATTTTTGCTTTTTCGTCCAGAGATTATATCCAGCAGGCAGTTGTGTTTACTGGGGGTCAGTAGCACGGCAGGATCCTTGTTGCGCAGTATTGCCAACGACTTTTATGCCTCTTGAATTTCCGAGCCGGTGAGACCCGCTTCTGGGAAGCCGGTGGAAATGTGCAATCGTTGGTGGTGCGCAGGATGCCGTATCGTCTCGACCACGTCGGCCAGATCACGTCGGGGTCACCACTGTTGCGGGTGAATAATACGATGTTGCTGGTCGAGACGATGTATTTTACAGATGATTATAAACTGACAATATGTACATAGAAATAATGATCTTATATACTAAATAACAATAGGAAAATATAAGGTGGGGTGACACAGTTTAGATATAGCAGTGCCTAGTAGACAATATTGAATTTGTCTTACTAGACATTATTAAATGCATTTATTATTTTATGTATCTAGGTGACTGTGTCCCATAATGTATATAAACTTTTCATGTCACAGTGTTAGCTGCTAAGTTTCTCCGACACGACTTAAACGATTTTGATGAAATTTTACATATATTCGGTCAGAAAATAGGTTGTTACCTTTTTTCATGTTTGACCACCATTCTTTTTTAGACCCTTTACTTTTAAGAGACAAAGGTTTCTCTTAGGGGTCTAAGAAAGAAAGGTGGACAAACATGAAAAAAATTAACAAATTTTCTAGTAATATTGTTTTAAGTACAAAATTATATGTGTACCTATTATGTATAAGGGTATATTCGTTACAAAATGTTTATTTGTATTTGAAACGATGATATAAATCCCACATGAAACCATCACATAACAATCTGCGCGAAATAACAAAAAGCTCGTAAATTTTGCTAACAAAATATGTGCGAAATTTGTGTCGATCCGCAACACTAACAGTTTGTCGCGTCGTCGACTGAACATGGCAATAACTTTAAGAGTTTCACTATAAAGTGTTCGCAGTGGCCGATAACAGTTTTGCCATGTAACCTCTAAATAATGGATGCGGCATAACAGGATGGAAAGAAAAATGAGTTAAAGAAGGTAATAAAGAGTAGAAGAGAGAAACAAAGGTCTAAGAAAAGAGAGAAAGAAAGGAAACCAAGAAGAATAACTGAAGTTTGACTAAATAACTAAACAACGCTTCTTGGAACTTGGAAGCCTAGTATTGACTGTTCGGCGATCAAACGAGTCAAATAAGGGTATAGGCTCAATATCGGTTGGAATTTGATCACTATTAGCACAGATAAGATATATTAAGGAACGAAATGTACTGGTAGCGGAACTAAATAAAATAATATAATTACATTAATTTTCTCACTAGTTATAATTCATGTAAAAACTATCCTTTCGTATATATAAATCACATGATCTATCCAAATATCACATTTCGTTCGAATTGCTCCAGAATAAAAAAAAATCCACTAATCCACCAATAAAATCAAATCAGACTTACAGACTAGATTATTTTATTGTGTTATATTATAATTGGAAACAGAATGACTAGCTGGCCCCGCGACTTCATTCGCGTGGGTATCCAACGGAAGCCCTCAAATTTTCACCGATTTTGCAACATTTTCCGATGTATGATGCTTCGCTTCTATTAGTCGTAGCGTAATGTTATATAGCTTAAAGCCTTCTTCATCAAATGGGCTATCCAACACAAAAATAAGTTCCAATTCGAAGCAGTAGTTCCTGAGATTAGTACGTTCAAACAAACTCTTCAGCTTTATAATAGTATATATATAGATTTCGGACATCGATGTAAACTTGGCGACAATATGCGTAACCAATCTAACGTGAAAGCCTCCCGTATGTTTCTAGATATGCAAAAATACCATTAGGAACAATAACACAATACACTTACAGTGTCCTCAAATGTAATTGAAGAGGATAGCTTATTAAATATTACATACGACTGAAATAAACGCATAAGGAAAACTATACGGGATTAGTATGTAATTTATTTAATTGTTTTAATATATACATATATGTATATATGATATTATGGTGCTACAATACATTTAAACATAGTAAGTCCATGGAAGAGATGTATTAGACAACTTTAGTAGTATAGAATGAGGTCGCTTCCGCTGTACGCGACTGATTTTCATGAAAATTCAAATTCAAAATATTTTCTATGTTCAAAAATCATTTATTTATGTAGGACATTTTAGCCGCTTATGAACGCCAAATTTTTACATGATTAATTTAATTTTTTACCTACTATCCAGTTCGGTGTATAGATCCAATTGAGAAGAACTGGCAAGAAACTCAATTCATTGCAGTTCCTAGCAATACATTGAAGAGGAAAGTTTGTGTATGTATATATGTATACCCGTACGAAGCCGGTGCGGGTAGAGAATCATCAGTATAGTATAAAACAAAGTCGCTGCCACTGTCGCTGTCTGTCCGTCCCTATACTTAAATCTTTAAAACTACGCAACGGATTTTGAAGCGGTCTTTTTTAATAGATAGAGTGATTCAAGAGGAAGGTTTATATATATAATACATGTACACCCGAGCGAAGCCGGAGTGAGTAGCTAATTGTATATAATATCTCACCTTACAACCGAAATATCGATAGATTCCCCGTCCAATTCAAACGGGGATCGAAATTACAACAGCCTGAGCTGAGGTTCGAACCCCTAGCGGTGCCCTCAGACTAAAGTCGTATCCGTCAGGCGGGAGTTGGCTTTCAGCCGCGCCAAAAGGCCTTCCGCGGGTATAGAGTGTCATCTGCACTCGGCTCCTATCGTCTGGTGAAGCTGTAATGGCCGGTTGTGACCAACAGCATAAAAAAAAACCGGAATACATCTTACAAAACAAGTTGTAACGCTAGAAACAGATGTACCCACTTTGTACGAAGTTATCAACCAAATGTTTTTCTGTCAAAAGTTGATAGTCTTCTACCAAATTCTGTATGATATAGTACTAGTCAAAACGTGAAATATGCTATTATAATATTGAAGGCGCTACAAATGAGATGTCTGTAGTATAGCTTTACGCCGCGGCTCCGCCTACTTATTACCTCACTGCTGCGGGCTACGGGGAATAACGAAACTGTACAACAATCTAGAAATGCAAGATGAGCCTTAATAATAATAATATTTATTGTTTGTTGTAAATATCTAAGAATATTCTAGATTTTATTAACGAAAATACTAATGACCTGCCGCGGTTTTGCCTCGATTATATACCTATTTTATTTTTTATGAATGTTTGATAAAATAATATTATCCCTCTTGTCGTTCTCAAATAATTAATTTAATAAAATGTTGTCTGTCTCTTTGTCTGTTTGTTCTTGCTAATCTTTGAAATAACATGGCCAATTTTGATGGGACTCTCACTAGCCACTGATGTTATAAGAAGTAACTTAGGATACCTATATATTATAAATTTTATTTATCGTAAAACCAAACAGTTATTTTCCATAAAATCCACGCGGACGAAGTCGCAGGTAACAACTAGTACATAATATATACAGAAAACACCTAGACTAATCCAAACAATCATACTCATGAATACATAAATTTGCAATGCGTGATTCGAACCACCATACCATTTCCAGTACTAATTACTAAGTCGTTGTAACTATACGGTGTGTTGGGATAAAAAATATGAGAGGTCCCGGATAAAATATGAAATATCCATATTGGCCGCTAGGTATCGAGGGCTGTGCCAATTTATAAACTATAATAATAATTTTCATCTAAAATTCTCATGTCAGAGTGTTAATTGCCATATTTCTCCGAAACAGATTAAGCGATTTTTATCTTATTTTCTATATATAAATGGTAGGTATGAAAATAAATTGTTTTCTATATTTAGTAAGTCAAAGTAATATTATTAGCCTATTTTATGTTATCTGTGCTATTACTCATTAAACGATTACTTGAATGACGAGCGTGCATGGCAATAGTTGTTCATGCACTGGATTTTCATTTAATGTTAGACATAGACACCTAAATAAATATACATTGTACATAAACTGGCTTTAAAAAAAAATCTATTGAGTTTCTTGCCAGTTCTTCTCAATTGGACCTATATACCGAACTGGACGGTAAGGAAACAAAATTATAGAGTAAAAATTTGACATTCATAAGCGGCTAAAATGTCCTACATGAATAAATGATTTTTGAATTTGAATTTGAATAAATGTAGCCCACTATAAAAGTCTTTATTTTTTTTATTTAGGAATATATTTTTATTTTATAAATTTTTATAATGAGGCATTAAAAATGCACTCAATATTATTACCCTAAATTTGTTCTATAATGAACCTGTAATTTTTAATAGCAATATTAATTCATATAAAACAACGTTTGCCGATACTGCTAGTCATCATCATTACATAGAATAAACACAAATGTAAATAGAGAGATGCTTGTAGAGACGTTTATTATAGCAGAGCGCAGTGACAGAAGTGATATAAAACAAAATGTATATAAAGAACATCATATTTTGAATATGGATAAAAGAATATATAAAAACTGCCAGCGATTCTCATTGTAGGTCTAACACATAGTATAAAACAAAGTCGCTGTCGCTGTCTGGCCCTATGTATGCTTAAATCTTTAAAACTACGCAAAGGATTTCGAAGCAGTTTTTTTTAATTGATAGAGTGGATTCAAGAGGAAGTATATATATATATATAATACATGGACACCCGTGCGAAGCTAGTGTAGGTAAATAGTAAATAATAATAATCACAGGACAATTCACACAATGCCATCTAGACCAAAGATAAGCCAGCTCAAGCTTGTGTTATGAGTACTAGATAATTGCTGCAAATACATTGATTTTTTTCGTAAATACATACATATTATAGATGGAAAATTAAAAAAATTGGACATTAAATTCCATTCCTGTAGGGCATTTTAGCCGCTTATGAAAGGCAAGTCTTGATTTAATACCCTACCGTCCAGCTCACTATACGGATTCAATTGAGAAGAACTGGCAAGAGACTCAACTAAATGTTTTTTTTTATAAGCTAGTTTATTTATATTGTACACTTATGTAGGTGTTTATGTTTAATATTACATAAAAATTCCGTGTATGAACAGCAATTCCATAAACGTTCGTCATGTAAAAACTATTATAAAAATACTTTAAAAATAAATAATAAACAAGTGGATGCCTGCAACCCAAGCAGTGTTGCCGTCCATTTGCACCGGCCGCCAATCCAATTTCTGCACAATCTTACCCTCTTTAGAATATTGAGTTTTTGCCCCAACTACCCTGTAATACACCCACGATTTTATAAGGTTTTTCGTCCAGATTTTCTCTTGTTAGCTGTTTCTATCTCTTATTCTGTTTTCTATTATTATTTGCTACTTTACCAACATTTTGTTATGTAAGTACATTTTTTTATACCATGTAGGTGGTAAACAAGCATACGGCCCATCTGATGGTAAACGGTTACCGTAGCCTATGGACGCCTGAAACACCAGGACTGCCTCACGTGCGCGTTGTCGACTCTTAAGAAGTATACTGTGATTATGTACCTATTATATTATGCATAGACTTTGTATAAAGTCATCTGGGTGAATTCTTCAGTCTTACCAATTTCAACCACCAAGCAGTTTGCTTTGTATTACTCCTTTTAATTATTAAGTAATAACAGTGGTCCCAATTTTTTTCAATTCTTTGTACAGTATTTTTATTATTTACTAGCTATTCGCCCCGGATTCGCACGGGTGTACATGTATTATATATATGAACCTTCTTCTTGAATCACTCTCTATTAAAAAAACCGCTTCAAAATCCGTTGCGTAGTTTAAAAGATAAGTATACAAACAACGGAAGCATTTTAGCTTCATTTTATACTATACTAGCTACTCGCCCCGGCTTCGCACGGTTATACATATATTATACATATAAACCTTCCTCTTGAATCACTCTATCTTTTGCTAATAACTGCATTAAAATCCGCTGCGTAGTATTAAAGATTTAAGCATACATAGGGACGGACAGACAGCGACAGCGACTTTGTTGTATACCATGTAATGGTGTATATGGTCATACAGTTTAAAAAAAATTTCCCTTCTACAAAAACCTATTTTTTAATGTCGATATTAATTTATAGAACTAGCTGACCCAACCTAACTTTCGCTGAGTCAGCTATACGAGTATATACAAATTGCCAAATTAATCAGCACTGAAGGTGAGTTAATAATAATAATAATCTCAGGATAATTCACACATCTAGACACAAGTTAAGCTAGCTAAAGCTTGTGTTATGGGTACTAGACAACTGATACAAATACATAGATATTTTTTTTTCGTTTTTACATAAATATTATACATAGAAAACACCCAGACCGATACAAACAAACATACTCATGAATACAAATGTTTGTACCGTGCGAGGAATCAAACCTGTGACCATCGGAAGTAAGGCCGTGTGCTAAACCGTTATACTACCGAGGCCGTTGAGTCGAGTTAATATTGCATCGACCTAGAATCGAACTCGCTACCTCATTTACATAAAGCGACACAATCACTACACCATGACGGTTGTAAAGTTACTGCACCTTGTATATAAAGCGGAAGCTTTGAAAAGTTACTCATCCATCATAATTTACATAAAGTTCGCGGGATGTATTCAAACTTCTTGTTTTATTACCCGGCCGTAGTTCTGTATATACCGAACATAAGACAGTCATACAAGTCAGTATTACCGCATCACACGATATGCATAACAATATTCCGTACATGAGCTTCGTAGCACAGACAAACAAACAGTTGTTCTAGCGAGAGTAACGCAGGAAGGGGGTGTACTCTTATGTTCAACGGAGCGGATTTACTGCCACCTACGAATTTTTGCAATGGATATGGTATGTTTAAGAATTTGTTCCACAAATAAAAAACATTTCGTCATCATCATCATCATCATCTCATCATTTCAGCTCAGAAGATAGCTAAAAATCTCCAAGACAAAAAAATATATAAATAGTAACCAAGTTACTTCTTATAACATTATCTATCTGCAAGTGAAAGTCCCGTCGAAATCGATTCAGCCGTTTCAGAGATTAGCGAGAACAAACAGACAGATAGTAAGATAGACAATTTATTTAAAATAATTTTTTCATATATGTACTTTTATGTGTATTTTGTGAAAATGAAATTAGAAGATTCTAGAATATATATATTACATTTTAATTCAAATATAATAATGTTATGATTTTGCGCATTTTTATATATTGTTAATCTTTTTGAGGTTATTTACAATATATTTAGCTAATAAGTTATACGAATCTCATAAAAAAGCCAGAAGGTCTGAAGTCAGGAAACATTCAGATCTTCTGACGTTTTTATGCTGCCAACCTCCAGTAGCAAACACCACATAAAGAAGAAGACTAGACCATACAAATGAAACTACCACATCAAGTTACGGTTTGTTCATCTCAGTGAGCGGCGCGTTAGGTATCCCCCGTTCACTGGTGGTAGCGAGTTATGCAGATTTTCTCGTATTTATCGACAAACTTTAGCAGATAGGAGGCGACACTGCGAATCTGATTCCGTTTGCGGTATCGCCCCGATTTATTGACTATATAAATCGTCCTGGTTCGACTACGTTACGGGGGTTATATACTTGGGTATATATATGTAAAGTTATATGTAAAGAGAAAACATATGATTTTATTGTTCACTATCTACGCGCCCAGTAGAATACAATAGAATTTATTAACAGTAATAACATAAGAAGTACAAGAATAATTTACGCATTAAAAAAACAGTCAATGTGGACCACAACTCAGCATAATGCTGGAAACATAATTTCCAGCGCTGATTTTCAGTTGGGCCCACAGTACGGACGCACATATATTACAATAAAAAATATATATCTAAGAGAAAAAGCATATAAATAATAAGAAGGAAAATTACAATAATATATATTATATAAAATATTATGTACGTAATAACTTTCAAATAAGAAAAATAAAACTGTAAATGGAGAAAAGAAAAAATATACAGCGAGCATGTATTATATATATAAACCTTCGTCTTGCATCACTCTATATATTGCTAAAAACTGTATTAATATCCTTTACATAGTTTTTCTTTCTTTCTTTCTTTTTTTCTTTCTTTCTTTCTTTCTAAAAAATGTAAGCGAACAGACAGCGGGAACGACTTCATTTTACAATATGTAAATATGTATCATTATAAACAGTACAGGTAAAATCCTATATGTTTCCTCTTATATATATGCTATTAAACTTCTAAAAACACTAAAACTACTGAAAAAAATATGCCCTTGGTAATTTACACAGCGCCATCTAGTCTTCAGCTAAGCAGAGTTTGAGTTATGGGTACCAGGCAACTGATATAAATGCTTAGACAATTACATTGTTTTTGTTTTTCGACCATAATAAAAAATATAAAGACAGGAATCACAATTAAACAAAAGTATATATGCGTGTGTATGTATCAAATATATTAAGGTAGTTAGTGTAATGTTTATTTTATTAATATAATAATGTATATTTAATGTATAATTAAAAAAAAATAGCATTCTCTATATAAACTATCTGAAATATCCATACTCTTTTGTCCGCGCAATTTTAGTAAAAAGGAGTTAAAAGTTTTTGCTTCATGTATTAATATAATGATGAATAAATATATAATGATAAAGAAGATGCTGTTTCAGGCAATGTTTCAGTGCCATCTCTCAAATTTCTGGCATATCGAAACAAAACCCTGCTCTTATCAGGTTAAATGAGTTATTTTACATTCCTCGCGTTCAGTATCGCCGCTCTTGTATTCAGAAGGTGTTCTCAGTCATTACTCGCGACAATATAGATGTTTAAGTGAGCATTTAATATTTTATTAGCGCAAGATTCGCGGCGAACACGCCACGGTTTAGGGTTGAGAGGTTTTAGTTTTGTTTTTACCGTTTTACCTCCATGGCTTTTTTGTGGTGCTCACGCCCTGCTAAGTCTCTCCCTGGCTGGTCGTGGACGGTCGACGGTCGGTGGTCGGTGATCGATCGGTAGCAGGCAACAGCAAGCCGGTACACAAAATTCAAAATTCAAAATATCTTTATTCATGTAGGTCTACTACAGACTATTATGATATGTCAAATCTACCGTCAGTTTGAAATGATTTCGAGATGAGAAGAACTGACAAGAAACTCAGCTCGTATTCCTTTCAAATAAATGTACAGGTTTACAATACACAGTCAATAAAATTCAAATTTGGGTGAATAGAGTGGCCACCAGCATATGCTATTGCAAAATACAAAAAATCTGATCAGTGTTTGCAACCTGAACAGACCACAAATGTTCCATTTTACGCAGACAAAGCCGCGAGTACAGCTAGTATACATTATATTCTGTTAGTGCAACAACAATTTCTATGAATTCGCTCAGCAGCTACATTGGTAATTTAATTCGATTCGATTTTGACACACCACCTGTCTTGTGCTGAAAAAAGCTCAGCAGCGATACAGCCGCTGCAGCATTATGCTGTGCACGGACCTGTTCTGTGGGTTCTTTGACACACGCACACACGTAGGTTTGCATATATTACCAACATAATGGAACAAACATTTCTTTTATTTATGTTTTTTTTTCTATTTTTCTCTGGTTCTATATTTAAATGCATTTATTTGTTAATTCTTAGTAATAGTAGTAGTTTTTTTGTTTTAGTGTGTTTTACAGTGATTGTAAGTGTCGTGTTTAATACAGAATCGACTGAATAAAATCCATTTCATCTTACTAATATTGTATTGGGGATGTTTGTGAGTATTTTTTTTAGGCTAATTTAATGCTGTTGGCCGTAGTTGGCCTTTACAGCTTCACCGAAAGCTGTAAAGAGAAGAGAAGAGAAGAGCGGCCCAAGGCCAACTCCTTCGTGACGAATACGACATGTTTGTGATTGTGGATATATGGATGTTTGTTAATCTTTCACGCAAAACCTACTGAATGGATTTTAGTGAAACTTTACTATGATATCTTAATAATTAATATTATAAACGCGAAAGTTTGTGAGTATGGATGGATGTTTGTTACTCTTTCACGCAAAAATTACTAAACGGATTTTGATGAAATTTTACAATAATATAACTTATACATTAGAATACCAACATAGGCTATGAATATCAAGCAGGTGAATCGCGGGCGCAGCAAAATTTTAAAATAAATAGTAAAGCTTTGTAAAAGAGAAAGCCCTATTCTAAAAGCGCTCACTGTGCTTATCTAGATCACGTAAAGTGAATCGAGCTCGCGCCCTGCATATTCCTCGCATTTCAACCTTATCATTTTATATAAATTAATTGCGCGGAACAGAGATTCGGATGCTGTTGTGTTGAGACGACTATCTCGCGATGCTAATTGAAACGGGTTGAAATATAAATATATATATATTAATACTTATTTACAATTATTTTAGATTGAATTTCCTTGTTTTTTAAAAAATTTAATATTTGGAATAATAAGCTAGGAACATTCACTCAGTGCCATCTAGTTCCAAGCTAAACAGAGCTTGCGTTATGGTTACTAGACAACTGATATAAATAAATATATGTTTTTGTTAATATAACAGAGGAAGGGAAAGAGAATTGTTAGTAATGTGGATAAAATATGGATTGCTAGCAATGTACCATGTCAGTTTGAACTCTATATGTTTCCCCCTGGAAAAAGTCACGATAAATTCCTAGTGAAACAAAGGACTAACTGA
The DNA here is from genome assembly GCF_030625045.1 of Achroia grisella. Lineage (NCBI taxonomy): Eukaryota > Metazoa > Arthropoda > Insecta > Lepidoptera > Pyralidae > Achroia > Achroia grisella. Next base: position 4,584,623 of record NW_026712908.1, read on the forward strand.
CCGGACCTCATGCTCATCTCATCATCCACCACTCCACCCGCCAGTATAAACTGTAACACAAGCTGTGCACCATTCCATTATCATTAACTAAAAATAGACATAGAAAACACCAATATTATACTTATGAATACAATTGTCTGTACACCTAGAGAAATCGAACCCGCGTCCAACGGAAGTAAAGTGGTGTGCTAAATCGCTATACCAATGAGGCCAGGAGATTAGGAGAGAACTGGTTTGCATGAGGGGGAAGGGGATTCTTAGTAATGTGGATTGATAACTCCATTGTTAGCAATGTACCATGTCAGGTCGACCTCCACGCGGTTCCCTCTGGAAACCATCGTGTTAAATTCCTGGTGAATTTGCACGATGGGCTAACTGACCTGACCTCATGCATCATCCTCCACTGGTGCCCCGCCAGCATAAACCATTAGCGCAGGCGGGTGCACCATTCCATTATCAACCCTCAAGAAAAAACTGGTTTACATGAGCGAAGATGTCTGAAGTAACGTGTCTGCACCGTAAGTTGGTTGAAAGTATCTCGAAGGACCACTTGAACGGTCTGCTGGTCGGCCGACCGTTAATATTGTCTAATACAAGAAGAAAGCTTGTTTAATAATGAAATATAATTTGTAAAAATAATAAAATATTGTCGTCCGTCTTTATATCGTACAATTTACATGCTTCAAAAAAAAAAGTCTGTTGTATTCTTGTCTCAATTCGTAGATTAAATAGAAAAATGAAATTTTTCAAAGTTAGAAGCTAGAATTGTCTCGTTTTATATAAGTCAACTAGCGATTCTAGGCTTCGCACGGGTGTACATGTATTATATATATATATATATATAAACATATATATATAATACATGTATATATATATATAAACCTTTCTCTTGAATCACTCTATCTATTAAAGAAAACCGCTTCTAATTCCGTTGCGTAGTTTTAAAGATTTAAGCATACATAGTGACGGACAGACAGCGACAGCGACTTTGTTTTATACTAGTAATGATTAAATTAACCACGCCGTCTTAATCACTATCTAAATACTTTTAAAATGATATATAATGTAAATATTAAATTTGTAATTCTGTGTAAATTTAAAACTTTAAAGAAAAAAATAATTTAAATAAATTTAAAAACTTTAAACGCCTGTTTACAGGACAAGGCAAAAATGTACATTTTGAATACTGCCATTTTTCTATTTAATCGACGAATTCTTCTGTGTGTCCTAGCTAAGTCTTACAAGCGGCCAGCAAGCAGTCCTGTCAAAGAGGCCGCAACAACTAGTATACAATAAACTGTTGTCGAAGTGACAGCAAATATTATAAGCAAAAAACTAACAAAGTTGCTCCGACGGGGCGGCAACGGCAATATCTCGATTGCAGTTGGAAAACAATCCCCCGAGGACGTTATGAGTGGCCAATGATTATTTTGTGTTATATCAAGAGGGTGTATTCTGGAGGGTGCGATTATAGCCAGCGATTACAAAAACTCTTCGAAAAAATATCGATCATTTTAGCTGTAATATTTTTTAATGAGTGGAGCATGAAAATGTAAGTTTGGTTTTCTAGCGAAGATGCACCAAAATGTGGGCGATGGAAATGTTGGACGTAATATAAATCAAATAATAGATGGAAAATCGTAAATACTTATAATGAAAATACGTGTACAAATAGTCAAGGCAAAATTGACAATAAAAATATATGACTATTCTATAAAGAAAATACATTTAAAATTGACAGAAAAATAAACATAAAATAAGCAAAGAGTTTGCAACAGTGAAGTTGTCATTTCGTTTGTTCTGTTATTATTATTTATTATTATTATTAAATTACACAACAGATTTTAATGCAGATTTCAGCCATATATATTCAAGAGATTTATATCTATAATACATGTATACTAGTGCGAAACGCGTGTATACTTGTACTTACGAAACAAGTCGTTACGACGTGAATAAATGCGACAGATTTACCCACTTTGTACAAAGTCCTCAACCAAATGTTTTTCTGTCATTTGATAGCTGTAGTGAATGTAATGAAACTCCTTGAGTGTGACTAACAACTACCTTATCACTGTAGTATCCACATTTAAATTATATTACCATGCATTTACTTTATAATTGCCAAAGTATCGAACAAGCCGAAAAATTCAAAGATTTCTAATGCATCTGCGCGAAGTCGGGATGGGTCAAATAAATAGCAATATTTAAAATTGTTTTATTGTTCTTGAACACTTTCTTAATAATATACTTACGAACGACTAAAGTAATACACTTTATTCGTCATTGTCGAACAATCCAGAATAACCCCCTGCCGCCCCCGACCCAATCTTAAGATGCTCATAAACATGTTTTTCTCGCAATAAAAATGATAAATCATCGTTTTTTATTTGGTCAATCAGTATATACACTGTTTTTTCTATTGATGGATAAAATCTATGGAGTCACAGTTTTACACGAATGGGGAGATAATGTGAGTTTGATATTACGTGATTGATGGTGTTATGTATGTTGAGATAGATTTACAGTATTATATATATCAGAATTATACTTTGAACAAAGTCGTACAGGTTCAGTGAAAATATAGGACATGAATGCAATATCTTAGCTTTCAGAAAGGCAATGCATATAAAAGACAACATAATATCTATACATATAAATGAAATTGGAGTGTCTGTTTGTAATATTGAAATAACCGGTTTTTACTACATGCATTTGAATGTATATATTTGCAGGTACATACACCAGAATAACATTTTTTATAATTTTTGTCTGTCTCTCTGAAATGGCTAGACCGATTTTGACGGGACTTATTGGTAGGTAGCTGATGTAATAAGGAGTAACTTCGGCTACTTTTATTTAAAAAAATCTCTAATTAACTTTCTTGTTAAATTCCACGCGGACGAAGTCGCGAGTACAGCTAGTAATAAATATTTTATTGACCTTTAACTTTAGGTTGAATTGTCTTAATATAAAAATAATAATAGTGATAATCTTGGACAATTTATATTGCACTATCTAGATCCTAAGCACAGAGCGCGTTACATGTACCAGACAAATGATATATATATATATATATATATATATTTAATTAACTAATTACATACAAAATATACAGTAAAAGTATTGTTAATAATGTCGACTACCATCCAACAATAATTTAAGATCTTTGCAAGCAAATAAATAAATTATCATTGTAATTATTCATTTATAACGTACAGCTAGCAAAAAAACCTATTCCCTACAAACAAATTCATGGTGAAACTCTATAGCTCGGCGTACACGTGATATAGGACTTATTTGTGGGGAGACATAATAATTCATAGATTGTTTTCGTCGCATAGTTAATAAGGCAGAACGTAAGCTTTGTTAGCAGAGTGCTCTATGCCTCTAGTGACGTATTGACTCAAAAAATATACGCCATAGAGTAGCAACGAATGACGCGATCTTGTGTGAATTTCGTGATTCTTTAAACAGTTTTTTTTTTTTTTACAACAATAGGTGTCAAACAAGCATACGGTCCATCTGATGGTAAATGGTTACCGTAGCCTATAGACTCCTGAAACATCAGGAGTGTTACGTGTGCGTTTCCGGTCCTTAAGAAACCTTCATATACCCTTCTTGAATGATTACATGCTGTAGTTTCGTGAGAAAACCTCGGCAGATAGCTCCTCTTAAGCCGCACTGTCCGAGACCACTTAAGTTCTAGCGTGTAGGAATGAATTCCACGTAGATGGCGATCGAGAGGCGAAACACGTGTCGCAATATGGATGTAGAGTCAGTCGGAATTTGATCGCCATAAGAGAAGGTCGTAACGATAGTCAAGTTTCCGTAGTGAATATATGAAATAGAAGTAGACATAATCTTTATTCACATAAACTCATTACAAGCACTTTTGAGTAGTCATATTATGATTCTACCACTCATTCGGAATGCAGATTCATCACTAGAAAAATCAGCAAGAAACTTGTGTGTTGCTCTTTTGAATAGATGTTTTTTATATAAATAATTCAGTATAACAAGTAAGAGGCATGCGATAATCAGCATAGAAATCGCTACGCACTCATTATTAGTGTAATCAGATAATATTGTCAGTGCTATGGATTTTAAGTTTTTCTATAAAAAGATTATAATCGTTAACGAATTCTTCAAATTTATAGTAAGCTTTTTTGTAAAGGAAGTGTTTTATGTGACACTGAAATCTCACTCACATATATTATTGTAGTGGAATTAAACAATAATAATAAATAGTAATATAGATCCATTAAGCAGAACTATAATTACATAAAGTCGAAGTTCGTATGCCAAAAATTCCCTGATACTGTAAAAAATAGGTATATGTAACTTTACCCTAAATTGCCTTATATTAATTACTATGTAGCAATATATTATCTAGTAGCATTTCCTATGTATTTATATAAAAAAAATCTAATTCAAATGTTAAAAAAAACATATATTCATTTGCAGAGTACTGTGATCACATAGAAATATTATGTTCAATGTATTCGACCTGCATGCAGACATATGTGTAAATGAAAGTCATTGACATTCTTTATTTGAATTTGGCGCGCATTTGTAGTTGATTTAAATTTAAACGTCAGATGACGTATGTCATTTGTCAAGGAAGTTTCTAGATGTTTGTAACAGTTTGTATATATAATTTTAACATTTCTTATTTACTTATATACAAAGACCTGAACTAATCTAAACTGAAGTTTCCCTAAAACAGTCCCTTCAGGAAAAATAAACAATATTCAACCCCCAAGTAAACAAACGCCATTAATGAAACGACACAATAAGTCAACGCTATAAACGCACGCGAAATTAACTCAACCGCAAAACAAGATTACAGTTATTGTTTCTATTTTTTATATTGTTTCTCGCTTTGCATCTCGATAGTTTTCCAGCTGTAAACACAGTGTCGTTGCTGCCAAAGGTCTAGAGGCACAGTGTTTCTGAATTTGCTGTGTACGAGAAAGGAAAAGTCGACATTATGGCAGTGTCGACGCCAAGTTTTGATGATTATTGCTTTATTAACCAATATTGAGTGGTGGAATATAGTAGAACGATGTTTAGGGACAAACTGCACCGACATTGATTAAACCAGAGTTAATCCAAGATTTATTCGTTGTTAATACATAAGTAAACTATAAATTTCATTGATATTTTCATTACTATAATAGTCATGATAATATCTGTGATATTTATCCACTCCACCGGTGGAGTCAGTGGCATGTCATAAGTTTTTTTTATGTATGGTAATGTTACGATGCAGCAGCCTGCGCTGTTACTGTAACTGTTTACGCTAGTGGGGCACTAATGGAGACATATGGAGATATGATAACATAAATATGAGGTCAGCCTATCGTGACAAATTCCCCAGGAATTTATCACGATGGTTTCCAGCGGGAACTACGTGATGCTTAACCTGACATGAAAGCAATAGGTTTTAGGATTCTATAGTATTTTGTTCGATATTATATAGAAGTGTACAATACTAACAATTCCCTTCAGCCAATAGACATATGTTGAAGTCATATTCATATTTCGATATCGGCTCACATAATATTTGAACGCAGCAGTGGGCGAGCACACTGTCTGGTTCAGTATAGTATGTTATTGGTATTTCCATCACTAGAGAGTCAACCAGAAATCTAAATTGGAACAAACTATTTAGTTTCTGGCAAATTAAAAAAGAAAACGTTTGGATCTAAGCCACTTCATAAACTATTAGACAAGGGCACTATTAAGACATGCCACGACGTTCTAAAATATTTAAATGTATTATTATTCTCATGGTATAAAAGAGTCAAGTAAAACTTCTTAGCATATCATGGATTCACGGGATTTTTTTTTTGTATGTGATAATGGAATGGTGCATCCGCCTGCGCTAACGGTTTACGCTGGCGGGGCACCAGTGGAGGGTGATAATATGAGCATGAGGTCAGGTCAGTTAGCCCATCGTGACAAATTCACCAGGAATTTAACACGATGGTTTCCAGGGGAACCGCGTGGAGGTATTCACGGGATTTTCTGCCATATGGAAACCGGCTTCATCGTATGGCAGAGAGGGAAACTCCCAGTAGTTCTCGCGACTTGTGAACCGGTTGTTGGTTTAAGAGACCCCTTGCCGAAGTAAATTATTTCTTTATCCACGTAATTAATATACTTACACCGTAAAATAATTTAAAAACTAAATTACTCGACATTATAATGTTTTAATCATAGTTAACTTGACGCAAGTTTAACTGTTGACTGTAGCTTGTGCACACGGCCGTTAGGTTTCCCCTGAGAGCGGCAGTTAGCCGCAGCGTCGCCTCTTGATTGGGATAGTCGTAAACCAATCTACACTGAGACTAGCAC